>NC_062293.1:43796369-44118869 GCF_902655055.1 Lutra lutra
CCAGAGGTCAATTAACAGAATTATCTCTCAACCTATTCTGCATGCCTGCCTATAATTACCATAAAGACTAAGGAATAAAACCCAATTATAGTATTCCTTCAACTTCTATTCCATGGGTCTGAAAACACTTTGCCAAGAGTATATAGTATCTCTGAATGCTAAAACTGAACAGGACCTTAGGGAATCATTCAACTTCTATTTCTCAGATGAGAAAACTAGGGCCAGGTAGATGAAGAGACTAGCCAGGGCCACAGAGTTACATGGTAGCAAAGCCAAATGAATGGTTCTCCTATCAGGCCAATGTTATTTCTTCCACATCATACAATTCATTTTACTTTGAGGCCATTTGTTTTACTTGATAATATCCCTATGGATATTCCAATAATAACTTAAAGTAATACCCACCATCAGTAATTAAATAGTAGTATAAAATTAAGCTATAACCATAAAATACATTTACTAACATAAAGTCTTGGAACAAGAATGGAGACTTTTGTACATTTGGGATATTATCATTATGGAATTGTTTAATGAGGAATGATGGAGAATAAGCTTCAGCTTAACCGGAAAAACAAATACAAGGCATTTCAGGTGTATTTCCTAGATCCTCTCTCCTAGGGCCACCAAAAATGATATGGAATTCAAGACTGGAGTTTAAGACAAGAAAGATAAGGGAGGCCAATCTTTTGTCATCAGCTGTTAAGGCTCTGAAGTCAGAATGCTTGGATTCTAACCCTTGTCTACCTGTTATGGGTGCCTCAGTTTCCTCATTTGTAAAATACGTGTGATAACAGTATCTATCCTCAGAAGGCTCTTTGTAAGGACAACTTACCTATAAAGAGCTCAGTGCCTGGTAAAGTGCTCAGTAAATGTTACTGTTCTTAATTCTTTATCTTTGGAGAGGAGAAACTTTCTGGTCATTATAGCGCAGGGAATAAGACCTATTTTTAAGTGGTTGTCTATAACACCCAGTGCTCATCCCATCACATGCCCTCCTTAATGCCCATCACCCAGTTACCCAATCACCTCACCCACCACCACAACTGATGAATTATTGAACTCTACATCTGAAACTAATGATGTACTATATGTTGGCTAATGGAATTTAAATAATAATAATAATAATAATAATAATAAAATAAAATAAATGGTCATCTATACTGGAGGTTAGGGGATTCTATTACTAAATAGTAATTTTAGGGAAAAAAAGAAGTCTTTTCAGCTTTATGATTTAACATGAAAAAAACATTTCCTTCCTTATCTTTCAATTTCAAAATTAGGATAATCCTACAAAACGCATAATAGCTTTATAGGCTAGTATATGCGAAGTTAATGAAGAAAACTGTGATTAGAGATTGCACTTGACTCCATCAAGGAAACTGATAGATAGCAGCAAGAAAAAGCCTACCTCCTTGAAGTTCAAGAGTGGGAAGTGTTCATGGTCCCATGGAATGATTAGAAAGGACTCTGGAGAAAACCAGACATTAAGTGTATTCCTCTCCCTCCAAAATCCAAGAAATAAGAGTTGGAGCTTTATACATCAGATGAGATTCAGTTCCATGGCAGAGACAACTTAGAAATTAGGCAACACTCTGGGGTGGTATATGAATGCAAAATAAAAATCTAGTAATTTTTACAAACCAAATATTTTAATAGTTTGTACCTCTATAGTCTTAGCAACAATCTTAATCACATAAATAGTAGAGAAAGTGACTACAAAGAAAGAAAATTGAAATAATTCATATATATTCTTTCATAGGTAACTTCCATCCTTCTAATTTAAAAGAATGAAAGGTTATTTTTAAGATTTTATTTATTTATTTGAGAGAGAGAGAGAGAGAGATCACAAGTAGGCAGAGAGGCAGGCAGATAGAGAGGGGGAAGCAGGCTCCCCGCTGAGCAGAGAGCCTGATGTGGGGCTCAATCCCAGGACCCTGAGACTATGACCTGAGCCGAAGGCTGAGGCTTCACCCACTGAGACACCCAGGCTTCCTGAAAAGTATTTTTATATAAAAATTGAGTCTGGTTTTTTAACAAGAACAAAGAAATGGTGCTGAGACAAAAGGATAGCCACATGCAAATGAATGAAGAAATTATACATCATCAAAATTAAAAATTTTTGTGCTTCAAAGGATACCCTAAAGAGAGTGAAAAAGTAACCCAGAAAATGGGAGGAAACATTTTCAAATCACGTATCTGATGAGGGATTTGTGTCCAGAATATATAAAGAACTCTTACAAGTCCAAAATGAAAAAAAACCCCAATCTTCAAATAATGAATAGACATTTCTTCAAAGAGGATATACAAATGGCCAAGAAGCACATGAAAAGATTTTCAATATCATTAGCCATCAGAAAAATGCAAACCAAACCCGCTATAACACTTCATATTCAAAAAGATGGCTAGAATTAAAGAGTCGGATAACAAGTGCTGATGTGGACATGCAGTAATCAGAACCCTCTACACTTAAGTTCGTTTACAAGGAATGTAAGATGGTGCCACTACTTTGGGAAGCTGTCTGGCAGGTCCTCAATTAAACAGAGCTATCCAGCAATTCTACTCCTTAAGTAAATACCTAAGAGAAATGAAAACATATCTCCAAAATATAAATGCTTATAGCAGCATTATTCATAATAGTTGAAAGATGGAAACAAACTAAATGTCCCATCAGTGGAAGAAAGGATAAATGTGTTATATCCATACAATGAAATATTATTCTGCTATAAAAAGGAATGAAGTACTGATACCTGCTACAGTATGGATGAATCTTGAAAATATTATGCTAAGTGAAAGAAACCAGTCAGAGAAACCAACATAGCATGGGATTGCATACACTTGAAAGTCCAGAATAGGGAAATCTATAGAGACAGAAAGTAGATTAGCAGTCGCTTAAGGTTGGGGGAGGGGAAATAGAAGGTGGTGACAACTAAAGGGTACAAGATTTCTTTTTTTTTTTTTCTTAAAGATTTTATTTATTTATTTGACAGAGAGAGATCACAAGTAGACGGAGAGGCAGGCAGAAAGAGAGAGAGGGAGGGAAGCAGGCTCCCCGCTGAGCAGAGAGCCCGATGCGGGACTCGATCCCAGGACCCCGAGATCATGACCTGAGCGGAAGGCAGCGGCTTAATCCACTGAGCCACCCAGGTGCCCGGGTACAAGATTTCTTTCTGAGGTATTGAAATTGTTCAAAAATTAACTGTGGTGATAGGTGCACATATCTATGAATATGCCACAAACCACTGAATACTTTAACTGTGTTAACTGTACAGTGTGAATTGTATTTCAACACATAAGTCTTTTTTTTTTCAAAGATTTTTATTTATTTATTTGACAGAGAGAGATCACAAGCAGGCAGAGAGGCAGGCAGAGAGAGAGAGAGGTGGAAGCAGGCTCTCTGCTGAGCAGAGAGCCCGATGCAGGACTCGATCCCAGGACCCTGAGATCATGACCTGAGCTGAAGGCAGCGGCCTAACCCACTGAGCCACCCAGGCACCCTCAACACATAAGTCTTAATAAAACTTTAAAAGATCATCCTACGAAAAACACCTGGACATGTACTCATCTGATTTAGGTTCTAACCATGGAGACTTTTGCCACATTCAATGTAAGAACCAGGCTGGGTCAGACTTAATCATACGATGGATTCCCCATACCAGCAGTTTTCATATGTTAGTGCCTACCAGAATCACCCAAGAGCTGACAACACACAGTCCTAAAACCCATTAAGACAAACACTTCCCTGCATTATGCTGATCTAATCTACAATTCTGCATAAATTCTAAAATGTTGAACAGGTATCCTAGCTATAGGGAAAAAAAAAATAGCCTCCAAACCTATGACTTTTGACAAAGGTTAACTACAGATTTCTAGACTTCTCATTTGAATGAAAGGCATGTCCAGCTGTAGACAAAAGAACTATAAGTAGCCATAAAAGCACAGAACAGGACTGCATTGTTATATAGTGACCCACTTAAATCAAAAGGCTTCAGTAATAGACCATAAATACCAGGCAGTATTAACTGAAAAATATTTACTCTTGCACATTTTAATGGTTATAATTCAATACTTTTTGTCCTGTTCATCTCATTACTTATCTAGATTCTAGTTAAAAAAAAAACAACTTTAAACTGAAGAGATTTTGTATGAGCAATATATAGCTTGAAGATATCTACCATCAAGAAGCTTTTTCAAATGAAAAAAATGGCTTTTAAAATTTTAAAAAATAGAGAAATAAAGAGATAGTAGGCATCTTTTTTTTTAAAGATTTGTTTATTTATTTATTTGAGAGAGAGAGAGAGAGAATGAGAGAGAGCATAAGAAGGGGAGGGTCAGAGGGAGAAGCAGACTTCCTGCTGAGCAGAGAGCCCAGTGTGGGACTTGATCCCTAGGACTCCAGGATTACAATCGAGCCAAAGGCAGTCGCTTAACCAACTGAGCCACCCAGGTGCCCCTAGACATTTTTAATAGTAAGTATATATTACATTTTTAAAAAAACTAGAAGTTCTTATCTGGTATTTCTATCTATCTGTGAAATTTGAAAGCAATTCTACCCTAACACCTCACCCAAAAAAAAAGACATGTTCCAAAGTTTAAAAATAACAACCCCTGGGGGAAGAGAGTAGCATGCTTTTTAGACCTTCAGTTTATTTACTCTTACATAACCCTGCAAAGCTTGATCTCCTGGTTTTCTTTTTCTTTTTAAGATTTTATTTACTTATTCATGGTTGGGGGGGGCGGGGAGAAAGGCAGATGGAGAAGCAGGCTCCCTGGGATCATGGCATGAGCCAAAGGCAGACGCTTAGCCAGTGGAACCACCCAGGTGCCCGATTTTCTGGTTTTCTAGTTCAAAGAGGATATAAAGCGGCAAACTAGTAGAAGTAAAAAACTACTGTAGAGGAACGCACAGTGACAGTAGGAAGTGACAGCTGACAATAAGGAAGGAGATTCACTAAAGCTATAAAAAGTAGACATGAACACAAACACCAAGGGCACATTCCTACTTGGAAAAGAAGCCCCTAAGGGCATTACTGTATGAGAACTCAGTGTAATACTTCCACCCCTCCAAAGCTAATCTCTCCATCTGTCCTCTGAACTTCTCTCCTCCCATTTCCTCTGTAATCTTGCTCCATGAATCATCTGCTCTTCCCTACCATACCTGGAACCCTTTTCTTGCAGAAGGACTCCTTCCTCTCAGCAGAGGAATATTCTCAAATCTCTCCCAAATAACACAAAAGAGCCCTTCTTTCACCCACACTCTCCTCTAGTTACTTTCTTCTCCTTTCCTTCAGAGACAAGGTTTTGGAAAGAACGTTCTCTGCTTGCTTCCTCCCCTTCCTCACCACTCATTTCTCTTTTAGCCTGCTGGAACACAACAGTCTTCTGACCATCCCCTCCACCATAGCTGCTATCACATAGGTCACTAGGGCCCTACGTCCCAAAGTCAACCGACTGCCTACTCTTTTTCCACTGTTGACCTCTATTAGACATATGATCCAACAGTGACCACTTCCTTCCTGAAACTCCCTCTTTGCTTACAGTCTGTGATGCCACACTAACTTGAATTCTTCAGTTTTGGGATGCAAATGGGATGTATGCAAATAAAAGTGGGGGGAGGAGGCTCATGATCAATTGGGTTTGGAAAATGTGGTATTAAATTAAACAGATTTCCTGGGGCGCCTGGGTGGCTCAGTGGGTTAAGCCGCTGCCTTCGGCTCAGGTCATGATCTCAGGATCCTGGGATCGAGTCCCGCATCGGGCTCTCTGCTCAGCAGGGAGCCTGCTCCCTCCTCTCTCTCCGCCTGCCTCTCTCTCTACTTGTGATCTCTCTCTGTCAAATAAATAAATAAAATCTTAAAAAAAAAATAAAATAAAATAAACAGATTTCCTAACTACAGGATTTCTCAGATTTCTCATATCAATATTGGTGTTCATTATAACTCTTACAAGATGGAGTTCTGCATTGTTTCCCAAAGTTACTTGACTCTAGAGCCCTTCCCTCCCTCCCATATAACATCTTATATGACAAATTAATTGAGGAACATATTTGAGTAACATTACTCTTGATGTTCTTTTCCAGTCTTATCAGCAAGATTTTCTTCCTCTACTGTCCTCCACTTTTAGTGCTTCACTCATTTCATGCCTTAGTCACCTCCCAGTCCTCCACTTATCTCCACCTTATAAATTCATCCTAATCACTCAGTCACATCCTCGTGGTTTTAACCTGGCATTAGAGTCAACAAGTGACTCTGCCACTTACTGCGTAACCTTGGATCTTGGTTTCCTAATCTATAAAATGGGAATAATGATAACTATCCATAAGGATTAAATGACATAATATACATAAAGTATCTACCACAGGTATTTAAACATTTCAAAGTATTTACACATTTATATTTTTTAATTTTTTATTTATTATTTTTTAAAAAGATTTTATTTATTTGACAGAGAGAGATCACAAATAGGCAGAGGAACAGGCTGGGGGGCGGGGAGCAGGCTTCCTGCTGAGCAGAGAGCCTGATGTGGGGCTCGATTCCAGGACCCTGAGATCATGACCTGAGTGGCAGGCAGAGGCTTAACCCACAGAGCCACCCAGGCACCCGTATTTACACATTTAAACAAAAGTTCAATAAATGGTCACAATCATTTTCTCTGTTTCCAGCTCTAGAGCTCCTTGCTGAGCAGCAAATATATCTATCTACCTTAGGAATTTCCCTTGGTTATTTCATATATACCATCAATTCAAGATGTTCACCTCTAATCCTACCATCTAAATGGTCCCTCTACTCTCTAGCTTGGTGAACAATACTCTCCAACCAGCTGCCCAAACCTGCAATACTGAAGCAATACTCATTCACATTCATCTCTCTGCCCACCAACTTACTAATTATATCTGACTTCCCTCCAATATATTTCCAGATAGCTACCTTTCTAAAGTGCAAAATCTGATCACATTACTCCATTGCTTAAAATTCTTCAGTATTTCCTCATGGTTTTCAGGGTAAAATTCAACCTCCTAACATATCATGTGAGGCTCCTTATGATCTGGTATCTTATATCTCATCTCCCTCCATGTTCCAACCTGACATATGCTCCACTCTAGTCAAATCAAATCACCTCTATTTCTACAAAAGGTGATAATGTCTTGCCTTTGCACATGCTATTCTTCTGTTCAAAAAGTCAGTTCAACCACACTCCTATCCACTTTACTGCTGGTTCCAAATGGTCTTTTTCATGAGTTTAATTATATGTTATTTCATTCCCAGCCTTTAAATTTTCCCTATAACAAATGTAAAACACAGCCTATAAATTTAAATATTCATTCTCAACCTCTTTAATACTATAAAATAGAAGCAATACATTCAACCTGGTTAGGTAAAATTATCAGCCCTGGAACGGTCTTATTTTATTAATTAGGAAGTCTATAATTAAATAAAATTAACATTCCTTCACAGTCATATATATTTTTTATATTCCATATACTATCACAAAATGAGCAAGAAAAGCTTCTGACCTCTGAGGTAGGCTGACCCTTAAACCAATAACCCCAATATAATGCCATATATATGTGTCGTGTGTATGCATGTATGCAAAATTTCTAAGAGAAAACTAAGAAATAACTAACTTAGGTGAGGTGGTTTCAAAATAATATAATGGAAAAAAATTCCAAATAAACTATTTCCCTGCTCAGTGAAAACTCACCCAATAATATCAAGGTAAATTCTAGTTCTATCATTAGGGTCACCACATGTCTTCATATGCACATTCCAGTTAACATATGTTACACAGTAAATGATTATTAGCACTCCTTTCACTCTCATTATTTTCCTGGTTGAATAATAAACTATAAGCTCACCTTATCTATCATCTTCTTCCTGTTTCCCTAAAAACAACCTCAATAATTTGTTCTTTCCATTCTGAAGGATGTATCTATCATTTAACTTTGTTAGGGGGAAAAAGTATCTAATTTTAACTACTCTATCTCTGAGATGGATCAGCTCAAAATATTTTTCAGTTTTATTACCTCATTCTCCCTCCCTCCCCCTCATATTTGCTGAGAAAGAAGACTGTCTTCTTTAGCCTAGAAATTTAAAAAGAAGAAAAAAGTAAGTGGTAGAGGCATCTAGGAGAGACTGGAAACAACAGACAAAAATCTATATTAATTTACATGGTGAATAGTTTTTGAGAATGTGTCTCAAGGTAAAAAATAAAGAATTCAACTTAAACATATAAAATAATAAACTGGAGCACCTGGGTGGCTCAGTGGGTTAAGGCCTCTGCCTTCAGCTCGGGTCATGATCCCAGGGTCCTGGGATGGAGCCCCGTATCAGGCTCTGTGCTCAGCAGGCAACCTGCTTCCTCCTCTCTCTCTCTGCCTGCCTCTCTGCCTACTTGTGATCTCTCTCTCTGTGTCAAATAAATAAATAAATAAATAAGCAAATCTTTAAAAATAAAATAAAATAATAAACTAATGAAAGTCTCTTTTTTAAACCAAGAAAACCAGAATGTATATTTTTAAATGAAAGTTCTTTCCAGTCATTTCAAGAGGTCCTACAATATCCCACTACTTGACACATTTTGGGAATATCTGCTTGGAAACAATGCTTAAGTCAGTTCCTGATTCACAAAAATTTATCTTATTATCTTGTAGACAAGCCTATTTTTCATTTCCTTCTTGTCTTCCTTCCTTCCTTTCATTAGAGAGGAAGAGACCAACGGGGAGAGGAAGAGAGTGAGAATCTTAAGCAGGATCCATGCCAAGATCCATGCAAGCCCAATAGGGATGGGAGGGTGAGGGGAAGTAGCTCAATTTCACAACTCTGAGATCGTGACCTGAGCAGAAATCAAAAGTTGGACGCCTAAGAGGCTGAGCCACCCAGGCGCCCCTTTTTCCTTTCTTTCTTTTACTGAAATTATTAATTTTTTGAATTAGGTTCCATGGCTTCTCTTGGCCAAAACCCTTAAACAAGTCAGACAAGCACAGATATGCTATCTGCCCCAAGATATGCATCAAACATTGTCCCACGGCTCTGAAGGCAGGGACAGATTATTTCAGATATTCTTGTACCCCTAGGACCAGAAATATAAAAGACACTCAATTAAGATGTTTTGGTTTGGTTAATTAATATCATCAGATATGGAAACAAATTTTTCTGGTTATTGCCAAAGATCAAATTTACCTTCAAAGGAAGAACTGCTACCCTTAGAGATACTCAAAAGAACTGAGAGCAAAGCCAAAAAAAGGAGCTCCCCAAATGCTAAGTAAATATTGTATCATTTGCACAAGTGTGTTGTCTACTTTCTTTAGGGACTAGACATCAGCGCTTCAAATATACAAGCTCTGTTATGTTTATCAACAGAACTAGTCTTATTACCCTATATCTTAGAACTCCTTAACTAATTGAAATCTTCCAAATAAATAGAGAAAAAAAACTGAGGTCCAACCAAATTTGCTATTTTTCATCAATATCTGCTCTTAAACACTTTCTTACTTTTAAAAACTCTCTAAGACTGCCAATCAATCACAGTCAAAATGCATTAATCTTGCCAAAATCTTAATCATGTTTCAATCCTTTCCCAAAGTTTTTGATTAAGAGTTTCTCCAAACCTCTCTTAGTTTTAGGTTATTATTAAAAACTATATTGTTTTGTACTGTAAAATGGCTTGAGTTTAAGTTTCAACATAACTTCTCTTACAGGAAATCAGAAAAATCTCTAAATCTCTGTAACTATGAAAATAAATGTCTATATATCTTTCCAGCTATCCATACTTGTTCCCTTTTTACTAGCAAACAGTATTTCCAGGTATCATGGGAATGTCTCTACCACTACAAAGATAGAAAAATCAAGTTTCCATTAGACCTAGTTCCATAACCACAGTAAAATCTTGAAAAAAAAAATAGAATAAGAATCGGTAGCTGAATTTAATTAACTGTAAATGGATAAATCATCCAATCATAAATGAATGGGTCTCAAAGGACAGTAGGAGAAAAATAACCACAGATAAAAGATTGAGAGATATTTAAAGTTTTAAAAGCATAAGCTAATTATAGCTCATTTATTATGAATGTCACACCTTAAATTCCCATGATCACATAGCAGTGATACCTAACCATTCTTACGATTAAGAATTTGTGGAACCTGGACCCTGTATACACAGATTCCTAAGAATTCCCAAATACGAATTAAATTCTATGGGAGAGTTGCCAGTATCTGTTATTACGAGTGCTCATACTGAGCAAAGAAACACCACCCTGTTACTAACATACTACATCATTATATGAGTCACCTTAAAACAAGATTTTCCTCCTTTGTTTAAAAACAAGACAACCCCATACCAAGCAACAAGTGATAAGATACAAGTTTAGACAACTTTACATTCAGTAGAAAACACTTGACAGCACTTGAAAAAAAGCATATTATTGCTCTTAGTTTTACTATCATTCCTATTCTTTTTTTTTTTTTAGATTTATTTATTTGAGAGAGAGAGAGAGCATGAGAGGGATAGGCAGAGGGAGACGGAGATTCACTCCAGCAGACTCTGAGATCACCGCCTGAACCAAAGCCAAGAGTCAGATGCCTAACCATTGCACCACCCAGAAGCCCCTAACACTCTTATTCTTACTATATAATTTTGGATCCTCAAAAAAAAAAACCTCTTATTCAAAGGTTGCATCGCTGCTCATTGTAACCTGCAAAATAAATACTTTTTTCAGAGAAAGGGGGGATTCTGTTTGTCTTCCCATATGGCAATTTCTTAAACTATATTTATACCTTACCCTACATGATTCAATATATTTGAATGTTACAATCTGACTCAAGCAACTTAAGTCCCAAAGTATTTTAGCCAACAAATGAAAGTATGAAAAAGTACTTTTTGCCAGTGATATAAGATCTTATTGGACATATGTGTCAACACTGTAAAACATATCACCAGTAACTATTTGTGGGTCAGTGTAGCTTTAGTTGAAAATGGTTAGCATCTTAATGAACGATTCCTAGACAAATTTTACCATTAGGGTTTCCTAACATTTTGCATTCCACTTAATATCACTTTGTCTTTGGAAAACCTTTACATCATAAATTTGAAAGGAAGCAAAAAAATTTTGCATTAAAATCAAAATATTCTTTAAAAAAAAAAGATTTATTTATTTGAGAGAGAGAAAGAGAGTGCACAAAAGCTGGGAGAGGGGAAGCCGATTCCTGACTGAATGGGGAGCCCAACAAAGGCTCGATATCTCAGGATCCTAAGATCACAGTCCAAGCCAAAACCGAGAGTCAGATACTTAACTGACTGAGCCACCTAGGTGCCCCCAGATAAAAAAATACATATATTTTTTAAAGATTTGAGAGAGAGAGAATTCACGAGTAGGGGGAGGCAGAGAGAGAGGGAAAGAATCTCAAGCAGACTCCCCGCTGAGCACAGAGCCCAAAGAGGGGCTCAGTCACAGGACTCTAAGATCATGACCTGAGCCAAAATCTAGAACTTGACACTTAACCTATTGAGCCACCCAGGCGTCCGCAAAATCAAAATATTCTTTAAAAATGTTCTGTATAAATGATATACTTCAAAATTTAAATAAAAGAAGAAATTAGCATATTTTTTCAGGTCATGTTAATTTTGGCCTATATTTGGAGGCAGGTATGTTAGAGTTTTCCCTTGAAATACAACTGATAATCTCTGTCTTAAATCCTCAACAGTGACATTATTCCTTTGTCTAAGTTTTAGCTGGTGTAACAGGAAAAAAAATTATCATTGGTCCATGCTGCACATCAGGAGCCTAGATGAGCCCTGGACAAATTCAGTTCTTCATCCTCACACATCATATGCTGTACCGATGGTAAAATTAACAGCTACCATTTATTGAAGGCTTAAAAGGGCCAGGTTCTATGATGAGTATCCCATAAATAATTCTGGAGTTGCATCAAATGTACATTTCATTTATGCTAATTTGATTATATGTGTTTAGAAGAGAGTAAATGTCAATGAAAATATAAGTTACGTTATCGTGCACATGATTTTACTTGCAATTACATTCAACAAAGTGTCACAAACAACATGTCACAAAGTGAGTATGATATGGAAGAAACTGCATCCCCTCAGACAGTCTCAGTTACAAATTGGATGCCCCAAACCATATATATTGTCCTTCATGGGTGATTTAAGAGTTTTTTCAGAGATAATTTTGACTATAATTTAATTTTTGCCTTATATGCTAACTTAGAACCCTACTAAGTTAGCACCAAACTTTGTCTCATTTGGTGTCCATAAAGACTCTGTGAAGTAGGTACAACTATTAACCCTATTTTATAAAAGACTTAACAGGTAGAGAGATCATGCAACTTGCTTTGCAGTGGTAAGTTTCCAACTTGGGTCTTTCTGAATCCAAAGTTTCCGCATTCAACTACTATGCTATATTGCAATATGCCCATTTTCCAGATGGGGCATGGGAGGCTCAGAAAGTTTAAGCAAACTGGTCCAGTATCACTCTACGAGTAAGTCTTTATACCAAGACATAAACTCGAGCTTTCTCATTTTAAGTCCAACATGCTTTCTACATTACAAAAAATTGTCTCTTTTCTACCAGGTTATCTTAGAAACCTAATAAAATAACTGTTAGAAGCCAGAAATGCATAGTAAATGGGGGAAAAATACTTTTATAAAGTGTTCACAAACTGGTGGCCCACAAAATAAATTTGGGCCACAGATAAGCTCTGTTTAGTCCTCAAGAAACATTCCTTTAAATCTTCATTAGTTGTTATGATAGACAAAGTCTGACAATAGGTATTGCAAAGATCCTTCTCCCTTGTTGCCACTCAATGATTAAGATGGAAAGTCATATACTGGCCTTCCTAGGCTCTCTTGCACCAAGGGGTAATCAGGTAATCTAGGTCTAGCCAGAGACTAAAAGAGAAGTCTTCTAGGAATGGGGGGTTTGTTTCCAGGAAAACTTATGTACTCCTAATCAGAGGTATAGCTAATTCCTGGCACTGTACATTTTACTTCTTCCTGCATTGAACATGGATATACTAGCTGGAGCTAACAGAAATTTCTTTATAGAGAGACAAACATAAAAATGGGAATCATTACATTAACGGCAGAACACAAAGTTATAAAGGACTTAAATCCTTATGATATTGTTGAGCTACTGAGTTGGTCCTGGACCATGTATCTTGGACTTCTGTTAGATAAACCAAAAATATTCTTATGGCTCAAACTTGGGGTTATGATATTGTTGAGCTACTGAGTTGGTCCTGGACCATGTATCTTGGACTTCTGTTAGATAAACCAAAAATATTCTTATGGCTCAAACTTGGTCTTCTGTTACTTGCAGCCAAAATAATTTCTAGCCAATTCAATTGCCAACATTTATAAAAATCAGGAGATTTCATATAACAATCTGCATCACTAGTGTTTCTTGAACTAGAAGACTTTTCTGGAAACACTGGGTCTACACTCTCATTTGGTTACAACTTGCAGCCCCTAACGATGGAGTTCTCAGTCTCTAAATTACCACAGGCCCCATGTGGCCAGTGACACTAATTTTGTTCATCTGCTTAATCCCACTGTCACATTTAAATGTGTGATCTTCTGCATTACATTTCAGTGTATATCTAGCCTAGAACCTAGGTAGCCACTTGAATGCCTAGCATCCTAAAAATCCTCCAATCAATCACTACCAAAGATACAATACAGGGTTTTAAATATAGCAAAAACTCTCCTGAAGCTGCTCAAGAAATGAGTTATTCTAAACTTTATCCCTGAAGTCAAACTCTAGAAACTATTTAACAGTAAAATAAGAAGTTAGAGTAGTCAATTTTCCAGTTCTGAATTCTGTGAAACCCTAGGAAGCATTATTTATGAATAAACCCTAAAATTTTGATAGTAATCGAAAGTCCAAGAAACTTCCTGCATTTCTTACATAGCAGTAGCAAGATCCCTCAAACAAGAAATTGGGGTTGTGATTTTGCAGTCTTAATAGCAAGGTAAGCTTGCATCACTACTGCACATTACTGGGAAAAAACATTAGGGTTCCAACATCCAAAGCAAGTAAGCCAGAATCTCACAAAAGTCTCAGAAGTCACAGGGGGGAATGATGATGTGGGACATTTCAAGATGGCTGTCATTTAGGAGACCTAAACAATGTAGCTTTTCACTAGAAGCAGTTCCAAGAAATGATACACATATCAACTGCCAAAAGACAGTTATTCTTTGGAAAATAATATAAACAAAGGCTGAATTCTTAAATATCAATCATTTGTGCCCACGAAGCATTAAATTTAGACATACCCTCAGTGCAAAATTCACTGTATCTTTATCTGAAAAGAATTTTAATAGTTCTAATGGTAATTATAGATAACCACAAACTACAGCTTTCACTATCTTCAAATGTACTTCATTATACATTATTACCATAAAAAGATGATTGCGTCCATTTGAATTCAAGGTATATAACTTCTCATAAAGTAACACAACTCAGAGTAGTGTATACTGGACACAATACAGTAAAGATGAAAATATATCACCAAAAATAAACACACTTTGGAAACCAAACTATCATAATCTTTTTTTTTTTAAGATTTATTTATTTGAGAGAGAGAGTGCACACAGAGGAAGGGACAGAGGGAGAGACAGAATCTCAAGCCGACTCCCAGCTGAGCATGGAGCTGGATGCAGGGCTCGATCTCAAGACCCTGACATCATGACCTCAGCCAAAATCAAGAGACAGATGCTTAACCAACTCACCACCTAGGGGCGCCCATCATAATCTTTTAAAATTAAGTATGTATGTAACACTGTGCAAAAAGCAAAGAATTAAATCTACTTAACAACAGTGATCACCAACAGTTACAGAACATCCACTATGCTATAGTGCTAGACACTGTGCTAGGTAGTCATTCAGTTATTTCACAAAAGCCAACAAATTATTCTGTAAGATAAGGGAACTGAAACTTAGAAAGGTGATTTGCCTGAAGTCTACACTTAGTAAGTGGAAGAGCTGGGATTTTAACTCCAGAATCTGTCTAGAACCTAAAGCCAATTTAGCCACTATGCCATAATGCAGCCTACTTCCTTGAGAAAAAGTTTGTAAAACATAAAATCATTATTAAATTAGCCAGAGAGGGAAACTGTCCTTTTGGGTCCAGATTTGGCAGAAAAGAAAAGTTTCCTGAGTGAGGGCCAGTATATAAAATAGTTTTTCTTCAGAGGAATATATAATCAAGAAAGGTTTAGCAGCATTAAAAAAAAAAAAAAAAGGCTCATTATTTCAATATCACTGTCACATTACCTAATAATCTTAAAGCAATTCTTCTCTCAACTTCCAAAATGGTATTTCAGAAAGTCAGTAATAAATGAAGTAAAGTAGGCAAAAAGCAAAATGTTTGGAAAGAGAACTTAGTAATTTTAGGGAAGGGTTAAGAAATAACTATCTTACAAGCCATTTTTCTCTACTATTGACCCATATATTTTCCAAGAACATTTTGTGTATTCAAATATTTTCAAAAAGCAAGTGTCCATTTCAATAATTTTTCCTTCATCTTTGAATTTAGGAGCACATATGATCTAATTCTATATAGGGTTTCACTTTGGAGTCCACACAACTACTACAGAAGTTCTTTCTTTTTTTTTTTTTAAGATTTTATTTATTTATTTGACAGATAGACATCACAAGTAGGCAGAGAGGTAGGCAGAGAGAGAGGGAGAGAGAGAGGAGGAAGCAGGCTCCCTGTTGAGCAGAGACCCTGATGTGCGGCTCAATCCCAGATCCCTGGTAACATGACCAGAGCCAAAGGCAGAGGCTTTAACCCATTGAGCCACCCAGGTGCCCCCTACAGAAATTATTTCTAATTAGAGAATCACTATATGGTTATTTGAGAACTGTGAGCCACAAATAAAATACAGAATAAAAAAGTACAAAATCAAATGGGATATTTCAGTATATCAGAAGAATGAAGAAAGAATAAAACACAGGACCTCAATCATCTTATTTTCTAAATCACATGTTCAAGATAAGGCAACTTGTAAAAGAAAAAGGCAACTTGTTTTAAAAAGGGTAGACTGTACTAGTAGCTAAATGATATAAAGTCTTGTGCACAGTGGGACTTGATAATCCAACAAAATGGTGCAATCCAATAAAATGGAAAAAAAATCTACTGAGAAAAAGAAAGAATATGTCTGCAACCTGTTAAAACACAGTCTTCCTCTAAGTGCCTTGAATCACCTGAAATGACAGCTGGAAACAAAGCAAAGACTAATGTGGTGAGCAACATTTCCATTTCTAACTTTCGGCTAACTGGCATTCTGAACAAGTTCATGCAGCACAGAGGTCCAAATCTTCCTGTGTCTTAACTATAGAGACAACTATCACCTTCTATAAGACAATTTCAAAAACACAAGAAGACTTAGTGGTTTTAATAAAATCATTTTAATTTTAAAAATCTTCTGGGTTAAAGTTCTGTAAAGCAGTGCTTAAACAGAAATCTAATATTTTCTTTCTCCTAAAAGCTGAATATTTAATTTTCAAGATTCTATATCCTGCAAAAATGTTTTGTAAGCAAGTGGAGGAGTTCCTAGATTTTTCAGCCACATCTTGCCTAACCAGACTTCCTTTACAGTCAGTATAGTTTCCTTTGAAGTTTAATTGAAAACCACAGAATCAGCATAAAAATGCTTAGAGTTGAGAAAGTTGCAGCTTGTATATGACAGATCAAGAAGACGAATCAAAATATTGTGCTCATAAAAAATTAGGACAATTTTTTTCAGTACTCTCTCAAGGAAGAAATAGGTTGTTTGTATTTTCTAACAGGGTTCAATAATAAAAACTATAATCAAAATGTAGCCAAGTCTGAACCAAAGATCTCTTGTTATATCATATGTGACTTCATTCAGTTGGTTTAGAATTGCATTTTCTAAAAGCTGCATTCAATTTCAACTGCCAACTGTTTGGTATAGCTGAATTAGACAGTTCATTCTTCTTACCTATTGTTTCTTTGTACAAAGATATATTTATTTATTTATTTATTTATTTTTTAAAGATTTTATTTATTTGACAGAGAGAGATCACAAGCAGGCAGAGAGGCAGGCAGAGAGAGAGGAGGAAGCAGGCTCCCTGCTGAGCAGAGAGCCCGATGCGGAACTCGATCCCAGGACTCTGAGATCATGACCTGAGCCGAAGGCAGCGGCTTAACCCACTGAGCCACCCAGGCGCCCCAAGTACAAAGATATATTTAAACCCATGAATACATTCAATGTCCTCAGATTCTCTATATTTAAAAAAAATCTATAAATTTCTGTTCTACTTTGCCACATGATTTATACTCTCAATCACTAAAAACAGCAATGCATTCAGTCTATTATTTTACTACACAAACTCAGATGACCACTTGCAATTATCTGTCCTACCATATAGCAGAACATCCCATAGATTAATATGCTACTAAGCATGGCCTAGTGAATTGATAAGCTCTCAAGGGAAGGATATTTTTAAAGATTACAGTTGCATTAATCATTCTGTATGGTGCTCCAGGGTCATCACAAATCATCCACAACATACTTTGCAGTGGAGACTGGGAATCCTTGATTTTAAAAATAAAGCTATTATTGAGTAAAAAATTTTAAAAAGAAAGAAAAAAGATGTGGAGAGCCTATGAAATAGGCTATATGAAATATGAAATAGCCTATGAAGTAGGCTATTTGTTAAAGTTATATTATCATAAAGCATGTATCTTCCCCACCAAATGTGTGTTCTAATGAAAATTTGCTTAATAAACAAATATCAACCCTAAATCACTATCATTATAAAAACAATTACTCCACAAGTGCATTCTTATTTGGTGCCAGACATGGGCTATGAATGCTAAGGCGTTCTTCATTTAATGCTTATTTCTGTGAAAGAAATACTGTTATCCTTATTTTACAGATGGGCAAACTGAAGCATAGAACAGTTAAATGACTTGTCTAAGTCTAGTACATTGTACAGCCAGGATTCAAATTCAGGAAGATTATTTTCCAGACCCTACACTCTTAACCATTATAGTGGACTGCTTCATGTTGCTATAGATATTTGAAGCCTAAGAAGAGAGAAATGAAAATACTATTAGGGCTTCCCCACCATATGGTCTATATTAGAATCACTGGCAGATACTATTTTTATTTGAAACCACAATCGCTTTCTCAAACCCCAAAGAATCAGTAAACTTCCTTAATAGATTAAGATACATTATGAGATGCTAACATGTGGTATATTTTAATTTCTGCCTGAGATATGCTAAGTAACATAATTACGAAGAGAGGGCTCTCCCAAGTTGTTGGTGTTTCTATAAAAATGTCTGCAGCAATAATTGGAGAATCACTGCTCCAATAAGTAAGATTTCTTTCCTTAAACTGCAATAAATATAATTTCATACATTCCTTTATCTGTCTGAAGCACTGTAAAGAAGAGGCTGGATTTTCTTTTTCCTTAACTAGGGCAACGTATGGAGCAGGGAGAGGAAGAATAGGTGAGGGGCAAGGTAACAACTACAAACACAAGTTTTCCAAAGATAGAAGCTTGAGTATCTGGCTACCATGCCTTACATAGCAATGTCTTACAATAATAACCCTGTAGAAAAAAAAAATTGGCTTCTAATTATGAATCGGACCAAAAGGGATTAAGATTTAGAAGTAAATAACATAACTTTCATTTTTTTAGTTGCAAAGATCTTTTGCTCCTCCATCTTTCCCAATTACTCTGTTCCACATTTCCTATCCATTATCCCCTTTGGAAATGCTCACCTTCTTCCCTACACAAACTTGGTTTTGCCACTCCTATTGTACTCATTATACTACTTTTATTGGTTATACATGCTTAGTTTATAGCTACCTTCCCCCACTATACCTGTAAATTCTAAGACAAGGATAATGCCTGATATCATCCCACAGAGCTTGAGAAGGTTCTCAGATGAGTTTATGAACTACTAAGGCACACGTAGCAAAATGACACAAATCATAGTGATTCAAACTAAAGCAGGGCAAACATGACACAAAATGAGTTAAAAAAGGGGGGGGGGTAGAAATCAAACAGCACCCAGACAGAGAGACTAACTCTTCACACCCAGAAGATAACTTAGTCTAATAATTGGTCTTTGAGTATGACAATCAAAACCTAAATACCATCTCTGCCACTCCAAGCTAGGGGAATCTAGACAGCTCTCTGAAAATCAGTTTCTTTATCTGTAAAATAGGAACAATAATAATATTCTTTCAAATGGTTGTTGTGTTGCCCATTTAACACTGAACTTAGTGTCTATAGCACAGCAAATACTTAAAACATTAGGTAGCTATTAGGACAGTTATACTTTAAGGTTTCTTGCCCCTACTCATAAATTTTAACAAATTCACCTTAAAGGAAAGCCAAGAGAACATATACACTACATGAAAGGTAAAAGTAACCACGGATGTTGTAATTCAGGAAAATTATGTTTACTTCTCCAGCCCTATTTTCTGTACTTTGCAAGGCATCAGCACTGTACTGCTTGTGGTTCTCAGTGTACATCTGTCATTTCTAATCCCTGTGCTTTAAATTCATGATTAAGAATGCTTCCTTCCTGGGTGCCTGGGTGGTTCAGTGGGTTAAGTGTCTGCCTTCGGCTCAGGTCATGATCCCAGGGTCCTGGTATGGAATCCTACCCTGCACTAAGCTCCCTGCTCAGTAGGAAGTTGGCTTCTCCCTCTCTCTGCCCCTCCCCTCTGCTCCTGCACTCCCTCTCTCTGAAGAGAGATAATAAATAAAATCTTAAAAAAAAAAAAAAAAAGAATGCTTTCCTCACTCCTGCTACTCACCCTAACCAGCCCTCTGTTTGCTGGCTAACTCCCACTCACTCTTTAAGGCTTAACTAAGAAATCCTTGCTGGCCTCCTCTCTCTTCCTCAAGGTTTATATCATCTGTGACTACTACACTGTACTCTAATTACTTTTTTAATACCAATCTTTTCACTTATACTCTAAAAGCTTCCTGAGGCCAGGGACTAACTGGCTGCTGGATCTCCAATCCTGGCATGAATGAATAAATAAATAGATATATCCAGGACTGGGTATAGCACAGGATACAAAAAGGTACTAAATTACTTTAAAAAAAAATTATATCAAACAGCTCCATAAAAACTAGGCTAGAACAGAGTATACTACCATTTGTTTCCAAGCATATTCTCTCCCACTCAATCAGTGAAATATTTCCCATTTTTCAGGAAATCTTGGGAACCATGGGACCTCTCACTACAGTTCAGAGCCAAGAACACCTCACCAGACTTTCTCTTGACAAATAGGAAAAGGAAGGGCACTGTGAACAGCAGCTGTGCTGCTCAAGCTGGGCGAGAAAATGCAGGGCACTTTGTAAAAGTATCTGAAAAGGACTCAGTGCTGAGAACCAGAGGAAGAGAATGCATGGAGCTACCTGAACAAAATAGCACTCATTAAATATTTGCTGATTAACAAGAATCTTTGCGTCTCTCCCACATACACTTGAGGTCTAGCAGATTTCAGAGTGGATAACAGGTCTTATCAATAATCACACGGAGTCAGGGGGCCTGGATGGCTCAGTCTGTTAAGCGGCTGCCTTCAGCTTGGGTCATGATCCCAATCGAGTCCACCTCAGGCTCCTTGCTCAGCAGGGAGCCTGCTTCTCCCTCTGCCTGCCACTCTGCCTGCTTGTGTGCACTCTCTCTGACAATAAATTTTTAAAAAAATTTTAAATTTTAAAAAATAAATTTTAAAAATCACTTTAAAAAGATAATCACGTGGGGTTTTTAAAATTAGAAAGAGTTTCCTTACTATAGTTAAGTTTCTTGAATGAATGAACAAATTAGTGAAAACCACAGACATGTGAATGCCTACAATGGGCCTGGCGATGTGTAGCCAGCAAAACAGCAGACATTTAATGGAAAACAGTAAAGCCTGAAGTTACTGATATCAGCAATAGTATTTAATGGTGCTATATAGGAAGGCAGCATGTGCCCTGCAAATTGCCTTTTTCACGGCGTAATCTAGAATCTGCTCCCTTTCCTTTTTTCTTAAGATTTACTTATTTATTTGACGGGGTTAGGGGCAGAGAGAGAAGGAGAGAGAGAATCTCAGACTCCCAGCTGAGCTGGATTTGGGGGAGAAGGGTTCATCTCAGGATCCTGAGATCATGACCTGAGCCGAAATCAAGAGTCTGTAGCTTAACCCACTGAGCCATGCAGGCACCCCTGCTCCCTCTCACTTAAAGCCAGATAGAAATGACAAGAGACCTGAAGATACCTTTTGATTACCAAAGAACTGCTCTTACTCTGGACTTCCAGGGGCTCTTGAGTCAAATTTTAAAACCTAAGTTAGTTGAAGTTTATGGTCTATCCGTGCAATTAAATGAATACTAAGTAATAATGTGTTAAACTAACTAAACTCCTGTGGGACTAGCCATGGATCATCAGTGGAACACATTTTAGCTTATGACTCCAATTTAGTATTTCCCATAGGTAGAATTACACACCATTAGAAAAAGAAGCGATTGTTTCATAAAATAAACTAAGAAAAGTTGTTAACTCTTTGGAACAAAGTAAGTTTAATATTTACCTCATACCATGTAGTAAAATCAATTTCAGATGATTGAAGTTAAATATAAAAGTAAACTATTAAAAAACTTAAGAAAATATAGGTGAATATATCTCTGTTGATGGAAAACTGAACTAAATAGAAAAACAATGGAAAAACATACACACACAGCTTTGGATTGATGGTATTAAATTTTTTTATGGCATTAAAATCTTTTAAATGTTTATATATCCATGAATAAAACAAACCAAATAAAACAAGATGGCAACTGAAAAACAAAGGCAAACGTCCAACATAACAGAAAAAGGTTAATATTCTTAGTGTATAAAAAATATTTACAAGGGGAACCTGGGTGGCTCAATCAGTTGAGTGTTGGACTCTTCGTTCTGGCTCAGGCCATGATAAATCAGATCATGATAAATCTCTGGCTCAGTCAGTAAAGCATGTAACTCTTGATCTTGGAATCATGAGTTTGAGCCCCACACGGGGTGTAGAGATTATTTTAAAAAGTATTTACAAATCAATACGGCAAAAATAGCTATCAATGGAGAAAGTTGAGTTAATCACATGAATGATTTACAAAACAGGGAATATAAAACATGTAGCAGCAAATATTTGAAAAAAATGTTTAAACCTCTGAAAAAAATGTAAATTAAAATGATAAAATACTAGTGGTTAAGAGAAAGGGTTCTGAGGTTAGACACCAGGCCTATAATCTTGGGTAGCTCATTTTACTTCTCTGAGCCTCAATTTTCTTTTCTTTTCTTTTTGAAGATTTTATTCATTTATTTATTTATTTGTGAGAGAGAGAGAGAGCGTGCGCGCATAAGAGAGAGACTGAGCAAGGAGGGGTAATGATTAACTGACTGAGCCATCCAGGCATCCCTGATTCTCAATTTTTTAGAACAGAGATAATAATAATACCTAAACCAAAAGAGTGATATAAAAATTAAATAACATAATGCACATAAAGTACTCAGCATAGTGCCTGGTACATGGTAAGTGTTCAATAAACAATAGCTCTTACTATAATAAAGAAAATAGATGATGATGATGATACTCGGGGCTGATGAGGGTGCAGTGGAACCGGTATTTTTATCCACTTGACCTCTGGTATATTGCACAGTTTGTCAACGAAGTTTGAGTCAATCTTTCTAGAGGACAGTTTAGCAGTATATACTACT
The DNA here is from genome assembly GCF_902655055.1 of Lutra lutra. Taxonomy (NCBI): domain Eukaryota; kingdom Metazoa; phylum Chordata; class Mammalia; order Carnivora; family Mustelidae; genus Lutra; species Lutra lutra. Next base: position 43,819,118 of record NC_062293.1, read on the forward strand.
AAATACTTACACTCTTCAGGCTTCTGGAAATAAAAATGTTTAAAAACAATGGAAGAACTCAAAATGGAAAAGTCTGCTAAATAATACCATATTCATCGATTCATCATCCATTGATCCATATGTCCAATATTGTTGACCTTGGCGATACAAAATTATGAAAACAAACCTAGTCCCTGCTTAAGGGTTAGCTTGGGAGATAAGCAATCAAATAATCAAGTGCAATAAGGAGATAAGAGCCATAATGGGTAAGTACAGGGTTCTATGGTGCACATAGAAAGAGCACCTACCATAGTCTGAGAGTAGAGTCAGGGAAGCTTCCCAGAAGAAGAGACATTTAAGCTGGGACCTGAAGGATGAGCAGGAATTAGTCAGGTAAAGAGATGAAGAAAAAGTGTTCCAGGTAAAGGGAACAGCATGTGCAAAAGCCTAGAGATCAAAGGGAGCATGGCATGTCAGCTTGACTGAGCAGTGTGCAAGGCAGGAACTTGGGAAAAGAAGAGGATGAAGAGGTAAAGCAAGGTTTGCTCACTAAAAGTCTTGCTAGCAAAACTCTGGAGTGTATTCTAAGGGCAATACAAAAAATTAAAAAGCAATTAGTTCTAATAAATAAGTCAATAATCATAATATATCAAGAGGATACACAAGTTGAAAAGAATGAACAAATACCTAAAATGGAAATACAAAATTGTAGTGAAGGGTGCACAACTTTGTAAGTTTTACTAAAAATCACTAAATTATACAATTATGAAAATGGGTTTTAGGTTTTGTAGACTATACCTCAATAAAGCTATCTTTTAAAAAGTTAACAGAAATGTCTAACCATCTAAAAAATGTTCAACTTGTCTAGTAATAAAGTTTATATAAGACCAATGAGGTACTATTCTTTATCCTTGAAAGTTACTAATGATTAAATATGAAATGAGGATATCCAGTGTTAATAAGGCCAGGAGAAGAGTATTCTTACCCTACGCTGGTTGAAATAAATGTTAACTGGAACAACCTTTCTAGAAAGTATAAATATGCAAGAGGAGTTTTAAAATTGTTTATACTCTGTGATCCAGTAATTATATTTCTTGAAATCTTAATAAATGTTCCAAAATATAGTCAAATATTTATGCCCAATGATGTTCACTGCAATGTGATTTATAATAGCAAAAAAAAAAAAAAAAGTTGGAAAAAACCCAGATGTTCAACCATAATGGGATGGTTAGGATGAGTTATAAGTGCTCTACGTAGCCATTTAAGTGCTATGACACATAGATATATATTTATGATATGTAGTAACTTTAAAAGAACCAAATATACAAAATTATATAGATAGCAGCATTTCAGCTATGTAAAATATACATGCAACTGTAGAGCATATATCTTTCATTCTCTTGTCTGTGCTTTTCCGTATTTCCCAAAATTTCCTACAATGACCATGTATTATTTCTGTAGTGTAAAAAAGTTCTAAAGCTGTCTTCAAAAAATTAAAAAGCATCACTTTTAAGTATTTATACTTCAGACAAATCAATTGCATATTTGCTATGGTTTTATTTTCTCTGAGAGAAAGGTGTGGTCATATTTGAATATATATAAAATACATATATAATTCAATAGTATCTTATTTATCCAGCATCATATATGGAAATGAATTTCCCCAGTTAATTAAAATGTGCATCCTACACCTCAAAACTTCCATGAAACTTGGATGGATTTCTATCTTAAAATACAATTCACTCAATCCTGACTGCTTAAAAAGAAGACAAAACAAGATGAAGCCATATTATGATTATTCAGGGTGATCATTATGACCAGATAATAGTAGCTCTGAGGGACCACCGGGTTTGAGAGAGAGATTGATCCTTACATTAAGTAGTATGTTACCATAACTGCTAAATTTTTCTTATGCCAGCTATTTATAAATCTTCTTCTTCCTCCCTTGCTATAAAACCATCAGCTATCATTTCCCAGAATTGAAAGCAGCCTGTCTTTAGCAGCACCTGCCACACTTTCCATTCCTATTTTGCTGTGGATTATCTTCTTAGAGTAAGAAAAATTAAATACCCAAGCTTTAAGAATTATGTATAAACCGAGAGATAACAGGCTTCAAATAAGGGTATCACCTAAAAATGATCTGCACAGATCTAGATGATTCTGTTCTAGTTAAGGTTACAATATACATTAACTTCAAAGAGTATGAGTTCTTGATTATATCTCAAGTCTTGGTTCCTTTACTATATGGGCAGTTCTCAGGATCAGTTCTCAGGATCAGAAACTCATATGCTGTTTCACATTATGGAAAGAGATATGGACCAGGAGCCAAGGAACTTAGTTCTAGTGTAGGTTTTAAACTAACCAGTTTTGTGACCTTCAGCTAGTCTTTTAACCTTGGTACCTGTCCTGCATAACTCATGAGGCTGCCCTAGAGTTAAATTAGAACACAAACACAAAAACACTCTGAAAAGTACAAAGCATTACAGAAGAGTAAAATATTTCCTTGTTATTTCAATGTGTTTATATGACCATGGATCAACACAGGTATCCATTCAGAAAATTCATAACAGAAGGAAAAAGATAATTCTTAAATTGTCTATTAACTAAGAAACATCTATTACCTTAGAAGAACAATACCTTCCAAAGTTGGCATCTCTGATTTCTCCTCCTCTATATCCAACCAGTTCCCAGGTCCTTTGTGTCTTCTCCACAATCCCTCACATCTTTCCCTCTTTCCATTACCACTTCATATCCCCAGTTTAGGCCTTTATTATCTCACACCTGGGCTTCCATAATGGCCTCTAACTGGCTGCACTCATGGCCTCCCTCCACCTCTCTCAAATCCCTATGGCCAATAGCTCCCAATCAATTTTCTTAAAACACCACTGTGATAATATCTGCTCAAAAACCTCTTGAGATTCTCCATTACCTTCCCTATCAAGTTCGAACTCCTAAACTCAGCAGTCCCTGTGTAGTCCCAGCTTCCTCTTCACCTTTATCTCTTACTACTCTTCCAAAGAGATCCTTCCTCAAACTGGTTTAGTTAAGTCCTTCAGATATGTCTTGTGCTTTCTGGCCTATAAGTTTTGGTAATACAACTTCTCTCCACCTGAAATACTCTTTATTTCTCAGGCCCTACTCCAGTCTATAAATATTGTACCCATATGTCAAGGCTGAGTTTGAATCTTGTCCACCTACTATATGTACTTCTCTTTGATTACCACAAAGGAAAAGATGGAAGATCCTAAAGTTAAATACATTTTCAACAGCTGAGTGACACTGGGCACATTCCTTAATAGCTCTTTGCCTCAGTTTCTTCATCTGTAAGGCAGGGATAATAGCAATTTCCTTTGGATATAATGTGAGGAGTAAATGCCATGTAAAGCATTTGGCATGACACCTAGCACAGACGAAAACCCAAGAAATAAATGTTAGATATTGTTATTATTACTCTTGCCATTAGTGAATTTATCTTAATTTGAATTCAGCAATATTTATGGCCATTACAAACAAACTAAGTGTTCATGTACATACAGTATCATTTCCCTCACTCTCTTTTTCTACCCTCTCATCTCACATTTGTTCTTCTTCCCATCCCTTCCCAAGATTACATGATACCGATACACGGGATTGATGTCTTATACATCTTACTATCTGTAATAATCACTCATACCCAGTAGATGATCAATATATTTGTTTAATCCCCAGTGAATGAATATTGAAGAGCTGACAGTATTAAAATGCCCTATACACCTATAGTGAAAAAGTAAAATAAAATGCTTAAAGTTATTAATTTAAAAAAATCTAAATTTCCAGTCTCACAAAATTAAATCTCTCCTTTCATGATCCTCTAGACTTTTTCTTTGTTGTTTTCTCTCTTTTACCTTTAAAACAAACAACTCAACCTATTCATGCAACAAGAGATACAATAGCAAATATATGCAGGTCAGACAGCATACAAATATTGGAACACAAGAACCACAAGACTACTCAGTTGAACATAGCTCTGGATGAAGTGAAATAGGAAGACAACTTAAGGGGAAAGGTAACTGGCTCATCAGTCATACAAACACACACACCCACACCCATACACACACCAGTCCCAGGATTCCTTTACACCCAGGGCCACATATAAACAACTGAAATAACCAGGCTACTATAGCAAGTAGCTGTAGAAATATCAATCAGTTAGCTCAACAACTGAGCTTACCACATGATCAATTTAATTACCTATCTCAAAAGTGGCTATTAACATACCTCAATATTCTAATAACTAAGGTCTGGCTAAGTAAGTCATATCAAGTAGATACAGCCTTACTGTATACTAATCATTCAACTCAAGAAACTTAGTATAGTTGCATTCTCAGCCAAAATCAGGTCTGGTGACCACTATCCTCAAATGGTTTATCAGTAGAGAGAAGTAAGGTGGTTTGATGGAATGTTAACTTTCCAAGAACTAGCATCAAATACAACATAAAAATTAGTTTATTAAGTTTCTATCCATATCACACTTATCTTCAGAAGACCCTAAAACATTTTACCACCTTTGAAGGGCAACTATTCTCAAATCTCAAAATCTTAAGAGTTGGAAAAAGCCTTAGAAGTCCCCCACTGAAGGAATTCCTTATACTAAATTCCAGGCAAAAAGCCCTTCTTTGAATACTTGAAGCAATGGACACTCACTATTTTTTGCAAGGCAGTCCACTTCACTGTTACAAAATTCTTCTTTACAATCATTGGAAATCTGCCTCCCTGAACTTTTACCCAAAGATCATAGTTCTGCTCTCTGGAACAATACAAGTTAATTTCTGAAATATAATCAATTCTAGAATTAGGATATAATTGTCAATTTGGTCACACAAAATGCAGAAGAAAGCTCAGGACACGACAAAATTTTGAAATTCATCAAACTATGTTGAAATCACAAGCCACCATATTTTCGAGATATCAAACCGCATGCCTCAGTGGACATACGAATACTAAGAATAACCTGATGTTTTACAGTGAAACCTGATGTTTACAGTGTTCACCGAATACCTTTGGGCAACTGAAACTACTAAATCCACCAACACAGTTTTAAAAATTATAATTCTGTAGGAAGTTCAAGACGGTTTTTTCAATTGTTCATATTTTCATTCTACTTCCTTCTAAAACATCTGTGTGTTTTTACAAGATCCCACCTCGCCCCATGGGTGCAATGTTTTACGTATTTATTTTTAATATTTTTTTAAATAAATATATTCAAGAATAAAGCCTAAAAGAATGGGGTGTAAAGGAGTGGAGGTGGGGCTAGCAGGGAAGTCAAAGAAGGGGCCAGCAGGAAAGCGCTGGTTACTGGGTATTTTACTTCTGGAAGCATGCTTCACTGTTATAGGTATCTGAAGTAAGGAACCATACAAACACGATCCAAGAACAAGAACGATCATGAGCAATGAGTGTAAGGCATTAATGTCTGTAAGATGTAAATGAATTGGCACTGGTCATCAAGCAGCGCCAGCTGCTTCAGAACCTCTTAGAGGAAAGGTAAGAGATCCAAGAAGCAGAGACCAAGGCCACCCTCTGCGGGAGGGAAAGAGGGAAGAAACCAAGGAGTAACTACCAGCTCAGCAGTCCAATGAAGCCCGAACAGTACCAGAGCACAAGAAGGACGGCAAGTGACTAGAGGGAAGGCACACACCGCGGAGAGCCTGAAGAAGGGGCTCCAGTATGCGAATACCGAACGAGTCCAAGAGATGGGTGTGGGAAAACGGCTGTGGTGTGTGTAAGGGGCAACGCAGGAGTCCCATGGTCCTCTCCCTGCAGCAGAGCAACAGAGGGTACAAGGAAGGGGGAGGGTGAAAAGCAAGAATGACTCATTCCCGAAAGGAAGTGTTCAAGCCATAGGAAAGCATGCCGCGGGGGGGGGGGGGGGATTCGGGGCGAGGACTGGGAGAGCCAGGTGCCCCCAGTGATGGGGGCAAACCCCAACGTCCCGTAGTTCCCGTAGCTCGTCTTTAAGATGGGGTGTGGGGGGGGGGGGTTCGCGGCAGCCGAGTGCCAAGGCCTGGGAAGCGGCGCGGCGCGTGCGCAGTGGCGCTCGGCGGGACCCGCTGAGGCAAAGCGGAGCCGCAGTGACAGAAGCGAGCGGAGCGGCCGCCGGGTGGGACTCACCGAGGCGCAGGGGCTGGAGGTGGTGCTGGGGGTAGGCGACCGCTGGACCGTGACCAAAGCCATCTAGGCGCTGCTAGGTTGTTCCGGGCAGGGCATTCTTGTCCTGAGTGTGGGGGGCGGGAGGGTGACGGAGCCGGGATGGGGAAAGGGGTATGGGATGGGGGTGAGGGGAACGGGGAGGAGGAGGAGGCCGCGGGAACGACCGCAGGCTCCGCACCCAACACCGGACTCTCGCCTACTGACGCGAGGAACGGGCGGCGGGCGGGCAGGCGGGCGGTTCGGCAGCAGCGGGGCACAATGAGCGCTCCCAGTGCGCAGGCGCCACCTGTCAGCAACCGCCTCTCCCCTCGGCGCGCGCCGCCGCCTCGCCGTAACCCTTGAGTTGCCGGAAGCCGGCTAAGTGTTTGCGTCTCCGGCCGCCGCCCCTTCCTGGGTTTCCTCCTTTGCCCTGGAATCGCGCGGTTTGCCCGCGTCCAGAGGCAGGGAGGTGGGCTGGGGGGAGGGGCCCCGGGCCGGGGAGAGGGGAGAGCTCTGGAATCCCCACTCCTGAGAGACGACCATTTTATGAGGTGGGGGCGCACAGCTTAACCGATCTTAATGAAAGGAAACTGAGGTGAAAATCCTGAGGCAAATATGTTGTCTGGTGGAAAAGGGCTCCGACGGGTTTCAAAGGCTTTCTCTGGGCCGGAGTGAGACTTAATGGACTGGAGACCCTCCTGGCGAGACCAGAGGCGAGTTTATCCCCTTTTGGCCCGGTTCTCGGGGGCTTTTTCTGAGCTTTACCACCCTCTGTCTCAGAGCCCATGTTTCATGATGAGACTTTATGAAAGAAAGAAAGGTTTTTAATTTTATACCCTGGCAAGCTTCAGGGTACCCCTCACGCTTCCTCTACTACCCTGGCCTCTAAGGACTCATTCATTATTCCTAAGGTGGAGAGAGGCTGCATCAGCCCGGGAGGCCGAGAAGGCTGGGCTCACGGAGTTAAAAGGGTCCAACCTGCTGTTTACCTCCCACTTGCTTCCCGCTGGGAAGAAATTCTCTTAAATAGGTTTTGCTCCTTGAGATTTTTTTCTCCTTCGGCTCTAGATTTCATGATTGCATAGACATATGTGAAATGTAGATTATTAAATATTTTAAAGGAATACTTTTCTGAAAGATAAACCGTCAGCAGACTATAAACCAAGAAAGTAATGGAAAATCAAGATTAAGGGTGGGGGGGAATCTCACTATGCAAATACCACTGATTATTTACACAGAGAAAGAGTTGACAAAGCTATTTCTCAATTGGAGTGGATGTTCTGGAAGATACCACCATGCATCTCAAAGCTGTAGAAAACACACATTAAGGAGTTTGCAGTTATTAAAGCCTCCTCCTCCTGTTGTCACTCAAACTCCCTTGGATCTCATTGCTTTCTTTCAACTGACAGGGCTGTCATGAGCTCTTTCTGGCTGCTGTATGGTTAAGTGCCACTAGAGCCCTCTGTGCTGAGCCTTTGTTCTCTCCCTGGGGCCCTGCGGTTGAAATAATTAGCAGGGAGGTTCCATCAAGAATCAGACACTGAGGGTCCCTGTACTGTACAGTCCTGTGTAGAATGAATCGCAGAGAAGCCAGCTGGTAGGCTTTTGCCCCCTGGTGGTGGTCAAGAGTGCCTGCGAGACAAAATTAAACAAAGATGTATGGTTCACCGATTAAACAATCTGTGTTTTTGTTTTTGTTTTTGTTTTTGTTTTTCTTTCCCGGAGCTGCGTAGTAAACAGGAGAAGAAAAGACAAAGTTCAGAAATAAGAACTTTAAACAATGCTTAGAAGACCAAACAGGAAGTTATATGCATAGCTAAGAAATATACATAGCTGAAAGCTGAATGAACTCAGATAAATGAAACAAACGTGGTTAAGAAATCAAAGTATTCTAGAAAAAGTATTATTCAAATCAACAGGTCTTACTAATGTACTAGTATGTTACTTTTCTTAGTAACTCAGGGATAGCGATGCTGATTATCTAGTTTTGTGTAGCAACATAATATTAAGAAATTCTTTTGACAGATGACTTAATTCCATTAATCTTACAATGGAAAAGATCACTGCTATAGGAGTCCGAAGACCTATTGGCTTCTAACTCCAATTCTGTGAAACTTTAGGCAAATGGGTTAAACTTTTTGAGCATTGGTTTCTACAATGGATCACTAACTCACAGGATTCCTGTGATCAAATGAGATAATGCATGGTAAAGTACAAGATAAACTATAAAGCCCTGTATGTAGTTAAGATAACTTTATTATTCTCTAGTTTGTTCCAAGTTCGGTCAGCTTTCTTTGAGTGTACCCTATGTGTAGAAAATAGCATCAAGCAAAAAGGGAATAAAAATGACTTAAAAGGACATGACACATGCTTTTCTTAATAGTAAGAGAAGTAGACGCGCGATGAAGATAAGTCTCATCTATAGGCAGATATAATAGATCTTTGTTGGACATATCTAAGGTGATAAAATCCTGGTCAAAATTAGGATTATAAAAGAAATTGGAATTCGGGGCACCTGGGTGGCTCAGTGGGTTAAGCGACTTGCCTTGGGCTCAGGTCATGCATGATCCCAGGGTCCAAGGTCCCAGCTCACCAGGGAAGTCTGTTTCTGCTCATGTGCTCTCTCACTATCATTCTTTCAAATAAATAAAATCTTTTAAAAAATTGGAATTACAAAGTACCCAGATTCACATTAAACTTATTTGTATTAGGAAGTTAATTTATAATTTACAAAGGGAATAGCTCTTCCTGGTATATAACCGTTTGAGGAAGCTTAGATTTGGAAATCTTATGTTCATTTGTCATCATTAATTGAGAAAATATTGAGTATGTATTATATTTTAAGAACAAAATAAAAGTATATCTTTCAGGAGCTCAAAGCCTATTAGCAAGGAAAAGTGGTACTGTCACTTCTTGGGGGCCTATCAAAGGTGACTTTGATGGGCCCCCAAGAAGTTTACATATATAGGAGAAGCCTAAATATGTACAAAATTCTTTCAAAACACAGAGGAAGAGGTCTGGGTAAATGCGCATTTTATGATACTGGCTTTCAGGCTTTAATTGCAGAGCTAGATCACATGTGAACATTTGAAATCTATGCTCTCTGCCTCATTTATACCTATTCTTCCCTAGGCTCCACCCTGGTTCCTACTTGGTCTTCTGGTGATGTGAGGGAGGAAGTATCTACTTCTAATAGAGAAAAAAGCCCTAGAATTCTCTTAGTTTATTAGTTGAACTTGAGAAGAGAGAGAGACCAAGAGCAGGATTCCCAAAAGAGGGAGCCAGAGACAGAAGTCCTCCTAGTTCTATTTATAGTACCTTTATTCTTCCCACCTGTGATAATGGAGGCCTACTTGTCCTATTGGAATTCCTTTAACCCTTGACTTGTATCTTCACTTCTTCAGGGGTGAAATTATAGAGAAACTTTTGAAATTCTTGAGATCAGTTGGTTCTTAAGCTTTGAACTTGGTGAAAACTATTAACTCTCTCTCCAAAAAGATATGCTTGCACATTTCACACACTCACTGAAATCCATTGAGAGGCCTCTGGTTAAGAATTGTGATCTGGTTTGCAACAACGTGGATGGAACTAGAGGGTATTATGCTAAGTGGTATAAATCAATCAGAGAGACAATTATCATATAGTCTCACTGATATGTGAAATGTAAGAAACAAAACAGAGACTCATAGGGGAAAAAAAGAAAAAATAAAACAAGACGAAACCAGAGAGGGAGACAAACCATAAGAGACTCTTAATCATGGAAACAAACTGAAGGTTGCTGGAGGGGAGAGGGATGGAGGAATGGGGTAACTTGGTGATGGACTTTAAAGAGGGCATGTGATATAATGAGCACTGGGTATTATATGAGACTGATGAATCACAGGGCTGTACTTCTGAAACCAATAATACATTATATATTAATTAGTTGAATTTAAAATTTAAAAATGTTTAAAAGAATAAAAATGTCAAAAAAAAAAAAAAAAAAGAGAGGAATCCTGATCTGGGGCTAAAGCAGTTCTTCTCAACCTTTTTTCGCATCATGACATCCATAGAGATGATGATATTTGTATAGCGCATTGGGATAAATTAAAGAGGATTTGGAGGCAATTGTATGGGGCTTGGTGAAAAAAACATTTTATATAATATGGTGAGAAAAAGAAACATATTAAGGATGATATTAAATATTGAATTTGTATGAGATTCTGAATAGTCTTCTCAAAAATTAAATGAAAAACCTGAGATTGCTTCTATAAACATAACATTTTTTATGTAGGTTTTTAAAAACATTGTTAAAATATTACTGACTATTCTCTTTTCTGTACCTTTCAGCTCCATGACTTATTTATTTTATAACTGGGAGTTTCTACCACATAATCCCCTTCACCTATTTGAGCTGAACCCCCACTTCCCTCCCCTCTGGTAACCACCAGTTTGTTCTCTGTATTTATGAATGTATTTCTGCTTTTTGTTTTGTTTTTTGGATTCCACATGTAAGTGAAATCATATGGTATTTGTCTTTGACTTATTTCACTTAACATAATACTCTTCACGCCCATCCATGTTGTTGCAAGTGGCAAGATTTCATTCTTTTTTACTAATATTCACATATACATATTCATATCTATCTATGTATCTATCTACCACATCTTCTTTATTTATCCATCTATCAATGGATACTTGGGTTGCTAACATATCTTGGTTATTATAAATGCTGCAATAAACATGAGAGTGCATATAGCTTTCCAAATTGGTGTTTTCATTTTCTTGAGGTAAATACCTAGTAGGATAACTGGATCATATCATGGTCTATTTTTAATTATTTGAGTAATCTCCATACAGTTTTCCACATTGGTTGCACCAATTTACATTCCCACCAACAGTGCACAAGGGTTCCCTTTTCTCCACATCCCCATCAACACTTGTTATTTCTTGTCTTGTTACTAGCCATTAAGACTGGTATGAGACAATATTTCATTGTAGTTTTGATTTGTCTTTCCCTGATGATTATTGATGTTGAGCATCTATTCATGATCTGTAGGCCCTCTGTATGTTTCTGGAAAAATGTCTAGTCAGGACCTCTGCCTACTTTTAATCAGATTATTATTTTTTTTTTTTTTTAGTGTTGAATTGTATTAAGTTCTTCGTATAATTTAGATATTAACCTCATTTTGGTCATATCATTTGCAAATATCTTCTCCCATTCAGTATATTGCCTTTCTGGTTTGTTGATGGTTTCCTTTGCTGTGCAAAAGCTCTTTATTTTGGTGTAGTCCCAGTAGTTTATTTTTGCTTTTGTTTCCCTTGTTTGAGGAGGCATATCCATAAATATGTTGCTAAGGCCAATGTCCAGGACATTACTACTTGAGTTTTCTTTTAGGAATTTTATGGTGTTAGGTCTCACATTTCAGTCTTTAATCCATTTTGAGTTTATTTTTGTGCATGGTATAAGAAAGTGGTCCAGTTTCATTCTTTTGCATGTAGCTGTCCAGTTTTCCCAGCATTATTTCTTGAAAAGACTCTTCATTGTATGTTCTTGCTTTCTTTGTCAAAGATTAATTTGACCATATAACTGTGGGTCTATATCTGGGCTATTTTGTTCTATTGTTCTATGTGTCTATTTTTGCACCAGTATAACCTGTTTTGGATATTATAACTTGGTAGCATATCCTGGAATCTGGGATTGTGATACCACCAGTTTTGCTCTTCTTTCTCAGGATTACTTTGGCTATTCAGGGTCCTTTGTGGTTTCATACAAAATTTAGGATTATTTGTTCAAGTTCTGTGAAAAGTGTTATTGGTATTTTGATAGGGATTACATTGAATCTGTAGATTGCTTTGTGTTGTAGGGACATTTTTAATAATATTAATTCTTCAATCCATGAACATGGCATATCTTTCCATTTGCTTGTGTTATCTTTAATTTCTTTCATATATAATTTAATTTCTTTCAATATAATGTCTTATATTATTCATATTATAGGTCTTTCACCTTCTTGGTTAAATTTATTCCTAGGCATTCTTTTTGGTGCAATTATAACTGAGAGTGTATTTTAATTTTCTCTTTCTGCTACTTTGTTATTAGTATATGGAAATGCAACAGGTTTCTGTATGTTAAGTATGTATCCTGCAACTTTACTGAATTTGTTTATTACTTCTAATAGTTTTTTGGTATAGCCTTTATGGTTTTCTATATAAACTATCATGTCATCTGCAAATAGGGAGTTTTACTTCTTCCTTACCGATTTGGATGACTTTTATTTCTTTTTCTTATCTGATGGCTGTGGCTAGGAATTCCAGTATTATGTTGAATACAAATAGTGAGAATGGACATCCTTGTCTTGTTTGTGATCTTAAATGAAAAGCTTTCCATTTTCACCATTACGTATGATATTAGCTGTGGGTTTTTTATTTATGGCCTTTATGTTAGTAAGGTATGTTTTCTCTAAACCTACTTTGTTGAGAGTTTTTATCATGAGTGGATTTTGTATTTTATCAAATGCTTTTATGCATCTATTGAGATGGTCATATTTTTTTTCAATATTTTATTTATTTATTTGACAGAAAGAGAGAGACTACAGGGGAGTGGCAGACAGGGAGAGGGAGAAGCAGGCTCCTTGCAGAGTAGGGGAAGCCCGATATGGGACTTGATCTCAGGACTCTGGAATCATGACCTGAGCTGAAGGCAGTCACTTAACCAACTGAGCCACCCAGGTGCCCGATCATATGGTTTTTATCCTTCCTTTTGTTAATGTGATATATCACATTCATTGGTTGGTGAATATTGAACCATCCTGGGGTAAATCCCACTTGATTGTGGTGAATGGTCCTTTCAATGTATTGTTGAATTTGGTTTGCTAATATTTTGTTGAGGATTTTTGCATCTATGTTTATTGGGGATATTGGCCTATAGTTTTCTTTTTTTTGCAATGTCTTTATATGGCTTTGGTATCAGAGTAATTCTGGCCTCTTAGAATGAATTTGGAAGTTTTCCTTCGTCTTCTATTTTTGGAATAGTTTGAGTGGAATAGGTATTAACTCTTCTTTAAATGTTTGGTAGAATTTAGCAGTGAAGCCATCCAGTCCTGCGCTTGTTTGTTGGGAGTTTTTTGAGGACCTACTCAATTCCATTACTAGTAATCAGTCTGTTCACATTTTCTATTTCTTCCTGATTCCATTTGGAAGACTGTATGTTTTGAGGAATTTATCTATTTCTTCTAGGTTGTCTAATTTGTTGGCATATAATTTTTCATAGTTTCCTTTTATAATTCTTTGTATTTCTGTCATGTTGGTTATTTCTCCTCTTTCATTTCTGATCTTATTTATTTGAGTCCTCCCTTTTTTTCTTATGAATCTGGATAAGTTTATCAATTCTGTTTATCTCTTCAAAGAACCAGCTATTGGTTTCATTGATCTTTTGATTTATTTTTTTTAGTTTCTATTTCATTTATTTCCACTCTGGTCTTTATAATTTCCTTTCTTCTACTAACTTTGGGGTTGCTTTGTCATTCTTTTCCTAGTTCTGGTAGGTGTAAGATTACATCATTGTTTTGAGATTTTTCTTTTGTCTTGAGGTGGACCAATATCACTATAAACTTCCCTCTTAGAACTGCTTCTGCTGTGTTCCAAAGATTTTGGGCCATTTTGCTTCCATTTTCATTTGTCTACATGTTTTTGTTGTTGTTCAGTTTTTATTTCATAATCATAAACTTAACTCTGCAAACCAGCTAGACTTTGAGGGGAATGAGGAAAATATGGAACTCATAGAATTGCAGTGAGAGCACAAAGAGTATAGGATATTTCAAGCAGATGGGGGTGAAGGGATGCTTTTCTCATCTACAGAAGGAATGGTCTGGTGGTTAAGATAAAACATAAGTCAAATTGATTAGATTTATCTATAGTCAGCAATGGTTATCTTCTTGCTGGTTTTGCCGTTCCTGGACCCAAAGTGCTCCATGGCTTCCAAGATATTTATGCCCTCTTTCACCTTGCCAAAGACCACATGCTTGTCATCCAGTCTCTCAGTCTTAGCAGTGCAGATGAAAAACGGGGCACCATTTGTACTGGGTCCAGTATTTGCCACGGACAAGATGCCAGGACCTGTGTGCTTCAGGATGAAATTCTCATGATTAAATTTCTCCACATAGATTGACTTGCCACCAGTGCCATGATGGCCTGTGAAGTCATTACCCTGGCACGTAAATCCCAGAATAATCCTGTGAAAACTGGAAAATTTGTTACCAAATCCTTTCTCCCCAGTGCTCAGAGCATGAAAGTTCTCTACTAACTTTGAAAGTTTGACTGCAAACAACTCAAAAGAGGTGTGGCCCAAGGGCTTGCCATTCACGGCAATGTTAAAGAACATGGTGGGGTTGATGACTGGCGGCATGGGCAGCTCCAGGGTGGGGGCATATGCAAGGCTGTCTCCATGTTCTTTTTGATTTCTTTGTTGACCATTGGTTGTTTAGTAGTGTGTTGTTTAGCTTCAGTTTTTTTGTGTTTTTTCCATTTTTTTCTTATAATTTCTAGTTTCATACTTTTGTGGTCAGAAAAGATGTTTGATATGATTTCAGTCTTAAATTTATTGAGACTTGTTTTGTGGACTCACATGTGATCTATCCTGGAGAATATTCCATGTGCACTTGAAAAAAAAGTATCTTTTGCTATTATGGGATGGAATGTTCTATATATACTCTGTTAATCCATCTGGTCTAATGGGTTATTCAAAGCCACTCCTTCCTTATTGATTTTTTGGATCTGGGTGATATATTTGTTGATGTAAGTGGCATATTTAAATCCCCTATGGTTATTGTACACTGTCAATTTCTCCCTTTGTATCTGTTAATATTTGCTTTTTTTTATGGGCGCATAGATACTTACAATGTTAATCTTCTTGTTGGATTGATCCCTTTATCATTATGTAATGCCCTTTTTCTCTTGTTACAGTCCTTGTTTTAAAGTCTATTTTGTCTTATACAAGTATTGCTTCCTTGGCTTTTTTTCCCACTTCCATTTACACGGAATATCATTTTTTATCCCTTGACTTTCAGTCTGTATATGTCTTTAAGTCTGAATTGAGTCTCATAGACAGCATATAGATGCATTTTGTTTTTTTATCCATTAAGTCCCCTGATGTCTTTTGACTGGAGCATTAACATTTAAAGTAATTATTGATAGGTATGTGCTTATTGCAATTTGTTGTTTTGGGGTGGTTTTTGTAGTTCTTTGTTCCTTTCTTTTTCTCTTGTTCTCTTCTCTTCTGGCTTGATGGCCTTCTCGGATTTATTTATTTTTTTGTGTGTGTGTATCTATTTCAAGTTTTTTATTTGTGGCTACTGTGAGGTTCATATATGATATATATATATATATATACACATATCTGTGTATATATATATCTGTGTGTATATATATATATAATATATATATACATATCTGTGTATATATATATATCTGTGTGTGTGTGTATATATATATATATATACATATATACAGGCAGTCTGTATTAAGTTGATGGTCACTTAAGTTCACATGTGTGCTGAAGAACACATTCTAAAGGCACTAAATTTTTACTCCACCTCTGTGTTTTATATATGTGATATTATAGTTTACATTTTTTTTTTAATTTTTTTTTATTTTTTTCAGCATAACAGTATTCATTATTTTTGCACCACACCCAGTGCTCCATGCAATCCGTGCCCTCTACAATACCCACCACCTGGTGCCCCCAACCTCCCACCCCCCGCCCCTTCAAAACCCTCAGATTGTTTTTCAGAGTCCATAGTCTCTCATGGTTCACCTCCCCTTCCAATTTCCCTCAACTCCCTTCTCCTCTCCAACTCCCCTTGTCCTCCATGCTATTTGTTATGCTCCACAAATCAGAGAAACCATATGATAATTGACTCTCTCTGCTTGACTTATTTCACTCAGCATAATCTCTTCCAGTCCCGTCCATGTTGCTACAAAACTTGGGGATTCATCCTTTCTTTCTTTCTTTTTTTTTTTTTTACAGCTTTATAAACATATATTTTTATCCCCAGGGGTACAGGTCTGCGAATCGCCAGGTTTACACACTTCACAACACTCACCATAGCACATACCCTCCCCGATATCCATAACCCCACCCCCTCTCCCAACACCCTCCCCCCATCAACCCTCAGTTTGTTTTGTGAGATTAAGAGTCACTTATGGTTTGTCTCCCTCCCAATCCCATCTTGTTTCATTTACTCTTCTCCTACCCCCTCGACCCCCCATGTTGCATCTCCTCTCCCTCATATCAAGGAGATCATATGATAGTTGTCTTTCTCCGATTGACTTATTTCGCTAAGCATGATACCCTCTAGTTCCATCCACGTCGTCGCAAATGGCAAGATTTCATTTCTTTTGATGGCTGCATAGTATTCCATTGTGTATATATACCACATCTTCTTTATCCATTCGTCTGTAGATGGACATCTAGGTTCTTTCCATAGTTTGGCTATTGTAGACATTGCTGCTATAAACATTCGGGTGCACGTGCCCCTTCGGATCACTACGTTTGTATCTTTAGGGTAAATACCCAGCAGTGCAATTGCAGGGTCATAGGGTAGTTCTATTTTCAACATTTTGAGGAACCTCCATGCTGTTTTCCAGAGTGGTTGCACCAGCTTGCATTCCCACCAACAGTGTAGGAGGGTTCCCCTTTCTCCGCATCCTCGCCAGCATCTGTCATTTCCTGACTTGTTCATTTTAGCCATTCTGACTGGTGTGAGGTGATATCTCATGGTGGTTTTGATTTGTATTTCCCTGATGCCGAGTGATATGGAGCACTTTTTCATGTGTCTGTTGGCCATCTGGATGTCTTCTTTGCAGAAATGTCTGTTCATGTCCTCTGCCCATTTCTTGATTGGATTATTTGTTCTTTGGGTGTTGAGTTTGCTAAGTTCTTTATAGATTTTGGACACTAGCCCTTTATCTGATATGTCGTTTGCAAATATCTTCTCCCATTCTGTCAGTTGTCTTTTGGTTTTGTTCACTGTTTCCTTTGCTGTGCAAAAGCTTTTGATCTTGATAAAATCCCAAAAGTTCATTTTTGCCCTTGCTTCCCTTGCCTTTGGTGATGTTCCTAGGAAGATGTTGCTGCGGCTGACGTCGAAGAGGTTGCTGCCTGTGTTCTCCTCGAGGATTTTGATGGATTCCTTTCTCACATTGAGATCCTTCATCCATTTTGAGTCTATTTTCGTGTGTGGTGTAAGGAAATGATCCAATTTCATTTTTCTGCATGTGGCTGTCCAATTTTCCCAACACCATTTATTGAAGAGGCTGTCTTTGTTCCATTGGACATTCTTTCCTGCTTTGTCGAAGATGAGTTGACCATAGAGTTGAGGGTCCATTTCTGGGCTCTCTATTCTGTTCCATTGATCTATGTGTCTGTTTTTGTGCCAGTACCATGCTGTCTTGATGATGACAGCTTTGTAATAGAGCTTGAAGTCCGGAATTGTGATGCCACCAACTTTGGCTTTCTTTTTCAATATTCCTTTGGCTATTCGAGGTCTTTTCTGGTTCCATATAAATTTTAGGATTATTTGTTCCATTTCTTTGAAAAAAATGGATGGTACTTTGATAGGAATTGCATTAAATGTGTAGATTGCTTTAGGTAGCATAGACATTTTCACAATATTTATTCTTCCAATCCAGGAGCATGGAACATTTTTCCATTTCTTTGTGTCTTCCTCAATTTCTTTCATGAGTACTTTATAGTTTTCTGAGTATAGATGCTTAGTCTCTTTGGTTAGGTTTATTCCTAGGTATCTTATAGTTTTGGGTGCAATTGTAAATGGGATGGACTCCTTAATTTCTCTTTCTTCTGTCTTGTTGTTGGTGTAGAGAAGTGCAACTGATTTCTGTGCATTGATTTTATATCCCGACACTTTACTGAATTCCTGTACAAGTTCTAGCAGTTTTGGAGTGGAGTCTTTTGGGTTTTCCACATAGAGTATCATATCATCTGCAAAGAGTGATAGTTTGACTTCTTCTTTGCCGATTTGGATGCCTTTAATTTCCTTTTGTTGTCTGATTGCTGAGGCTAGGACTTCTAGTACTATGTTGAATAGCAGTGGTGATAACGGACATCCCTGCCGTGTTCCTGACCTTAGCGGAAAAGCTTTCAGTTTTTCTCCATTGAGAATGATATTTGCGGTGGGTTTTTCTTAGATGGCTTTGATAATATTGAGGTATGTGCCGTCTATCCCTACACTTTGAAGAGTTTTGATCAGGAAGGGATGCTGTACTTTGTCAAATGCTTTTTCAGCATCTATGGAGAGTATCATATGGTTCTTGTTCTTTCTTTTATTAATGTGTTGTATCACATTGATTGATTTGCGGATGTTGAACCAGCCTTGCAGCCCTGGAATAAATCCCACTTGGTCGTGGTGAATAATCCTTTTAACGTACTGTTGAATCCTATTGGCTAGTATTTTGGCAAGAATTTTTGCATCTGTGTTCATCAAGGATATTGGTCTGTAGTTCTCTTTTTTGTTGGGATCCTTGTCTGGTTTTGGGATCAAGGTGATGCTGGCCTCATAAAATGAGTTTGGAAGTTTTCCTTCTATTGCTATTTTTTGGAACAGTTTCAGGAGAATAGGAGTTAGTTCTTCTTTAAATGTTTGGTAGAATTCCCCCGGGAAGCCGTCTGGCCCTGGGCTTTTGTTTGTTTGGAGATTTTTGATGACTGTTTCAATCTCCTTACTGGTTATGGGTCTGTTCAGGCTTTCTATTTCTTCCTGGTTCAGTTGTGGTAGTTTATATGTCTCTAGGAATGCATCCATTTCTTCCAGATTGTCAAATTTGTTGGCGTAGAGTTGCTCATAGTATGTTCTTATAATTGTCTGTATTTCTTTGGTGTTCGTTGTGATCTCTCCTCTTTCATTCATGATTTTATTTATTTGGGTCCTCTCTCTTTTCTTTTTGATAAGTCTGGCCAGGGGTTTATCAATCTTATTAATTCTTTCAAAGAACCAGCTCCTAGTTTCGTTGATTTGTTCTATTGTTTTTTTGGTTTCTATTTCATTGATTTCTGCTCTGATCTTTATGATTTCTCTTCTCCTGCTGGGTTTAGGGTTTCTTTCTTGTTCTTTCTCCAGCTCCTTTAGGTGTAGGGTTAGGTTGTGTACCTGAGACCTTTCTTGTTTCTTGAGAAAGGCTTGTACCGCTATATATTTTCCTCTCAGGACTGCCTTTGTTGTGTCCCACAGATTCTGAACTGTTGTGTTTTCATTATCATTTGTTTTCATAATTTTTTTCAATTCTTCTTTGATTTCCTGGTTGACCCATTCATTCTTTAGAAGGATGCTGTTTAGTCTCCATGTATTTGGGTTCTTTCCAAATTTCCTCTTGTTATTGAGTTCTAGCTTTAGAGCATTGTGGCCTGAAAATATGCAGGGAATGATCCCAATCTTTTGATACCGGTTGAGACTTGATTTAGGACCAAGAATGTGATCTATTCTGGAGAACGTTCCATGTGCACTAGAGAAGAATGTGTATTCTGTTGCTTTGGGATGAAATGTTCTGAATATATCTGTGATGTCCATCTGGTCCAGTGTGTCATTTAAGGCCTTGATTTCCTTGTTGATCTTTTGCTTGGATGATCTGTCCATTTCAGTGAGGGGAGTGTTAAAATCCCCTACTATGATTGTATTCTTGTCGATGTGTTTCTTTGATTTTGTTATTAATTGGTTTATATAGTTGGCTGCTCCCACGTTAGGGGCATAGATATTTAAAATTGTTAGATCTTCTTGTTGGACAGTTCCTTTGAGTATGATATAGTGTCCTTCCTCATCTCTTATTATAATCTTTGGCTTAAAATCTAATTGATCTGATATAAGGATTGCCACTCCTGCTTTCTTCTGATGTCCATTAGCATGGTAAATTCTTTTCCACCCCCTCACTTTAAACCTGGAGGTGTCTTCGGGTGTAAGATGAGTTTCTTGTAGGCAACATATAGATGGTTTTTGTTTTTTTATCCATTCTGATACCCTGTGTCTTTTGATTGGGGCATTTAGCCCATTAACATTCAGGGTAAGTATTGAGAGATATGAATTTAGTGCCATTGTATTGCCTGTAAGGTGACTGTTATTGTATATTGTCTCTGTTTCTTTCTGATCTACTACTTTGAGGGTCTCTCTTTGCTTAGAGGATCCCTTTCAATATTTCCTGTAGAGCTGGTTTGGTATTTGCAAATTCTTTCAGTTTTTGTTTGTCCTGGAAGCTTTTAATCTCTCCTTCTATTTTCAATGATAGCCTAGCTGGATATAGTATTCTTGGCTGCATGTTTTTCTCATTTAGTACTCTGAATATATCATGCCAGCTCTTTCTGGCCTGCCAGGTCTCTGTGGATAAGTCTGCTGCCAATCTAATATTTTTACCATTGTACGTTACAGACTTCTTTTCCCGGGCTGCTTTCAGGATCTTTTCTTTGTCACTAAGACTTGTCAATTTTACTATTAGGTGACGGGGTGTAGACCTATTCTTATTGATTTTGAGGGGGGTTCTCTGAACCTCCTGGATTTTGATGCTTGTTCCCTTTGCCATATTGGGGAAATTCTCTCCAATAATTCTCTCCAATATACCTTCTGCTCCCCTCTCTGTTTCCTCTTCTTCTGGAATCCCAATTATTCTAATGTTGTTTCGTCTTATGGTGTCACTTATCTCTCGAATTCTCCCCTCGTGGTCCAGTAGCTGTTTGTCCCTCTTTTGCTCAGCTTCTTTATTCTCTGTCATTTGGTCTTCTATATCGCTAATTCTTTCTTCTGCCTCATTTATCCTAGCAGTGAGAGCCTCCATTTTTTATTGCACCTCATTAATAGCTTTTTTGATTTCAACTTGGTTAGATTTTAGTTCTTTTATTTCTCCAGAAAGGGCTTTTATATCTCCCGAGAGGGTTGCTTTAATATCTTCCATGCCTTTTTCAAGTCCGGCTAGAACCTTGAGAATCATCATTCTGAACTCTATATCTGACATATTACCAATGTCTGTATTGATTAGGTCCCTAGCCTTTGGTACTGCCTCTTGTTCTTTTTTTTGTTGTGAATTTTTCCGCCTTGTCATTTTGTCCAGATAAGAGTTTATGAAGGAGCAAGTAAAATACTAAAAGGGTGGCAACAACCCCAGGAAAATATGCTTTAGCCAAATCAGAAGAGATCCTGAATTGTGAGGGGGGAGAAAGGGGATAAAAAGGGGCTCAGAAAGAAAGAAAAAAAAAAACTATTAAAAAAAAGAAAGCCGATAAAGAAATAAATATAAAAAGAGGAAAAAATATATATATATTAGATAAACTATTTAAAAAACGTTAAAAAAAAGAAAATGGTAAAAGTTAAAAAAAATTTAGCAGAAGAAGAGAAAAAGAAAAAAAAATTGAAAAAGAAAAAAAAATTTAAATTAACTGCAAGGCTAAAAAATCATGGGGAGAAAGCCATGAGTTCCGTGCTTTGCTTTCTTCTCCTCTGGAATTCCGCCGTTCTCCTTGGTAGGTGAACTTGGTCCTGGCTGGGTTTCCCGTAGATCTTCTGGGGGAGGGGCCCGTTGTAGTGATTCTCAAGCGTCTTTGCCCCAGGCGGAGTTGCACCGCCCTTACCCGGGGCCGCGCTGAGTAATCCGCTCGGGTTCGCTTTCGGGAGCTTTTGTTCCCTGAGCGCTTTCCGTAGAGTCCGGAGGACGGGAATAAAGATGGCGGCCTCCCGGTCTCCGGCCTGGAGGAGCCGAGAGCCCGGGGCCCCACTCCTCAGTGCGCCCTCAGAGAACAGTGCCAAATGACTCTCGCCACCCTGGCCTCCGGCCGCGCTCCGAGCTGACCGAGCCTGCGACCGGTTCAAGGCAACCCCGAGCTGAGAGTCACTCCTCGGCTCTGTCTCTGCAGCCGGCTTCCCCGTTCTAATACCGGTAAGCTCTGCGACACTGAGACACCCCCGATCCTTCTGCGACCCTGCGGGACCTGAGGCCGCGCTACCCCGCCTGGGCTTCACCCCAGTTAAGCCTCTGGAGCGATGTCCCTCAGCAGAACAGACTTTTAAAAGTCCTGATTTTGCTCCGTTGCTCCGCCGCTCGCCGGGAGCCGGCCCCTCCCCCCGCGGTCTATATTCCCGTCGCTTTGGATTCACTTCTCCGCCAGTCCTACCTTGCAGAAAGTGGTTGATTTTCTGTTTCTGGAATTGCTGTTCTTCTTCTCTTCAATCTCCCGTTGGATTTGTAGGTGTTTGCAATCTTTAGATAAGCTATTTAGCTGATCTCCCGCTACCCGAAGTAGTCTCAGCCTGCTACTTCTCCGCCATCTTGACTCCTCCTATAGTTTACATTTTAATTCTATGTATCCCTTGACTAATTTTTATAGATATAACTGATTTTTACTATTCTTGTGTTATAACCTCCTAACTGGCTTTATAAGTGATTAATCTACTTTAACTATATATTTGGTTTTACCAGTGACATTTTTTCATAGTTTTCTTCTAGTTATGTTCTTTTCATTCCATTTAAAGAATTCCCTTGAGGGGCTCCTGGGTGGCTCAATTGGTTAAGTGTCGGACTCATGTTCTTGGCTCAGGTCATGGTCTCCAGGTTATAGGACCAAATCCCACATTGGGCTGCTAGCTGGGTATGGAGCCTGGTTGGGATTCTCTCTCTCCCTCTCCCTCTGCCCTTCCCAATTCTCTTGCTCTCTCTAAAAAAAAAAAAAAAAAAAAAGAATTCCTTTTAAACACCAAACAAACAAACAAAAGGAATTCCCTTTAAATGCAAGCTGGTGCAACCACTCTGGAAAACAGCATGGAGGTTCCTCAAAATGTTGAAAATAGAACTACCCTATGACCCAGCAATTGCACTGCTGGGTATTTACCCTAAAGATACAAACGTAGTGATCCGAAGGGGCACGTGCACCCGAATGTTTATAGCAGCAATGTCTACAATAGCCAAACTATGGAAAGAACCTAGATGTCCATCTACAGACGAATGGATAAAGAAGATGTGGTATATATACACAGTGGAATACTATGCAGCCATCAAAAGAAATGAAATCTTGCCATTTGCGACGACGTGGATGGAACTAGAGGGTATCATGCTTAGCGAAATAAGTCAATCAGAGAAAGACAACTATCATATGATCTCCCTGATATGAGGGAGAGGAGATGCAACATGGGGGGTTGAGGGGGTAGGAGAAGATTAAATGAAACAAGATGGGATTGGGAGGGAGACAAACCATAAGTGACTCTTAATCTCACAAAACAAACTGAGGGTTGATGGGGGGAGGGTGTTGGGAGAGGGGGTGGGGTTATGGATATTGGGGAGGGTATGTGCTATGGTGAGTGCTGTGAAGTGTGTAAACCTGGCGATTCGCAGACCTGTACCCCTGGGGATAAAAATATATGTTTATAAAAAATAAAATTTAAAGCATTAAAAAAAAAAAAGGAATTCCCTTTAACATATCAAGTCATCATTCAAAATTTAAGAGGTCAAGAGCTTCCCCAAAAAACAAAATTAAAGGAGTTCATCACCACTAAATCAGTCTTATAAGAAATGTAGAGTTTTATGATTGAAATGACTGCATGAAATTCCTGAACAAGACAATTTAACAGTGATCATTATTGATGAGAATATAGTTATTGATGAGACTATAATTCAAGCAACTAGGTGATAAATTTAAAACAATTTTCACAACAATTAAGAACTTACAAGTATAAATTATATTTGACTGTAATAGTTCTTTTTCTCACTGGCAAATGTAATATGGCAATATCTTATTACATGACTGGATTTAGAATATCCAAGTATATTTTCATATCAAGTATATATTACAAAATAATAATGAAGCTCTAATTTGCAGAGTATGACTATGTTGTTATGAAGAAAATTCTGCAGCCAATTTGGATGTAACTAAAATGACACATCAGCCATAAACAAAGGGAGGAATTCAAATACGTGAAAAGAGAGATTGGGAGCTGAGTCCATAAGAAGTATCCAGCAGGTCCCCCTGCCTTTCCTGGCCATACCTCGGGTTGTGAGTCCTGCCCCTTAAGTACCTAGAACGTGCAGATTGCTCCAGGGCTCATTGTTTATGACAAGCAGCAATTCTCACTGCAACTGGCTTTGGAAAGTAATGAGCTGGTAATAGAGGACTCCTTGGCTTTGCTTCTTTATTAAAGAATACGTGCTTTAATAAAGTGCTTGCCTCCTTGGGGGCCATGGGAGAAACTAGGGTGGATCATCAGGCTCTGACTACTTTGGGCTACTCTCTGAGAATCCTTAGAACAAATTGCTTCTGGCCAGAGGTGAATTACATAGAGGCACCAACCACCCAGTCATTTCAGGCTACTTAGGGCTGAATAGATAACTATTTTGCAGCACATTTGTAACTCATTTACATTTATTACACACTAAATGAAGTGTGTCACTTGAAAGACTATGGTTTATATAGCTAAAATATAAAAATATATTTTCCCCCTATAAAAAATGGGGGGGGGAATCATAGTTTCTGTTTTTAATAATCCAGTTCCTTACATTTGAAATGACTAATTACAAAGTGATATGGCTATATTAATTAGTACAGATAGCATATATAATGGCTGGAGTATGGTTGAGTCATATAGTACCTTCACTTGGTTGTAATTTTTAATAAAATTTAACAATCTTTTATTAACTTGAATAATCAGTGTCCAGATAGGAAATAGAAATCACACCAGTTATTTGAATAGATGCTTTAACAAGAACTGTTAGATATAAAGTTAAGTAGATGACTGCAAAGCTAAAAAGAGACATCTGAGGTATGAGAGTGGGAGCAACTGTTACTGCACCTAGAGCTGGGAAAGAAAAGAAGAAGCAAAGGAAAAAATTTACAAACTTAACGGAGTAACCCCCACAGAGCTGAAACTCAGATCACTGAGAAGACGCTGCTCAGCTGGTATTGGTGTCTTTGAGCTTAAAGGAGGGATTGCATAGGACCCAGACAGGAAAAAACACTGGCTGGTGTTGGTGTCTTTGAGTCAATGAAATGTGCAGAACTGTAGAAAGACTACAAACTGGATTCAGTTGTTGCTATAGAAAGGACATGCTGCGGGGCGCCTGGGTGGCTCAGTGGGTTAAAGCCTCTGCCTTCAGCTCAGGTCATGATCCCAGGGTCCTGGGATCGAGCCCTGCGTCGGGCTCTCTGCTCGGCAGGGAGCCTGCTTCCTCCTCTCTCTCTCTGCCTGCCTCGCTGCCTACCTGTGATCTCTATCTGTCAAATAAAAAAAAAAAAATCTAAAAAAGAAAGGACATGCTGCTACCAGGATATAGAAGCATTGCAGAGGTAAAGCATACAGGAACCAAAAGTTCACAGGGAGCAGTCTTTTTTTTTTTTTAAGATTTTATTTATTTATTTATTCTTTTTCTTTTTTTTTTTTAATTTTTTAAATATATTTTCAGCGTAACAGTATTCATTGTTTTTGCACCACACCCAGTGCTCCATGCAATCCGTGCCCTCTCTGATACCCACCACCTGGTTCCCCCAACCTCCCACCCCCCGACCCTTCAAAACCATTAGATTGTTTTTCAGAGTCCATAGTCTCTCATGGTTCACCTCCCCTTCCAATTTCCCTCAACTCCCTTCTCCTCTCCAACTCCCCTTGTCCTCCATGCTATTTGTTAAGCTCCACAAATAAGTGAAACCATATGATAATTGACTCTGCTTGACAAGATTTTATTTATTTATTTGACAGAGACAGCGAGAGAGGGAATACAAACAGGGGGAGTGGGAGAAGTGGAAATAGGCTTCCCACCTAGCAGGGATTCTGATGCGAGGCTCTATCCTAGGACCCTGAGATCATGATCTGAGCCTAAGGCAGATGCTTAATGACTGAGCCACCAGGTGCCCCAGGAAGCAGTCTTCAGTGGACAGGAAGAAGCAATTCTCTCATCCTTCTTCAGTCTTGGGGTCTCCCTCTAGTGCCACCAATTAGCAGAGCCTAACAGAACTAGCGGGCAAGGCAAAGAAATGTGGTTTTCAGAGTCCCAGCTCCAGCATCAAAGAAGAATACAAAAGGGTGAGTTTAGAGCTGAGATAATAATGTAGTAACTTGCACTTGACTGATATGGAAATGGATACCAGAAATGGAGGTTATCTTTCATCCCCTAGTTTGGTATATTTTATGTTTCATATATTTTATATTAGTTTCATATATATAATGAAGACAGTTAAAGACTTGCTACTTCCTACTCTCCAGATCCAATGACTGTAATGTCATCAATGTGCTGGACCAACTCAGTGCTGATTGGAAGGTCATGATGCTCAATATCTCTGTGGACTACATTATGGTAGAGAGCAGGAGAACTGATGTAGCACTGGGGCAAGACAATGCAGTTATATTTTTGGCCTGCCAAGTAAATTCAAATAGCTGCTGGTGTTCTCTCCCAGCTTGTATGGAGAAATAAGCATTTATTAGGGCAATAGCTGCATACCAGGTGGCAGGAATTGTTGATTTGCTCCAATAAAGAAATCACCTATGGAAGGCAACTGGAGACATCACCTGATTAAATTTATAATACTCTACAGTCATTCTCCAAAGTCCATCCAAACAGGCAAATTAAATTGGCATGAGATAGGTTTCATCACCCCCTGCTTCTTCCAAATCTTTATTGGTGTTACTAATCTCTGTAATTGCCCATTCTGCCACCCCAGGAAAACAATAATTTTTGTTTACTCTCCTGGTATATGTGTATGTGGGAGAGGGGAGTTCCCAAGGGCTACAACTTGGCCTGTCATACTATAAGGCTCCTTATTTCAGGATCAGAAAGCCAATATGGAAATTCTGCCAGTTACCACGTATCTCTTTTAATTATACATCCAGGAACTGATGAAATCACTGTAGGGTGGTTCTATGGATTTACTTTATCTACTGTGACTCAAACTTAAGTTAAGACTCAATTTCTCAGGGGGTGGGACAGTGGGGAATGAGTTAAATATGTAGTGGGGATTAAGAGGGCACTTGTGATGAGTGCGGGGTGATGTTTGGAATTATTGAATTACTATATTGTACACTGGAAATTCATATCACACTAAATGCTAACTGGAATTAAAATAAGAACTTTAAAAAAATAAAGGAAAGGTGCAAGGACTAAGCTCTGGGAGCACTCCAGTATTACAAACAATGAGAAAAGAAGAGTAACCAACAAGAGAAACATAAAAAACTAGGGAGGTGGGAGAAAAACTCAGATATTGTTATCCTGGAAGCCAAGTGAAGAAAGTACAGGTTTCCCCCACTATCTGAAAGTATGACATTCCCGTGAGACTGTATGTAAGCCAGAATGATGTAAAGCAAAGATGCTATTACCATTTATTTATATGGAAAATTTTTCTGAGCATTCCTGGATGCAAAAAATCAAATCTCTTAGGCTTTTCTGATTTCTTAGGACACATCTTGCTAACGGATGCACAGAATACATCGAGATGAAGCACAAATGCTCAGACACAATTCAAAGCTATAGTTGCTGAAGGCTGAGCTAGTGAATATGGTTCCTGGGGAAGGAGCTTAGGGTATATGCTGCCTCTATAACAGCTTACTGTGAAACAAATGCTGAATGCTATTTTTACTTTTTGCCTTTTTTTTTTTTGTAAAAGCAAAAACCTCTTCAGATTTCTTCCCCCAAGGGAAACCAGATGGTCAATGCATCATCAAGATTAACACTCAGTTATGACCTCAAGACCTACCTCATCAGTACCCCAATTCAGTTGTGTTCTGGCTTTTTATCGCCACTGGAAGAAATAGTGCTAATCTTACGGGATCCTGCATCCCAAGTCAGGCCTTGGCCATTACAGCAATACTTCTTCATGAGACCCTCATACTGTGCCATACTTTGCTAGACATCCCAGCAAGTGAAGTCTTCAAAGTCCATGCAGGTTTCAGCATGGAGAAAAATCAGTGCGAAGATT
Organism: Lutra lutra; assembly: GCF_902655055.1. NCBI lineage: Eukaryota > Metazoa > Chordata > Mammalia > Carnivora > Mustelidae > Lutra > Lutra lutra. The sequence continues at coordinate 43,847,187 of NC_062293.1, forward strand.
CAGGTGTCCTCCAGAAATTCCTGGGTTCTGGCTAGACCGTCCTCCTTATCCTCTTTGTGATGCTGTTGTCAACAGCTTTGTCTTTCTAGCATACAATGCCTTCATAAACAAGATACAGACAATTCCAGTTGTTTATGGACCAACTCTAGGGACACCACAGTCAGGTTCTTATACCTCCCCACCCATTCATGACTCCACAGCCCCCACCAGACTAAAGTCAGCTACAACACTCGCTATGGAGTATAAGGCTCTAATCTCTACTTCAACAGGTCCCCTTAACTGTGGAAGACTGGAAATTTCTATCCCTAGACCTGGAGCTAGTAGCAACCTCTACATTCTACACTCATAAGCCCCTAAACTGAGAACTGTAAATAAAGGATCCTAAGCTGTTACATTTAAAAAAAAAAAAGACTAAATTTCTCACCTTCTACCACAAGCCCATACTTAAACTGGTGGACTGTAGTGGCACTTAGAGTTCCCAGGAATTAACATCAGTGTAATACCAGGATATTTTTTCCCCTGGCATATGTCATTTTAGGAGATGGCCACAGGTTGTGTGGGCAAGACTTGGAAGATTTTCAGTATATACTAATGACAGTGCTATAGTATCCTCCTTCAAGGAGATCCAACTTTGCCTTCATTATGGGGCTTAGGCCTAGAAACTGGTGAGAGGTCAAAACTCTCCATGGTGGTGACTAGAGCCATATCTTTGGCCACCATATATGGATTTTTTATCCTATATATATATGGATGACCATTTCAGTAGGCTGACCATCTATTTTATTCCTAGGCCCACCATAATCATTTAGCCACAAATAATGCTGAGAGTTAAAAAAAAAAAACATCTGATTACCACTCTATTTCTACTTCTTTTTATGGTAAATGTGCCTACTTCGTCTTTGGTGGTTGAACACCAATATTTGGCCTCTACTACTCTGAAATGGGTCATCCCACCTGCCTAACCTATAGAAGAAAGCCACTATAGAACTTTTCAAGGATGCAAGTATTCCCATTGTTAATACACTTTTCAATGCTCTAGTAAAGGAATCTCCTCAGAATCCTCTCAGAAGATGTACTGGGGAGGGGAGTGGAGGTGCAGGTCAATACATAATAAATTGCTCCAACATTCCTATCTCCCTAAGCCTTTGGATTTCTTCTTACATCACTTCCAGCTCTAGAAGCTATGACCTGAAGTCCTTAATTTCTGATAAGTGTATCCATATTAACAAATTCTAACAACTCAGCACCATATTCTGTGCTCCTATCTTTAACTCCCTTATGATATACTCTAATGCATATTCGTTGGGTTTATGCTACTATATATGCAAATCGTGAAAATCTTTTGCTATAAAAACTATTTTTCCTGGTCATTCTTTGTAATCGCCCTGCTAGAGCATTTTAACTCTGATTTTAGTTATGAGTCTCCTAGAAGTAAGAGGTGGTTGTGATGAGTCTTGAGGAAAATGGGCATCTCCTAGTAAGGCAATTGCCCCAGAAATTACTGCAAGGTTTTCAAATTAGTGAAGGCTAGTCTCCAAAATACAGGAGAACAAACTGCCTCCATTGGCAAGAGAGACCCAGAATGACTCAGAAGTTTGAGATTATTAGTCTCCTAGTCCCACTGAATGCTGGAAGTTTGGAATGAGGTCCTTCTTCCTAATCAGTGCGCCAATTTTTTTTTTTAATTTTTAAATTTTTTTCAGCATAACAGTATTCATTATTTTTGCACCACACCCAGTGCTCCATGCAATCAGTGCCCCAATTTTAACATGAGTAACTTGGCTGGGATGTGAATTCAGTTAATACTATAATTCTGCAACCCATAATTCTTGATGAGTTAACCCCTTTATCATTGTATAATGACTTTCTTTGTCTCTTGTTGCAGCTTTTGGCATAAAGTCTATTTCAAAGTCTGATTTAAGTATAGCTACCTCTGCTCTATTTTTGGTTTCACTTGCATGTACTCTCTTTTTCTATCCCTTCACTTTGAGCCTCTGTGCATCCTTAAAGCTGATATGAGTCTCTTGTTTAGGCAACATGTAGTTGGGTCTTATTTTTCATCCATCCACCCATCCACTCTATGCATTTTTTTAAAAAAAGATTTTATTTATTTATTTGACAGACAGAGATCACAAGTAGGCAGAGAGGCAGGCAGAGAGAGAGAGGGTATGGAAGCAGGCTCCCTGCCGAGCAGAGAGCCCGATGCGGGGCTCGATCCCAGGACCCCGGGATCATGACCTGAGCTGAAGGCAGAGGCTTTAACCCACTGAGCCACCCAGGCGCCCCCACTCTATGCATTTTGATGGAGAATTTAATCCATACACATTTGGAGTGATTATCAATAGGGAAAATTCAATAATAACATCTTGTTAATGATTTTCTGACTGTCCCATAGTTCCTTTTTTCTTTCTTCCTCTTTTACTGATTTCCGTTGTGAATTGATGATTTTCCATAGTGGTATGCTTTGATGCCATTCTTTATATCTTTTGTGCATCTATTGTAGGTTTTTGCTTTGTGGTTACCATGAAACATCAATTATAATAATTATTTTAAGTGGATTGCAATTTCATTTCAACTACATACAAAAGCTCTACCTTTTTACCCTCCCATTTTGTTTTTGATGCCAAAATTTCCATCTTTTTATACTGTATATCCATTAGCAAATATTGTAGCTATAGTTATTTTTAATACTTCTGTCCTTTAATCTTTATACTGGAATTAACTGATTAATACACTACCATATTACAGTATTGAAGTATTCTGAATTTGACATTATAGTTCTATTTATCAATATGTTTTATATTTTAATGTTAATAATTGGTGTCCCTTTGTGCCAACTTGAAGAATTTCATATTTCTTGTAAGGCAGCTTTTATTTGGGAAAAGCTTTGTCTCTCCTTCTGGGAAAGACTTTGTCTCTCCTTCATTTCTGAGGAGAATTTTGCCAGATAGAGTATTCTTGATTACTTTAAATATATCACCCTCACTTTCTCCTGGCCTGTAAGGTTTCTGGTAAGAAATATATTGGTAGCCTTACAGGATTCCCTCGTAAGTGACATACTTCTTTTCCATTGCTGCTTTCAAGATTTATCATTGTCTTTGGTTTTTGGGTTTTTTTTTAAAATAAGATTTCATTTATTTATTTGACAAACAGAGGGAGATCACAAATAGGCAGAGAGGCAGGCAGAGAGAGAGGGGGAAGCAGACTCCCTGCCGAGCAGAGAGTCTGACGTGGGACTCGATCCCAGGACCCTGAGATCATGACTTGAGCCGAAGGCAGAGGCCCAACCCCCTGAGCCACCCAGGCGCCCTTATCTTTGGTTTTTGACAGTTTTATTACAATGTGTCCTGGGGAAGATGTCTTTGGGTTGAATTTGTTTGCAGACCTATGAACTTCATGAACTTGGATGTGCAAATATCTCCACAGATTTGGGAAGTTCTCAGACTTTTTTTTTTTTCACTTTTAATTTTTTATTTTTTCAGCATAACAGTATTCATTATTTTTGCACCACACCCAGTGCTCCATGCAATCCGTGCCCTCTACAATACCCACCACCTGGTGCCCCCAACCTCCCACCCCCCACCCCTTCAAAATTCTCAGATCGTTTTTCAGAGTCCATAGTCTCTCATGGTTCACCTCCCCTTCCAATTTCCCTCCACTCCCTTCTCCTCTCCATCTCCCCTTGTCCTCCATGCTATTTGTTATGCTCCACAAATAAGTGAAACCATATAATTGACTCTCTCTGCTTGACTTATTTCACTCAGCATAATCTCTTCCAGTCCCGTCCATGTTGCTACAAAACTTGGGTATTCATCCTTTCTTTTTTCTTTTTTTTTTTTTTTACAGCTTTATAAACATATATTTTTATCCCCGGGGGTACAGGTCTGCGAATCGCCAGGTTTACACACTTCACAGCACTCACCATAGCACGTACCCTCCCCAATATCCATAACCCCACACCCCCTCTCCCAACCCCCTCCCCCCATCAACCCTCAGTTTGTTTTGTGAGATTAAGAGTCACTTATGGTTTGTCTCCCTCCCAATCCCATCTTGTTACATTTATTCTTCTCCTACCCCCTTAACCCCCCATGTTGCATCTCCTCTCCCTCATATCAGGGAGATCATATGATAGTTGTCTTTCTCTGATTGACTTATTTCGCTAAGCATGATACCCTCTAGTTCCATCCACGTCGTCGCAAATGGCAAGATTTCATTTCTTTTGATGGCTGCATAGTATTCCATTGTGTATATATACCACATCTTCTTTATCCATTCGTCTGTAGATGGACATCTAGGTTCTTTCCATAGTTTGGCTATTGTAGACATTGCTGCTATAAACATTCGGGTGCACGTGCCCCTTCGGATCACTACGTTTGTATCTTTAGGGTAAATACCCAGCAGTGCAATTGCTGGGTCATAGGGTAGTTCTATTTTCAACATTTTGAGGAACCTCCATGCTGTTTTCCAGAGTGGTTGCACCAGCTTGCATTCCCACCAACAGTGTAGGAGGGTTCCCCTTTCTCCGCATCCTCGCCAGCATCTGTCATTTCCTGACTTGTTCATTTTAGCCATTCTGACTGGTGTGAGGTGATATCTCATGGTGGTTTTGATTTGTATTTCCCTGATGCCGAGTGATATGGAGCACTTTTTCATGTGTCTGTTGGCCATCTGGATGTCTTCTTTGCAGAAATGTCTGTTCATGTCCTCTGCCCATTTCTTGATTGGATTCTTTGTTCTTTGGGTGTTGAGTTTGCTAAGTTCTTTATAGATTTTGGACACTAGCCCTTTATCTGATATGTCGTTTGCAAATATCTTCTCCCATTCTGTCAGTTGTCTTTTGGTTTTGTTAACTGTTTCCTTTGTTGTGCAAAAGCTTTTGATCTTGATAAAATCCCAAAAGTTCATTTTTGCCCTTGCTTCCCTTGCCTTTGGTGATGTTCCTAGGAAGATGTTGCTGCGGCTGACGTCGAAGAGGTTGCTGCCTGTGTTCTCCTCGAGGATTTTGATGGATTCCTTTCTCACATTGAGATCCTTCATCCATTTTGAGTCTATTTTCGTGTGTGGTGTAAGGAAATGATCCAATTTCATTTTTCTGCATGTGGCTGTCCAATTTTCCCAACACCATTTATTGAAGAGACTGTCTTTTTTCCATTGGACATTCTTTCCTGCTTTGTCGAAGATGAGTTGACCATAGAGTTGAGGGTCCATTTCTGCGCTCTCTATTCTGTTCCATTGATCTATGTGTCTGTTTTTGTGCCAGTACCATGCTGTCTTGATGATGACAGCTTTGTACTAGAGCTTGAAGTCCGGAATTGTGATGCCACCAACTTTGGCTTTCTTTTTCAATATTCCTTTGGCTATTCAAGGTCTTTTCTGGTTCCATATACATTTTAGGATTATTTGTTCCATTTCTTTGAAAAAACTGGATGGTACTTTGATAGGAATTGCATTAAATGTGTAGATTGCTTTAGGTAGCGTAGACATTTTCACAATATTTATTCTTCCAATCCAGGAGCATGGAACATTTTTCCATTTCTTTGTGTCTTCCTCAATTTCTTTCATGAGTACTTTATAGTTTTCTGAGTATAGATTCTTAGTCTCTTTGGTTAGGTTTATTCCTAGGTATCTTATAGTTTTGGGTGCAATTGTAAATGGGACGGACTCCTTAATTTCTCTTTCTTCTGTCTTGTTGTTGGTGTAGAGAAATGCAACTGATTTCTGTGCATTGATTTTATATCCTGACACTTTACTGAATTCCTGTACAAGTTCTAGCAGTTTTGGAGTGGAGTCTTTTGGGTTTTTCACATATAGTATCATATCATCTGCGAAGAGTGATAGTTTGACTTCTTCTTTGCCGATTTGGATGCCTTTAATTTCCTTTTGTTGTCTGATTGCTGAGGCTAGGACTTCTAGTACTATGTTGAATAGCAGTGGTGATAACAGACATCCCTGCCGTGTTCCTGACCTTAGCGGAAAAGCTTTCAGTTTTTCTCCATTGAGAATGATATTTGCGGTGGGTTTTTCTTAGATGGCTTTGATAATATTGAGGTATGTGCCGTCTATCCCTACACTTTGAAGAGTTTTGATCAGGAAGGGATGCTGTACTTTGTCAAATGCTTTTTCAGCATCTATGGAGAGTATCATATGGTTCTTGTTCTTTCTTTTATTAATGTGTTGTATCACATTGATTGATTTGCGGATGTTGAACCAGCCTTGCAGCCCTGGAATAAATCCCACTTGGTCGTGGTGAATAATCCTTTTAATGTACTGTTGAATCCTATTGGCTAGTATTTTGGCGAGAATTTTTGCATCTGTGTTCATCAAGGATATTGGTCTGTAGTTCTCTTTTTTGTTGGGATCCTTGTCTGGTTTTGGGATCAAGGTGATGCTGGCCTCATAAAATGAGTTTGGAAGTTTTCCTTCTATTGCTATTTTTTGGAACAGTTTCAGGAGAATAGGAGTTAGTTCTTCTTTAAATGTTTGGTAGAATTCCCCCGGGAAGCCGTCTGGCCCTGGGCTTTTGTTTGTTTGGAGATTTTTGATGACTGTTTCTATCTTCTTACTGGTTATGGGTCTGTTCAGGCTTTCTATTTCTTCCTGGTTCAGTTGTGGTAGTTTATATGTCTCTAGGAATGCATCCATTTCTTCCAGATTGTCAAATTTGTTGGCGTAGAGTTGCTCATAGTATGTTCTTATAATTGTCTGTATTTCTTTGGTGTTCGTTGTGATCTCTCCTCTTTCGTTCATGATTTTATTTATTTGGGTCCTTTCTCTTTTCTTTTTGATAAGTCTGGCCAGGGGTTTATCAATCTTATTAATTCTTTCAAAGAACCAGCTCCTAGTTTCGTTGATTTGTTCTATTGTTTTTTTGGTTTCTATTTCATTGATTTCTGCTCTAATCTTTATGATTTCTCTTCTCCTGCTGGGTTTAGGGTTTCTTTCTTGTTCTTTCTCCAGCTCCTTTAGGTGTAGGGTTAGGTTGTGTACCTGAGACCTTTCTTGTTTCTTGAGAAAGGCTTGTACCGCTATATATTTTCCTCTCAGGACTGCCTTTGTTGTGTCCCACAGATTCTGAACCGTTGTGTTTTCATTATCATTTGTTTCCATAAATTTTTTCAATTCTTCTTTAATTTCCTGGTTGACCCATTCATCCTTTAGAAGGATGCTGTTTAGTCTCCATGTATTTGGGTTCTTTCCAAATTTCCTCTTGTGATTGAGTTCTAGCTTTAGAGCATTATGGTCTGAAAATATGCAGGGAATGATCCCAATCTTTTGATACCGGTTGAGACTTGATTTAGGACCAAGAATGTGATCTATTCTGGAGAACGTTCCATGTGCACTAGAGAAGAATGTGTATTCTGTTGCTTTGGGATGAAATGTTCTGAATATATCTGTGATGTCCATCTGGTCCAGTGTGTCATTTAAGGCCTTGATTTCCTTGTTGATCTTTTGCTTGGATGATCTGTCCATTTCAGTGAGGGGAGTGTTAAAATCCCCTACTATGATTGTATTCTTGTCGATGTGTTTCTTTGATTTTGTTATTAATTGGTTTATATAGTTGGCTGCTCCCACGTTAGGGGCATAGATATTTAAAATTGTTAGATCTTCTTGTTGGACAGTTCCTTTGAGTATGATATAGTGTCCTTCCTCATCTCTTATTATAGTCTTTGGCTTAAAATCTAATTGATCTGATATAAGGATTGCCACTCCTGCTTTCTTCTGATGTCCATTAGCATGGTAAATTCTTTTCCACCCCCTCACTTTAAACCTGGAGGTGTCTTCGGGTTTAAGATGAGTTTCTTGTAGGCAACATATAGATGGGTTTTGTTTTTTTATCCATTCTGATACCCTGTGTCTTTTGATTGGAGCATTTAGCCCATTAACATTCAGGGTAAGTATTGAGAGATATGAATTTAGTGCCATTGTATTGCCTGTAAGGTGACTGTTATTGTATATTGTCTCTGTTTCTTTCTGATCTACTACTTTAAGGGTCTCTCTTTGCTTAGAGGACCCCTTTCAATATTTCCTGTAGAGCTGGTTTGGTATTTGCAAATTCTTTCAGTTTTTGTTTGTCCTGGAAGCTTTTAATCTCTCCTTCTATTTTCAATGATAGCCTAGCTGGATATAGTATTCTTGGCTGCATGTTTTTCTCATTTAGTACTCTGAATATATCATGCCAGCTCTTTCTGGCCTGCCAGGTCTCTGTGGATAAGTCTGCTGCCAATCTAATATTTTTACCATTGTACGTTACAGACTTCTTTTCCCAGGCTGCTTTCAGGATCTTTTCTTTGTCACTAAGACTTGTCAATTTTACTATTAGGTGACGGGGTGTGGACCTATTCTTATTGATTTTGAGGGGGGTTCTCTGAACCTCCTGAATTTTGATGCTTGTTCCCTTTGCCATATTGGGGAAATTCTCTCCAATAATTCTCTCCAATATACCTTCTGCTCCCCTCTCTGTTTCCTCTTCTTCTGGAATCCCAATTATTCTAATGTTGTTTCGTCTTATGGTGTCACTTATCTCTCGAATTCTCCCCTCGTGGTCCAGTAGCTGTTTGTCCCTCTTTTGCTCAGCTTCTTTATTCTCTGTCATTTGGTCTTCTATATCGCTAATTCTTTCTTCTGCCTCATTTATCCTAGCAGTGAGAGCCTCCATTTTTGATTGCACCTCATTAATAGCTTTTTTGATTTCAACTTGGTTAGATTTTAGTTCTTTTATTTCTCCAGAAAGGGCTTTTATATCTCCCGAGAGGGTTGCTTTAATATCTTCCATGCCTTTTTCAAGCCCGGCTAGAACCTTGAGAATTGTCATACTGAACTCTATATCTGACATATTACCAATGTCTGTATTGATTAGGTCCCTAGCCTTTGGTACTGCCTCTTGTTCTTTTTTTTTGTTGTGAATTTTTCCGCCTTGTCATTTTGTCCAGATAAGAGTTTATGAAGGAGCAAGTAAAATACTAAAACGGTGGCAACAACCCCAGGAAAATATGCTTTAGCCAAATCAGAAGAGATCCCAAATTGTGAGGGGGGAGAAAGGGGATAAAAAGGGGTTCAAAAAGAAAAAAGAAAAAAAATGAAACTATTTAAAAAAAGAAAGCCGATAAAGAAAAAATATAAAAAGAGGAAAAATTATATATATATTAGATAAACTATTTAAAAAAACGTTAAAAAAGAAAACGGTAAAAGTTAAAAAAATTTAGCAGAAGAAGAGAAAAAGAAAAAAAATTGAAAAAGAAAAAAAAATTAAATTAACTGCAAGGCTAAAAAATCATGGGGAGAAAGCCATGAGTTCCGTGCTTTGCTTTCTTCTCCTCTGGAATTCCGCCGCTCTCCTTGGTATTGAAACTGCACTCCTTGGCAGGTGAACTTGGTCCTGGCTGGGTTTCCCATTGATCTTCTGGGGGAGGGGCCTGTTGTAGTGATTCTCAAGCGTCTTTGCCCCAGGCGGAGTTGCACCGCCCTTACCCGGGGCCGCGCTGAGTAATCTGCTCGGGTTTGCTTTCGGGAGCTTTTGTTCCGAAGGGAATGAAGATGGCGGCCTCCCGGTCTCCGGCCTGGAGGAGCCGAGAGCCCGGGGCCCCACTCCTCAGTGCGCCCTCAGAGAACAGCGCCCAATGACTCCCGTCACCCTGGCCTCCGGCCGCGCTCCGATCTGACCGAGCCTGCGACCGGTTCAAGGCAACCCCGAGCTGAGAGTCACTCCTCGGCTCTGTCTCTTTAGCCTGCTTCCCCGTTCTAATACCGGTAAGCTCTGCGACACTCAGACACCCCCGATCCTTCTGCGACCCTGCGGGACCTGAGGCCTCGCTGACCCCGCCTGGGCTTCCAGTTAAGCCTCTGGAGCGATGTCCCTCAGTGGGACAGACTTTTAAAAGTCCTGATTTTGCTCCGTTGCTCCGCCGCTCGCCGGGAGCCAGCCCCTCCCCCCGCGGTCTATCTTCCCGTCGCTTTGGATTCACTTTTCCGCCAGTCCTACCTTTCAGATAGTGGTTGATTTTCTGTTTCTAGAATTGCTGTTCTTCTTCTCTTTAATCTCCCGTTGGATTTGTAGGTGTTTGCAATCTTTAGATAAGCTATTTAGCTGATCTCCCGCTACCTGAAGTAGTCTCAGCCTGCTACTTCTCCGCCATCTTGACTCCTCCTCAGACATATTTTTTAAAACAAGCTTTCTGATCCTCTCTCCCTCTCCTTAGACTCTCATAATACATAGTTTATCTTAATGGTGTCCCATCAATCCCATAGGCTTTCTTCATTCTCCTTCATTGTTTTCCCTTTCCTTTTCTCTGACTGGATCATTTCAAATGATCTGTGTTCCCACTGAGTATTTACCCCCAAAAATGAAAATGCTGATTGGAAAAGATATATACACCCATGTGTTTATTGCAGCATTATTTACAATAACAAAGATGTGAAAGTAACCCAAGTGTCAATCAATAGATGAATGGGTAAAGAAGATGTCACACACACACACACACACACAAACTGAAATATTACTCAGCCATTAAAAAACAATGAGATCTTGTCATTTATGACAACGTGGATGGACCCAGAGGGTATGCTAAATGAGATAAGTTAGAGAAAGACAGATACCATATGATTTTACTTATATGTAGAAACTAAAAACAAAACAAAACAAATAAACAAAAAGCAAAAACAAACTCATAAATATAGAGAACAAAAATTCTCTCTCACAGGAGAGAGAATTAAGGAATGGGCAAAATGGGTGAAGGGAGATGGAGAGACAGGCTTCCAGCTATGGAATGAATAAGTCACAGGGATAAAAGTACAGCATAAGGAATATAGTCAATGGTATTATAATAGCATTGTAAGGTGACAGATGATAGCTACACCTGTGGTGAGCACAGCATAGTGTATAGACTTGTCAAATCACTACATTGTACACCTAAAACTACTGTAACATTGTATATCAACTATACTTCAATAATAATAATAATAAATCATCTGTGTTCAGATTCACTGATTCTTCTGCTTTGTTTAGTCTGCTATTGAAGCTCTTCGTTGAATTCTTTATTTCAGTCCTTGTATTCTCCAGCTCTAAAATTTCTGGCATCCTTTTTGTGTTTTTCTCTTTGTGGGACTTATCATTTCATTCTTTTTTTATTTTCCTTATTTCATCAAACTGTTTATCTGTTTTCTCTTGCAGCATTCTGAGCATCTTTAAAATAATTATTTTGAATTCTTTGTTAGGTAATTTGTGAATCTCTACTTCTTTGGGGTCTATTACTGGAAGTTTACTATGTTCCTTTAGTGGTGTCATGTTTCCTTGATTCTTTGTGATCCCTGTCACTTTTGTAGATGTTTGTGCATTTGAAGAAGAGTCAGCTCTTCCAGACTTATGGAATGACTTTGGTAAGGAAAGACCTTCAACTGTAGTTGGAGGCATGCTGGAACATGCTGTGACCCTTGGTCTAGTGTTGCAGGATGCCAAGTGTGAGGACATGTAGGGCCTATAGATGGGGAAGGGTGGGGGTGACATGGTGTCTCATTGGCTCAGGAAGCTATGATCCATGAAATCAACAACTGCATGATACTTGGTGACAGCTACAGGCAGTGCACAATGGCTGCAAGGACTGTTGGATTATTTTTTTAAGATTTATTTTATTTTATTTTAGAGAGAGAGCGAGTGCACGTGAGCAGGGGGAGGGGCAGAGGGAAAGGGAAAGAATCCTAAAGCAGACTCCTTACTGAGCATGGAGCCAGATATGGGCTTGATCCCAGGGCACCAAGATCATGACCTGAGCCAAAATCAAGAGTCAGACCCTTAACCAACTGAACCACCATGGTACCCCAGGACTGTTGGATTCTTTAAGAGAACGTCTAGTCTACTGGCTAGGGACCATGCCAGACAGTGATAGTGGCCATAGCCAGACAGTGTGCACGCAGTTGGCTATGGGGCCAGTTGAGGAGGCTGGCTGCAGGGACCAATTGTTAACAGATGTGTGCTGGTGAAGTCTAGGGCCTTCAGCAGGGGCTGGGCAGGCAAATAGGCAGCTGCAGTGGCTCTGGCTGTCACTGTGTACATGTGTGACTATAGGGGCTAACTGTAGGCACATGTTTGGCAAGGGAGGCCAGTGATGAGAGTTGGGGCTGGTGTCTTGCAGGTGTACAACTGTAAGGTTAACTGCAAGTGAGTGGAGCTGTGCAGACCAATGACAGGGGTTAGGGTTCAATCCAGATCCACCAATAGCTTTATAGACCTTGGCTGTTGGCATATACCTGTGGGGCTGCAGGAGCTTGCTGTGGCATATGCATAGTGGTAGAGGCTGATAATGGGAGTAAAGCCAGCAGCATGCAGGTAAATAGCTGTAGGAATTTCCTGCCATTATCAGCAGCCATCTCTCTCTTACCCTGGCTTTTCTTTCCTAGCCTTACCTTTAAGTATTCATCAGCAAGGGTTTATCTTTATTTTTTTTTTCTTCTCCTAGAAGATATTCTTATTGGGTGAGCTCCACTAACATCCTCCTGCAAATGCATCTTTCTGTCAGTACCCAGGGGCTTAAGAATCATGAAACCTAGCTAAATGACATTTCTGATCTTCTATTAGTCTGACAAGTCAGAATCATGTATGATTTCTCTTTTACACTGGGAAACCCCTTCCTCAGGGTTAACTGGCTACCCTGTCATACATGACTGACAGTCTTGCCAATCAAGATGCCAAATGCTGCAATTCACCAATTTATAAATCTATTGGGAATCCATATAAAGGTCTCTTAACAGATTCACAAAAATTCTGTCTTATAGCTGATAATCTAAGTAGAATGACTCTAGAATCTCATGGGTGGGAGAGTGAGGTGTGCAGAATGCTATGCACTTTGAGTAATTAAAATGCAAGTTAGTACTGTTCAAACTGGACAGTGCTTCTGTCATTTTCCAAAGGACTTGATTCTGCACAACCTCCTACCAATGCACCATAATATATTTCAGTGTCATTAAGATTCTTACTGGAAATGTCTATCAGACTACTGAATAGGTATAGTAAACGTGTTAACACCTCCAAACGCAAACTCTTATCATTCCTCCAACCTGTTTGTTCTCTCTTTTCCTTATTTCATTAAATGGTATCATCATCCACTCAGCCTTATAAATATGAAAAAATCATATTATTCACTCCGTGAACCTCAATTATTTCTCTTTCACTCTTTAGATCCAATTTTGCCCCCAATCCTGATCATCATATCTGTTTTAATTTAGGTTCCCACAGAATAGACCCTGATCCAAGGAGTTGAGTACAAGCTCATCTGGGAGGCGGTTCCAGGAAACAATGGTAATGGAGTAGGGAAGTAATACAGAAAAATGAAGGATGCCTGTATTATTGGGCAGATTGCACTGTAGGCAATTGAGGCTCTATTCCATTGGGGAAGTCTGGGAGACAGAAATGTTCCACCTATGGGACTCTATGCAACTTCCTATCCATTACTGACTGAGGGCTTCTCCTGTAAGATACCAACTCCCAAGCCCTTCTTGCCTTTCCCCACATTTGGACTGGCAGGAAATGCTCAGAATTCCAGGCACTTGCGGTCAAAAACCATGCACATATACTGAAAAGTGAAGCTGAAGGGGTATGGTTAGGGTATTGGCAATGTCTGGCAGAACCTAGACTAGAGTGAGGGCCATTTACTGTAGATGCAACATTTCAGTACAAAATTTACCTTCATGTTCTCTTTCTCCAGTGTTCCATAGTTCTAGTCTTTGCTGTCAGAGGTAACTTTTTAAAGACATCAACTTGATCACATCTATACTGTGCTTAAAAAGCACAGAGTAAAGTCCAAACTCCTTGATTCAGCATGATTAAACTTTACAGATGGAAAAGTGACCTTTACAGCCGCATCTGCCATTTTCTTTTATATAAGTACGCTCTGCTCGATCAGTGTTTCACTTTTTGAACTTGAACGTGTGTATTGCTCCTTCTCCCTCAAATACTCTTCCCCCCTCCTTTACACAAAAATGTCTTATTAGCCTGTTAAGATCCAGTTTAGAAATATTTCTGTAGGGGCGCCTGGATGGCTCAGTGGGTTAAAGCCTCTGCCTTCGGTTCAGGTCATGATCCCAGGGTCCTGGGATCTAGCTCCGCATTGGGCTCTCTGCTCAGCGGGGAGCCTGTTTCCTCCTCTCTCTCTCTGCCTGCCTCTCTGCCAACCTGTGGTCTCTGTCTGTCAAGTAAATGGGTAAAATCTTTAGGAAAAAAAAAAAAAGAAATATTTCTGTGAACTTCCTTGACCTCCCTGAGAAAAGTAATTGCTTACCCCTCTGTGTTCCTTAGCATCTTACATGCACGTCTACGTTGGCACTTTGCAGATTAAATTGCCTCTGTTTATCCCTTTTTCCATCACTAAACTAGGAACTCTTCAAAGGAAGTTTTCTTGTCTCCCCAAGCACAGGTCTTACTCATCTTTTCAACCCTGATATCGGCCTGCATAGAGAAGGCCCCCAATAAAGGTTTATTGCATTGGATTTATCTGGGTGCATCCAAACAGAATGGATTTTAAGAGAAATGGAAGGGAGCTTCTTAGCAGTTTCAAGAGATGGACACCATAAGTAAAGAAAGCAGTCTGTGGGCATGTACAATTGGGACCTACCAAAGAAATCTATTTTATATTATTTATTATTCATGAATGCTTCAAAAAGGCTTCAAGGCAGCTATTCTAACGTGTTGGAATCTGTTGTCTCCAAAGGCAGTAATTTTGGTTTATTCAACTAGAACATGTGCTGTGTTGATAAAAAGATATGCAAATACTCTAGCACTGTATAAAGATACCATTTCAAATTAAATAATCCCTAGACTGTAACTGCCCTAGAAGTAGAGGCCACGGATATAAAATTTACTTTTTGCATAGCACTTAGCCTAAATATACACAAATTCTCAAATGATTTTTGGCACAGCAGTGATTTTGATAATTTGTGGCTGAATCTATAGTCATTTTCAGTGAAGTAAAGATCTGATAATTATCCACTTTAACTCCTTAATATGAATAAATAGGATAAAACCATATTCCTCTCAGAACTCCTCATTCAAAAAAGAAGTGCTCTGTAGTGAGAATTGGGTAGCCATCAAAGTTTCATTCCACCTCATCTGAATTGTTATTTCAAAAATTAATGAGGATGATAATGTTTTAAAAAATTCACTTGCATTACTGCTGCTGGTGTGTGTGTGTGTGTGTGTGTGTGTGTGTGTGTGTGTGTGTGTGTGTTTCTTTTTAAAATGATAATGGTTGTGATTATTAATGTTGAGTTTTCCTGTCTCCCTGGGCACTAGCCTAGCACTAATCTAGTTTTGGCCAGTAACAACAGCAGTAACAGTAGCAGAATTTGAAAAGTTTAGCAGTTGAGAACTTACCATTCAATAGAATGGTGGGATGCATTGGGGGTTGGGAGTGATTTCGGTCTTTTCTAGTGCTTTTTGTTGTTTATTACTATTTTCTTTCTTTCTTTTTTGTTATTAATATTGGTCTGGTAATACTTTTCCCTGCCTTTTGTGATAACTTTCAGTGGCCCAGATGAGTGAGTCAGCATCTCAAGAGGAACACAAACCTGCTCAGGTATGTGGCAAACGTAGGTTTCTAACCACTTAACTATGAGAGGATTTGAGAGTTAATGTTCTTGAGAAAATTGAGATGCAATATCATATTTTATCATTTAATTATTTCTCTTTTTAGTTGAAGTATTCTGTATCAGGTTGTGACAAAAGTGCTGGAAAAAAGGGGGTCAGGAGTGCCAGGGTGGCTCAGTTTATTAGGCATCTGAACTCTTGATCTCAGGTCAGACTAGATCTCAGGGTCATGAGTTCAAGCCCCTGGTTGGACTCCATGCTGGGCATGTAGTCTACTTAAGAAAAAGGGGTGTGGGGGGGTCAAATAATAGTTGGGTCACAGTAATCTGCTTCTAGTTTTGGCATTTATAACAAGTCTGTTTGAATTTGTTAATACAGCTACCAAATACTTATTTGTTATGATACTTGCCCATTACATAATTTTTTTTTACATAAAAATCTTGGTATATTAGAGTATAAGCTGTTAGTTTTATCTTTAGCTTCTTTTGGATACCACTTACTGGCACTGTTTCCATTTCAGAAAAATGGAAAAGAAGACAAAGAAGGGTTAGAGGAAGCAACCGAAGTAAAAGAGCCTACTGAGGTAGAGTTTTCATGAATAATCAGATGTTAATGTGGGAGAGTAAACTGGACAAATTAATTTTCTTATGAAGAAGGAAAAGAAAATGTGTGGGTATTCAAAAAGATAAAGTGGCAAATGGAAAAGAGCAAACTCATGTTAATCATTAAGATGATTCATTTGAGGGGCGCCTGGGTGGCTCAGTGGGTTAAGCTTCTGCCTTCGGCTCAGGTCATGATCTCAGGGTCCTGGTATCGAGTCCCACATTGGGCTCTCTGCTCAGCCGGGAGCCTGCTTCCCTCTCTCTCTCTCTGCCTGCCTCTCTGCCTGCTTGTGATCTCTCTCTGTGTCAAATAAATAAATAAAATCCTTAAAAAAAAAAAAAGATGACTCATTTGAGTCAGTTGCAGGAAGCTTCCATGGACAGGTAAATTATTTGTGAAAAGCTATTATAAATTATAGGTAAATAAAGAGTGCTTTCTAAAACAGAACTATTATCCTGAGTACAATAACCACCCGCTTTTAGGGTAACTTCACTATTTGTTCTGAAATTGTAATTTCCATGTTAATATTTTAAGTAACTTTGTGTTTATTTGAATACAAGACTTCAATGAGGAAGAACATTCTAGAGAAAAGGAGAGGCAATTAAAAATATGATTCACCATCACATTCACTAATATGAGTCTTAAGAATATTCTATTATCATTCTTTTAAAACTATGTCAGCATGAAAACAAAACAAACAAAACTACATCAGCATGAGCACAAAAAAGCTATTTTGCCACCATTTATCCATAAAACTAAGCTTTAATTTCTTCAGTTAAGATAAAATCTTTTTCTTTCCCCCACAAACATAGAAAGTGATTCTAATAGTAAAACAGTAGCATTTTCAAAAGTCTAATTTCACTGTATGGTGGTCTCAAATTAGTTTTTAGAAAGTATTGTGGAGCTTACACAATACTTTGAGGATTAATGTACATCTGGAATAATATTCTTAGCATATCACTTTGTTAGCCACAGGAAGTTGTGATGACATGTTGAACCAATGCATTTTATCTTGTTGATGCAGTAAGACTGTGATTACTCCTTTGCTTCTAACACAGCATTAAATTCTAGAAAAATGAACCAGGTATGTTTGGTAATTCCTACAAGGCACTTATCTGCATTCTTTAACTGGGAGAGTTGATCCAACTTTGAGGAAAAGTAACTCATTTTGAAATCGATGATTGTTTTCTCCTTTCAGAGTTCACAGAGTGAAGCAGGCAGCTCTGCTTTAGACACCAAGAGCAATGTGGCAGAAGCAGCAGCAGAAGAAAAATCCCAAGGTAGAGAACCAGCCTTTCCCCAACACAATGGAATTTAATACAATTATATTTTCATCAGGGATACATTTCTTATGATTTTGCCTTTAAAAAAATATAATCTCAGGGGTATTTTAAATACAATTTGGGAAATAGTTAAAAAATGTATTCCCCTCACCATCTATTAATACCTCTGAGGCCACTTTATTCATCTCATGCTTAAAGAGAAAATTTAGCTGAGAGCTGACTGACACATACTCATTAATGCAAATGTAAAATGAAGAACACAAGTGATTTGGTGGGTTTATTGTCTTTTTGGTTCTCCTTTTTACCTCTGTTCTTGGCCACACATTTATTCTGACTTCTAGACCCACCCTTAACCCAAATCCCACATGATTATGCACACTGGAAATTTATAGGATCAAAGACAAAAACCAAGTGAGAAAGACAGTCATCCCTTTCACTATAGTTCTTCTAACTTCAGATACTTAGTGAAATCCTGTGCAATAAAAATTCTTGACACTATATGACACTATTTTAATTAATTGAAATTTGCTTCTCTTTGGTTTAAAGCATTAAGTGTGTAGGATGTACTAGGCTGTGAAAGATTGAGTTACAATAATAAGTATTAAATAATAGTTATTAAAGCATTTTCTAAACTATAAATTGCTATATAGATACTACTTGAAACTTTTAGGTGCTTATTTTTCTCCAAAGGGTTTTCTGTCTCTTAAACCGATTAAAAGCAATTATTTACTATTTTTCTTATTAACATGTATTATACTATGTACACGTTAAGAATAAAACTTTCCAACATTTATTCTGTTTTTATTGTAAACTTGTAATATTTTTGTAGCTTGTATTATACTAAGTTGTAAACAGTTTCTCGGAAAGTCCCTCTCCACCTGCCTCTCCTCCCAGCCCCAGTTTCTTGATTTTATTTTTTCCTCCTCCCACCCTCCACCACCATTACCACTACATATACTTTACCTTAATCATTTCAGCCAGGTTTTTTTTTAAAAGCTTATTTATTTATTTATTTATTTATAATTTATTCATTTTTAATTTATTTATATTTCATTTATATATTTATTTTAATTTATTGATTATTAATTATTACATTAATTATATATTGATAATTATTTTAAAATTTATTTATTTATTTAATCTCTAACACACAAGGTGGGGCTTGAACTTATGACCCTGAGATCAAGAGTCGCATGGTCTTCTGACTGAGCCAGCCCAGTGCCCTTCAGCAAGGTTTCTCAACAAACTCTTTAATTTGAAACATGTCAAACAGAATTGTTATAAATTTAACTAGGTTTTCACTTTAATCAGGTTGTGACAAAATTTGCACATGCAAAACTTCACACATGTATTTCATCATGTAATTGATTGCCTCTCCAGAAAACTTATCAGTCAAGAGTTTGTGGTATTTCCTGTTCTTGAACTTCCAATTTCTGTTGTTGCTTTTCAATGTATGGTAAAGGGAAGTGTGTTTAAGTCTATTCATTCCAGTATATGATATCTACTGAAAACATTGCAGTTGCTTATTGCAATATCACTTGCAATGCAATGTACTTATTTTTTCAGTGACCAGTCACTATTAAGCCTAGTATTTTAAATCTCTCATTGTAAGTGTGTATGTGTGTGACTGTGTGTGTGTGTGTGTAAGAAGTGGGAGTAGGTGTCGCCTGAGTGTCTCAGTCAGTCGAGCATCTACCTTCCACTCAGGTCATGGTCCCAGGGCAGTGAGATCAAGCCCCACACTGGGCTCTTTGCTCAGCAGTGAGCCTGCTTCTCTCCCTCTGCCACTCTGCCTACTTGTGCTCTTTCTCTGTCAAATAAATAAATAAATCTTAAAAAAATAAAGAAGTGAGAATAGGAACTGTTAATGCAATTTCAAAATACCAGAGGAAGTGTCTTTATTCTTGTTATATACTTGTCAAAATTAAAATGATGTTGTCCTGTCTGGCAGCTCTCAGAATGCACTCAAATACATATCTTTGCTAAGAAAATATTGTGTTTAAGTGTACATGTGAATTCCTCATTTCTTTACCTAGTTATTATACTGTTCAGGGTATGAGCTTAACTTATATTTTGAGAAGTCGTTTTTTGAAAATATGTTTGCTCAAGATGCCTGGCTGGCTCAGTCAGTAGAACATGGGACTTTTGATCTTGGGGATTTCAGTTCAAGCCCCATGTTGGGTGTAGAGATTACTTAAAAATAAAATATTTAAAAAGGGGACGCCTGGGTGGCTCAGTTGGTTGGACGACTGCCTTCAGCTCAGGTCATGATCCTGGAGTCCCGGGATCGAGTTCCGCATCGGGCTCCCAGCTCCATGGGGAGTCTGCTTCTCCCTCTGACCTTCTCGCTCATGCTCTCTCTCACTGTCTCTCTCTCAAATAAATAAATAAAATCTTAAAAAAAATATTTAAAAAGAAAGAAAATATGTTTGCTAGACTCTATTCTTATTTCATGACCCTAAGATTAACAGTTTTGTAGGAATATGCATTTTCCTATAGCTATTGAATCTTAATTTTAATAGTATTTAAGAGTGCTTCTTTTCCTCCTTTATAGTCATTCTACCTTCTGTACAAATGTTAAGAATCAAGTCAGCTGAGTTTCAGACAGGGCTTGTATTTAAGGAGAACATCACACATTTAGTTGAATAGCCCTGCTGGGTCAGTTTGAACCAGTTTAATCAGCAGCCAGTCCCACTAATGTTATAAGCTCTTTTGTAGAGAAAGAATCTGCTAAAGCTTATTATAATGTGGATAATAATTCATTCCTATACATGTCCTTAAATAGGTTTGTATGGAGGCCATACCCAGCAGGGAGCCATGAACTAAGTGCAAGAAATGATAAAAGTCACTTTTAAGGCTGGACCTTTCAAAATATGAATATGGAATTCTTTTGTGCCCCTACTTATTTAGTTGAAAGCATTTATGCCCAAAGTACCCGAAGTAGTCTTTGTATTTTAGAAGGTGGATTAATATAGGAGTGAAAGTATACATGTTGGGGAAGAATTTGAAAGGCTTTTAATGCTATGAAGAGTTTAGGAAGGTAATCCTGAGAAAGAATTCCAGTGCTTAGCATAGTGCCTGCCACAAAAATGAGGCATTATTATTATTGAGTGAATATATAACAAATCAATCAATCTGTAAAAGGTTTAGGGATGTCCAAGCATAGACCTGCTAAGAAATCCAGTACCTGTCTGAAACTATATTCAACTGAACCCCAGAATTAATTTACCCTTGGGCAGTGCTATAATTTATGATCCTTGAACTCAGAGGTCACTCAATCAAAAGATAGCTATAGATAGGCTTGCTTAGAATCCTGATTTGTTAATCCTACTATTGCTGTGCCTCCTTTTCTTTTCTTGGTTTTTTGGCTCTAAGAGAGAAGTGTTTGGGGTCGTCTGGGCTGCTCAGTCATTAGGCATCTGCCTTCAGCTCAGGTCATGATCCTGGGGTTCTGGGATCAAGCCCCACATCGGTCTCCCTGCTCAGCAAGAAGCTGCTTCTCCCTCTCCTGTTCCCCCTGCTTGTGCGCGCTCTCTCTCTCCTTCTGACAAATAAATAAAATAATTTTAAAAAGATAGAAGTATTTGCCTAGAGTTGTAACCAAATACACATCTTCTTCCATTCTGCATATCAGTCCAAACACTAGGGTTATTGGTTATCAACCTATCATAGCCAAGCACACTAACGAAGCACTAGTAGTCTACAGCAAGATAGAGAATGTCCTAGTTCATGTGTGGGTGCACATATGAACCGTGGCAGAGGGGTAGATATTAAGTTACTCTATATCTGTAGCACTACCTTTAAAGCAAGAGAGGATTCTCTTTGGGTTATGCTGGAGAGGGTGAAAGCAAAGAGAGTAACTTAGAACCTGCAGAGTTTAAATAACTGCTCTCTTTCACACTTATGTTTTTTTTTTTACTTTTTCTTAAAGATTTTATTTATCCATTTGAGAGAGAGAGAGAGTGAGAGAAAGCATGAGAGGGAAGAAGGTCATTGGGGAAGCAGACTCCCCATGGAGCTGGAAACCTGATGCAGGACTCGATCTTGGGACTCTGGGATCACGACCTGAGCCAAAGGCAGTTGCTCTACCAACTGAGCCACCCAGGCGCCCCACACTTATTTAAAACAAGAACAAAATCATTGCATATTAATGAGCATTGTGATGAACCAGAGTGGAAACATCCCCTCCCATTAAAAATGTGGCTAATTTGTTGGCAAATCAAACTGAGTGGTAAGGGAAAGCATTATACTACCCTCCTTACTGCCCCCATATTGGAATAAGAGAACTAGCCAAAGAGGAAATAAAAACTTGGGAGGAGGTTCATAAATATTATTCACTATTGGACATAAGACATTCTTTAGATGAAATATTGGCTTTTCAAGAGTTTCCTTATACACTACTTAATTTTTTCCTGGGCAGAAAGATGGATACTATCTAGGTAGGATATAAAATTATTCTTAAGAGCATTCTCAATAAGCGTAGGGGAAATTTTAAATAAATAAATAAAACAAATTTTAAAATATTTGTGGGTAACTCCCCACCAAAAATGAGAATGAATAAATACATTGCAATGCAGTCATATGATGAAATACTATGAAGCAGTGAAAAATGAATGAACTTGTTATAACTGCATTAAAAATAATAAATTCGTAGGTAGGAATAAACCTAACCAAAGAGGTGCAAGACCTGTATTCTGAAACTATAAAACACTGATGAAAGAAATTGTAGATGACACAAAGAAACATAAAGACATTCCATGCTCATGGAGTAGAGGAACAAATATTCTTAAAATGTCTTTACTACCCAAAATAATCTATACATTCAATGCAATCCCTCTCATGATACCAACCGCACTTTTCGCAGACCTAGAACAAACAATCCTAAAATTATTATGGAACCATAGAGGAGCCCAGATAGCCAAAGCAATCTTGAAAAAAAAAAAGCAAAGCTGGAGGCATCACAATTCCACTTGGTTATATTACAAAGCTGTAGCAATCCTAAGAGTATGGTACTGACACAAAAATAGACACATAGATCAATGAAACAGAAAATCCAGAAATAAACCCACAATTACATGGTCAATTAATGTTTGACAAAGCAGGAAAGAATATCCAGTGGGAAGAAATATCTTCAGTGTTAGGAAAACTGGACAGCAAGATGCAAAAGAATGAAAATGAACTATGTTCTTATACCATGCACAAAAATAAACTCAAAATGGATGAAAGACCTAAATGTGAGATGTGAAACCATAAAAATCCTAGAAGAGAGCACAGGCAGTAACTTCTCTGACATTGGCTGTAGCAGCTTCTTTCTAGATAATGTCTCTTGAAGCAAGGAAAACAAAAGAAAAAAATAAACTCTTGAAACTGCATCAAAATAAAAACTTCAGCACAACGAAGGAAATAATCAATAACTAAAAGGCAACCTACAGAATGGAAGTAGATATTTGCAAATGAAATATCCAATAAAGGGTTAGTATCCAAAATATATAAAGAACTTATAAAACTCAATACCCAAATCCAAATATTCCAGTTAGAAAATGGGCAGAAGACATGAGCAGACATTTCTCCAAAAAAGACATCCAGATGGCCAAAGACCCACGAAAAGATGCTCAAACATCACTCATCATCAGGGAGATGCAAATCAAAACTACAATGAGATATCACCTCACACCTGTCAGAATGGCTAAAATCAACAACACAAGAAACAATGGGTGTTGGTGAGGATGCGAGAAAGGGGAACCCTTGTGCACTGTTGGTTGGAATGTAAACTGGGAGCAGCCATTGAGGAAAACAGTATGAAGGTTTCTCAAAATGTTAAAAATAGTACTACCCTATGATCCAGCAATCATGCTATTGGGTATTTACCCATAAAATACGAAAACATTAATTCAAAGGGATACATGCACACCAACATTTATTGCAACATTATTTACAATAGCCAAACTATGGAAGCAGCCCAAGTGTCCATGATAGATGAATGGATAAAGAAGTTGTGGCATTGATACACAACAGAATATTACTCAGCCATCAAAAAGAATGAAATCTTGCCATTAGCAATGACATGGATGGAGCTAGAGTATAATATTAAGCAAAATAAGTCAGTCAGAGAAAGACAAATACCATATGATTTCACTCATAAGTGGAATTTACAAAACAAAACAAATGAGGAAAGGATGGGGGATGGGTGAAATAGGTGATGGGGATTAAGGCATGTACTCGTCATGATGAGCACTGGATGATGTATGGAATTGTCAAATCACTATATTGTACACCTAAAATTAATATAACACTGTATGTTAAAGTGGAATCAAAATAAATTTTTTAAAAAATCAATTAACTAGATAGAGCAGCACTTATCGATAGAGATGAATTTCCAAAAATAATAACTAAGTATTAAAAAGGCCACAGAATACACATGGCATAAAACATTTTTATAATATTCAAAAGCAAGAAGAAGAATATTATTCTTCTTAGTTACAATATAAACAAATGCAGAGAAATGATAAACATTAAATTTAGAATAGAGTTTCTATCAAAGTAGGGGCATGTAGGAGGTTTTTATATCTCGGTAATTTTTTTCTTTTCTCTTTTTTCTTTCTTCTTCTTCTTTTTTTAATCAGAGAGAGATTAAGAGTGAGCACAAGCAGAGGGAATGGCAGGCAGAGGGAGAAGCAGGCTCCCCACTAAGCTAGGAGCCCAAGCAGGACTCAATCTCAGGACCTTAAGATCATCACCTGAGCTGAAGGCAGCCATTTAATCCTCTGAGCCACCCAGGTGTCCCTAGGTAATTTTTTTCTTAAACTAAGACTAGATACATGGCTACCTATTATGTCAACATTATACCCACAGGTCTGAAATATTTACTAATAAATAAAATTTTTTAAAAATACTACTCTATATTATGGAGGTTCTGGTCTCTTGCACTCTTATTGCACTATTACTGTTTAATGAGAGTTATTAATGATTGAGGCATGAATCAATAACTACTTTCTGCTTATCTTAAAAATAATGACTATAAAAATAGTTTCCATATGTATTTCTTCTTTTCTTCTGCATCCACAAAATAACAAAAGCAAAAGACTTTAATAATAAATGGCCCTTGGGACTCCTGGGTTGCTCAGTTGGTTGAGCAGCTGCCTTCAGCTCAGGTCATGATCCCAGCATCCTGGGATCAAGTCCCACATCGGGCTCCTTGCTTGGCAGGGAGCCTGCTTCTCCCTCTGCCTCTGTCTGCCTCTCTGTCTGCCTGTGCTCACTCTAGCTCCTCTCTCTCTGACAAATAAATAAATAAAATCTTTAAAAAGTAATAATAAATGGCCCTAATACTATTGTGGTTCAGCTGGACACTGATATCTTTTTCAGCACAGAAGTAAACTGACTAGTGGGTAATATTTGAAAAGGCCTGAAACTACTTCCATCTCCATGGCCATCTCAGAAAAAAACCTTAAGATTCCCATTAAGAGATGCTGAAAAAGCATTTGACAAAGTACAGCATCCTTTCCTGATCAAAACTCTTCAAAGTGTAGGGATAGAGGGTACATACCTCTATGGCCATCTATGGAAAACCCACAGTGAATATCATTCACAACAGAGAAAAACTGAGAGCTTTTCCGCTAAGGTCAGGAACACAGCAGGAATGTCCATTATCACCATTGCTATTTAACATAGTACTAGAAGTCCTAACCTCAGCAATCAGACAAGAAGAAGAAATTAAAGGCATCCAAATTGGCAAAGAAGAAGTCAAACTATCACTCTTTGCAAATGATGATACTATATGTGGAAAACCCAAAAGACTCCACTCCAAATCTGCTAGAACTTATACAGGAATCCAGTAAAGTGTCAGGATATAAAATCAATGCACATAAATCTGTTGCATGTCTTTAGACCAACAACAAGACAGAAGAAAAGAGAAATTAAGGAGTCAATCCCATTTACAATTGCACCCAAAACCATAAGATACCTAGGAATAAACCTAACCAAAGAGGCAAAGAATCTATACTCAGAAAACTATAAAGTACTCATGAAAGAAATTGAGAAGGACACAAAGAAATGGAAAAATGTTTCATGCTCATGGACTGGAAGAATAAATATTGTGAAAATGTCTATGCTACCGAAAGCAATCTACACATTTAATGCAATCCCTATCAAAATACCATCCAGTTTTTTCAAAGAAATGGAACAAATAATCCTAAAATTTATATGGAACCAGAAAAGACCTCAAATAGCCAGAGAAATATTGAAAAAGAAAGCCAAAGCTGGTGGTATCACAATTCCAGACTTCAAGCTCTATTACAAAGCTGTCATCATCAAGACAGTATGGTACTGGCACAAAAACAGGCACATAAATCAATGGAACAGAATAGAGAGCCCAGAAATAGACCCTCAACTCTATGGTCAACTTATCTTCGACAAAGCAGGAAAGAATGTCCAATGGAAAAAAGACAGTCTCTTCAATAAATGGTGTTGGGAAAATTGGAAAGCCACATGCAGAAAAATGAAACTGGACCATTTCCTTACACCACACATGAAAATAGACTCAAAATGGATGAAGGACCTCAATGTGAGAAAGGAACCCATCAAAATCCTTGAGGAGAACATAGGCAGCAACCTCTTCGGCCTCAGCTGCAGTAACTTCTTTCTAGGAACATTGCCAAAGGCAAGGGAAGCAAGGGCAAAAATGAACTATTGGGACTTTATCAAGATCAAAAGCTTTTGCACAGCAAAGGAAACAGTGAACAAAACCAAAAGACGACTGACAGATTGGGAGAAGATATTTGCAAACGACATATCAGATAAAGGGCTAGTATCCAAAATCTATAAAGAACTTATCAAACTCAATACCCAAAGAACAAATAATCCAATCAAGAAATGGGCAGAGGACATGAACAGACATTTCTGCAAAGAAGACATCCAGATGGCCAACAGACACATGAAAAAATGCTCCACATCACTCGGCATCAGGGAAATACAAATCAAAACCACAATGAGATACCACCTCACACCAGTCAGAATGGCTAAAATGAACAAGTCAGGAAATGACAGATGCTGGCAAGGATGCAGAGGAAGGGGAACCCTCCTACACTGTTGGTGGGAATGCAAGCTGGTGCAACCACTTTGGAAAACAGCGTGGAGGTTCCTCAAAAAGTTGAAAATAGAGCTATCTTATGACCCAGCAATTGCACTACTGGGTATTTATCCTAAAGATACAAATGTAGTGATCCGAAGGGGCACGTACACCTGAATGTTTATAGCAGCAATGTCCACAATAGCCAAACTATGGAAAGAATCTAGATGTCCATCAACAGATGAATGGATAAAGAAGATGTGGTATATATATACAATGGAATACTATGCAACCATCCAAAGAAATGAAATCTTGCCATTTGCAATGATGTGGGTGGAACTAGAGGGTATGATGCTTAGCGAAATAAGTCAATCAGAGAAAGACAATTATCATATGATCTCCCTGATATGAGGAAGGTGAGAGGCAACATGGGGGATTTGAGGGGTAGGAAAAGAATAAATGATACAAGATGGGATCGGGAGGGAGACAAACCATAAGAGACTCTTAATCTCATGAAACAAACTGAGGGTTGCCGGGGGGAGGGGGTTAGGGAGAGGGGGGTGAGGTTATGGACATTGGGGAAGGTATGTGCTATGAAGTGTGTAAACCTGGTGATTCACAGACCTGTACCCCTGGGGCTAGTAATACACTGTATATTAATTTAAAAAAATAAAAAATTTTTAAAAAAGATTCCCATTAAGTTTTTCATTCCAATCACCTCAGCATGGATACAAAAAAGAAAAAAGAAAATAAAATCTGGTATCTTATTGTTCAGAGCCTGAGTTAGCTAGGTCCTGGGAACCTAGAGTTATGCTAGGAAAAAGTCATATAATTCCATGTGCTAACACCAATAAAAATATATGATCTTCCATCTCAGATGGACTTCTGTATTACTTGGAAACCTATCTATGTGTTTGTTGTCTGCTCCTTTCCACCCCCATAACAATTTTTTCAAACTTTCATTATGCACAGTCAAGTCTATGATCCCACCATTAGTTGGTTTTAGCAATATTTATTTTATTCCATGAAAAATAGAGGCTAGAGGAAATGCCCTCAGTAAAGTGTAGGAAACACCTCATCCAAGTTTTTTATATATTCTTTTTTTAAAGATTTTATTTATTTATTTGACAGACAGAGATCACAAGTAGGCAGAGAGGCAGGCAGAGAGAGAGGAGGAAGCATTTCCCCACAGAGCAGAGAGCCTGATGTGGGGCTTGATCCCAGGACCCTGGGATCATGACCTGAGCTGAAGGCACAGGCTTTAACCCACTGAGCCACTCAGGCGCCCCTGAGTTGATTACATATTCTTAATCTCAATCTCTCTTATCTCCTCAGACCCTGAGGACTATAATCTAATCTCTCCCCTGTAGCTTCTGTTTTCCTCTATATATTGGCTCCTTCCTTTCACTCTCTAAATACAGTCAAGACTTTGAAGAGAAATCCTTCCCTTCACAATCACATTCCTTGAAATAATTGTCCATTTGTCCAGTCTAACCTTCAAGCCCTGCACTTAACCTTCAAGCCCTTCCTCAACCCACTGAAGTCTTGGTTCCTTCCATTCTTATCGAAGAAATTGCCCTAAGGTCAGTAAAGAATAATTGGAAGCCAAATCCAATATATACTTTCTACTTCTTACGTCATTTGATTTCTCTGCAACATTTGACACTGTTGACCACTTTCTCTGTAGTGATCATATTTTGTCCATCCAACTTGGGAAACCACCCTTCTGTACTTAATCCATTTGGTTTACATGTGGCTGACTCCACCTCTTTATTTCCAGGGACAGGTGGTGATCCAAACCTGATCAATCAGAATATTCACCACCCCTTCAATGCTGTGGATGGTTCAGAAATAGGCATATAATTTATACCAAGTCAACTAAAACCTTTCTCAGATTTTCCCCCAGATTTTTTAAACTGAAATTTTAATGGCAGATTTCTAAAAAATCAATGATTATAAAGATTATGCAAATCTAATGCTGCTGGTGACCATTTTTATCAACATGTGAGGACAACCAGTTTAAAAATTAATTCAACAGAGGAAGTTAGAAACTGGATTTCAGTGATGCCTGAAAACAGTTATGGATTTTCCCACCATATGAACTAATAGTTTCCATTTTTAATTTAAGATATATGAGATGGATTTCTATTGCTTGAAATTGAAAGGGTCTTTACCAATACATCCTTCTTGAAACTCTTCTTGTGCTTTCTGTGATTCTAACCCATCCTATTTTCCTCCCAACTCTTTAGTCACTCTCAGACTCCTGTGTTGTTGGGTTTTTTTTTTTTGCCTGTTCTTTAAAAATGTTCCATAAAACTTTTAAGTCCTACCATGACCTTTGAGTACCAGCAATAACATCCTGCACTTGATCTTAGCCAAAAGGCCGAGAAGCGATCCCAGCAATAACATCCTGACCTAAACAACAAAAACTTATTTTTTTTTAATTTTTTTTTATTTTTTTTCAGCATAACAGTATTCATTATTTTTGCACCACACCCAGTGCTCCATGCAATCCGTGCCCTCTACAATACCCACCACCTGGTGCCCCCAACCTCCCACCCCCCACCCCTTCAAAATTCTCAGATCGTTTTTCAGAGTCCATAGTTTTTTGTTTTTTTTTGTTTTTTTACAGCTTTATAAACATATATTTTTATCCCCAGGGGTACAGGTCTGCGAATCGCCAGGTTTACACACTTCACAACACTCACCATAGCACATACCCTCCCCGATATCCATAACCCCACCCCCTCTCCCAACCCCCTCCCCTCATCAACCCTCAGTTTGTTTTGTGAGATTAAGAGTCACTTATGGTTTGTCTCCCTCCCAATCCCATCTTGTTTCATTTACTCTTCTCCTACCCCCTCGACCCCCCATGTTGCATCTCCTCTCCCTCATATCAGGGAGATCATATGATAGTTGTCTTTCTCCGATTGACTTATTTTGCTAAGCATGATACCCTCTAGTTCCATCCATGTCGTCGCAAATGGCAAGATTTCATTTCTTTTGATGGCTGCATAGTATTCCATGGTGTATATATACCACATCTTCTTTATCCATTCGTCTGTTGATGGACATCTAGGTTCTTTCCATAGTTTGGCTATTGTAGACATTGCTGCTATAAACATTCGGGTGCATGTGCCCCTTCGGATCACTATGTTTGTATCTTTAGGGTAAATACCCAGCAGTGCAATTGCAGGGTCATAGGGTAGTTCTATTTTCAACATTTTGAGGAACCTCCATGCTGTTTTCCAGAGTGGTTGCACCAGCTTGCATTCCCACCAACAGTGTAGGAGGGTTCCCCTTTCTCCGCATCCTCGCCAGCATCTGTCATTTCCTGACTTGTTCATTTTAGCCATTCTGACTGGTGTGAGGTGGTATCTCATTGTGGTTTTGATTTGTATTTCCCTGATGCCGAGTGATATGGAGCACTTTTTCATGTGTCTGTTGGCCATCTGGATGTCTTCTTTGCAGAAATGTCTGTTCATGTCCTCTGCCCATTTCTTGATTGGATTCTTTGTTCTTTGGGTGTTGAGTTTGCTAAGTTCTTTATAGATTTTGGACACTAGCCCTTTATCTGATATGTCATTTGCAAATATCTTCTCCCATTCTGTCAGTTGTCTTTTGGTTTTGTTCACTATTTCCTTTGCTGTGCAAAAGCTTTTGATCTTGATAAAATCCCAAAAGTTCATTTTTGCCCTTGCTTCCCTTGCCTTTGGTGATGTTCCTAGGAAGATGTTGCTGCGGCTGACGTCGAAGAGGTTGCTGCCTGTGTTCTCCTCGAGGATTTTGATGGATTCCTTTCTCACATTGAGATCCTTCATCCATTTTGAGTCTATTTTCGTGTGTGGTGTAAGGAAATGATCCAATTTCATTTTTCTGCATGTGGCTGTCCAATTTTCCCAACACCATTTATTGAAGAGGCTGTCTTTGTTCCATTGGACATTCTTTCCTGCTTTGTCGAAGATGAGTTGACCATAGAGTTGAGGGTCCATTTCTGGGCTCTCTATTCTGTTCCATTGATCTATGTGTCTGTTACAAAAACTTATTTTAATAAACATGTCTGTTATTTAAAAAATGTTGCAGAAGATTCCTTTCATGGTCCTCTTCTCACTCTATAGACATTCTCTCTGTGTGAGCTCATCCAATAATAATAATAACTATAGATGTTTTAGGATATATAATTTCATATATATGCATAATTTTCTCATGACTAACCTGCAAAGTATAATTATTGTTTCCATATTACAGAAATAGAAACTGAGTCTAAACTGAGTAATTTGTTCTAAAGCATGGGGCTAGGAAAGGTGAGAGCTGGAATTTGACCCCTGGTATCTATGATTCCAATGTCCGTAATATTTTTAACACAATATTTATTCATTTGTCAAGTAAGAGTTCTTACTATATTTCCAACACTGTTCTAACCACTGAGAGAGTCCCTGTATTAATGTGTCTTAATTTCTGAAGGTGTGTCAGAAATAGATTGTTCCTCCCCCCAAAATACATGGTTTTAGCCAGTGCAATAAAGCAAAGGAAATAAAAGTTATAAAAATTATAAAGAATAAAGTAGAAATGTTTCTTTTTTGCAGATAACATAATTGAATAAAGCAACAAATATAAATTTAATAAGGTTTCTGCATACAAAGTCAATTTATAAGAAACACTTATAAGTGCATTACTTACTTTAATTGAGGGATGGTAACAGGGACCCTGTTTCTGCTCCTATTACCTGTGCCTGCTAACCTGTAGCTACCATGCATGAGTGCATCCATCTACGCTGGCAGGCTAGTGTCCAGTTGGCAATGCATGCTGGGGGCTCGGTTGCCTGGAACATGGCATCCAGCCTAATGGCCAGATGCCAAGTGACAAGACCATTGGGCAAGGAGATGATTCCTTCAACACCTTTTTCAGTGAGATGGATGCTGGCAAGTATGTGCCCAGGACAGTGTTTGTAGACCTGGAACCTACAGTCATTGATGAAGTTCAGACTGGCACCTACCACCAGCACTTTAACCCTGAGAACTTCATCCCAGGCACGAAGTTGCTGCCTGAGAGCACTACATCATTGGCAAGGAGATCATTGGCCTTGTCTTGGACCAATTCAGAAACTGGGTGACCAGAGCACATGTCTTTAAGACTTCTTGGTTTTCCACAGCTTTTGAGGCAGAACTGGCTCTGGGTTCACCTCCATACTGATGGAACATCTCTCTTTCAATTATGGCAAGAATTCCAAGCTGGAATTCTCCATTTACTCAGCCCCTCAGGTTTACATAGCTGTAGCTGAGCCCTCACTCCCAACTCCACTCTAGAGCACTCTGACTGTGCCTTCATGGTAGACAACAAGGTTGTCGATGACAGCTACCGCAGAAACCTCGATATTGGGGTACCTGGGTGGCTCAGTCGGCTAAGCATCCAGCTCTGATTTTGGCTCAGGTCATGATCTCATGGTTGTGAGATTGAGCCCCACACTCACCGGGGAGTCTGCTTGAAAGATTCTCTCCCTCTGCCCCCCACCACTTACAAGGCACATGTGCACTTCCCTCTCTCCTTTTCTCTCTCTCTTAAAAAAAAAAAAAAGCCTTGATATTAAATGTCCAAACTACACTAACCTCAACTACATTATTAGCCAGATTGTTCTTCCTTCACTGCTTCTCTCAGATTTGATGGAACCCTGAATGTTGATCTGACAGAATTCTAGACCAACCTGGTGTCCTATCCCTGTATCCACTTTCCTCTGGCCACATATGCCCTTGTCATCTCTGCTGAGAAAGCCTACCATGGCCAGCATTCTGTATCAGAAATCACCACTGCGTGCTTTGGTTCAGCCAGCCAGATAGTAAAATATGATCCTTGGCATGGTAACTACATGGCTTGCTGCCTATGATTCCTCAAGATGTCAATGCCATTGCCACCATCAAGACCAAGTGCAGCAACCAGTTTGTGGACCAGTGCCTCAATGACTGCAAAGTTGGCCTAATTACCAGCCTCCTACTGTGGTACCTGGTAGAAATCTGGCCAAAGTATATAGTGAGCTGTGTGTATGCTGAGCAACACCATAGCCATTGCTGAGGCCTGGGCTCACCTGGCCCATAAGTTTGACCTAATGTATGCCAAGTAGTATGCGGGTGAAGGCATAAAGGGAGGAGTGCTTTCTGAGCCCCATTAGGACATGGCTGCACTTGAGAAAGAGTATAAGGAGGTTGGTGTGGATTTTGTTGACGGAGAGGGTGAAGAAGGAGGAATACTAATTACCATTCCTTTCAGCCCTGTAGTTTGTCACACTCAGAACTTTAGCTTAAACATTTGCTGGCAAGCATTAAAGCTTTCTGGATATATGGTCTTCACTTTTTAACTGTGATCATGTCTTACTTTTCTACGTGTACCTGTAAGATTTTTCCATGTCTCAAAGTAAAGGTTTTAAGAAAGAAAGAAAAAAAAAACAATTATATGTATGTATATTAGCAATAAATAATTAGAAAATAAAATATTTTAAATACCATTTTAATAGTATCAAAACCCCTTAACATCTAGAAACAAATCTAACCAAAAATGAGCAAAGCCTCAATACTGAAATTGTAAAGCTTTGCCAAAAGACATTAAAGATGTCCTAAACAAATGAAAAGATTTACCTGAGGACCAACGAAGATGGTGGAGGAGTAGGAGATCTTAGTTTCCTCTGGTCCCAGGAATTCATCTGGATAGCTATCAAATCATTCTGAACACCTGCAAACACAACTGGAGATCTGAGAAAAGAGGAAGTGCAACTCTACAAATAGAAAAGTGATTACTGTCTGCAAGGTAGGAGATGTGGAGATGTGAATTCAAGGTGATATTTGGAGAGATAAGCTGTGGGGGGTACAGAACCTCCATAAGCCAGCAGGGAGTGATTTCGCAGCAGAGCGCAAAATTGGAACTTTTAGAAGTCTGCTCCTGTGAGGGACATCCCTACCTGAAAGGCACTCAGGTGGTGAAGTGGGACAGAATCCTGGGTGGGACAGTATGGTCTTGGGGGTCACAGGGCGAGTGGGGGGTGCCTGAGCGGGACAGAGTTCTCAGGCATTGGAAAGGGGAAGCTGCCTGAAATCAGTGAGCCCAGGAGTGAGCTTTCAGTTTGGTGTTGGCATATACCATGAACCCCAGCATGATTGGGTGACTGCTCTGCCAGTAGGGGTCCAGCAAGCAACAGAACTGCAGGGAGACACCCCCTTCCTCCCCTGGGAGGAGTGGCGTGGGTGCACACCATAGGAATTTGCAGGGTTTGGAAACTCGAAATGGGGTCATGTGCGTGAGATAGAAATGCTCAGTCACAGGCTGGGTGAACATAGAGTGTGGACAGAGACCAGGGAGACAGGAGTGATTGACTGCTTTTTCTGAAGGCGCACTGAGGAGCGAGTCCCTGAGCTTTCTGCTCTAGAGCTGGAGATTGGGAGGCCGCTGTTTTCATTCTCATCTTCTAAAGGGTGCAGAAAATCTTCAATGAACAAAAGCCACACAGAGAAACCAGAGAAGAGGACTTAGCCTGGCCCCTGGCAAGAGGGGTGCAATTCTACCCAGGCAAAGACACCTGGGAATCAATGCAAGATGCCCCACCTCACATTGCCAAAAACATCCAGAAAAGACCAAGTTTACCAATCATAGAGAACTATAAAACTCCAGTGCTAAGGCAAAATAGTATATAAAATTCATGTTTTTCCCCCCACAATTCTTTAGTCTTTCAATTTTAACTTTTTTCTCCCCCTTTTTAAGAAATTTTTTCTCCCCTTTTTCAACCAATTTCTTATTTTACCAACTCATTTTTTTAAAAAATCTCTTTAAATTTTCATTTTTACAGTTACATTCTATCCTTTCATGGTGTTTAATTTAATTTTTGTACCTATATATTTTTCTTTCTTTACAATTTGGGATGCAGTTTTTTCTAACAAACAGACCAAAATATGCCCAGAATCTAGTGCATGACCGTTCTCTTCACTTGCCTGATCATATTCTCATTTTCTTCTCCTTCACCACCTCCTCCTCCTTCTTTTTCCTTTGTTAAGTCTTTTTAAAATTTTCATCTTTACAGTTACATTCTACCCTTTCATTGTATTTAATTTTATTTTGTATATGTATGTTTTTCTTTCTTTACAATTTTGGAGTTTAATTTTTTCTAACAAACAGACCAAAATACACTCAGGATATAGTATATTGTTCTGTTCTGTTCACATCTCTGTTTATATTCCTTGTTTTTTCCTTTTTTTTTTTTTTTTGGTCTCAACTTTAATTTTTAGTTACATTCTATCCTTTCATTGTATTTGATTTTATTTTTGTACATGTGTAAGTTTTTCTTTCTTGACAATCTTGGAATCTGGTTTCTAAGGGGAAAAAAAAGACCAAAATACACGCAGAATCCAGTGTATTGCTCTATTCTGCTCACGCGACTCATTATATTCTCTTTTTTTCTTTTAAATTTTTTTTCAGTTTCAAATCTCTTCTGATTTGTTTAATGTATATTTCTCTGGGGTCATTGTTGCCATTTTAGTATTTTGTTCTCTTGCTCATCTATTCTTCTCTGGACAGAATGACAAGATGGGAAAACTCACCTAAAAAAAAAAAAAAAAGAACAAGAGGCAGTATAACTGCCAGGGACCTAATCAGTATGGACATAAGTAAAATGTCAGAACTAAGGTTCAGAATAACAATTATTAAGATACTAGCGGGGCTTGAAAAAAGCATAGAAGACACTAGAGAATCCCTTTCTGGAGAAATAAAAGAACTAAAATATAACCAAGTTGAAATTAAAAAGGCTATTAATGAGATGCAATAAAAATTGGAGGCTCTGACTGTGAGGATAAATGAGGCAGAAGAGATAATTAGTGATATAAAAGACCAAATGATGGAGAATAAAGAAACTGGGGAAAAACGAGAAAAACAACTATTGGATCACAAGGGGAGAACTCAAGAGATAAGTGATACCATAAGACAAAACAATATTAGAATAATTGGAATCCCAGAAGAAGATGAAAGAGAAGGGGGGGAAGTATATTGGAGCAAATTATAGTGGAGAATTTCTCCAATTTGGGGAAGGAAACAGGCATCAAAATCCAGGAGGCACAGAGACCCCCACTCAAAATCAATAAAAATATATAATAGTGAAACTTATAAATCTCAGTGACAAAGAGAAAATCCTGAAAGCAGCTCAGGACGAGAGGTCTGTAACATACAATGGTAGAAATAAATTGGCAGCAAACCTATCCACAGAGACCTGGCAGACCAGAAAGGACTGGCATGATATATTCAGGGCACTAAATGAGAAAAATATGCATCCAAGAATACTATATCCAGCTAGGCTATCATTGAAAATAGAAGAAGAGATAAAAAGCTTCCAGGACAAACAAAAACTAAAAGAATTTTACAAACACCAAACCAGCCCTACAGGAAATATTGAAAGGGATCCTCTAAGCAAAGAGAGAGCCTAAAAGTAACATAGACCAGAAAGGTCACCTTACAGGTAACAGTAACAGTAACAGTCACCTTACAGGCAATATAATGGCACTAAATTCATATCTTTCAATAGTTACCCTGAATGTAAATGGGCTAAATGCCCCAATCAAAAGACACAAGTATCAGAATGGATAAAAAAAACAAAAAACAAAAAATACCAAGATCCATTGATACACTGTCTGCAGGAGACTAATTTTAGACCCAAAGACACCTCCAGATTCAAAGTGAGGGGGTGGAAAACAATTTACCATGCTAATGGACATCAAAAGAAAGCTGGGGTGGGAATCCTTATATCAGATAAATTAGATGTTAAGCAAAGACTATAATAAGAGATGAGGAAGGACACTATGTCATACCAAAAGGGTCTGTCCAACAAGAAGATCTAACAATTTTAAATATCTATATGCCCAACATGGTAGCAGCCAATTATATAACCCAATTAATAACAAAATCAAAGAAACACATTGACAATAATACAATAATAGTAGGGTAAATATGAAGGGATGGAATAGGATTGTAAAGATGAAATTTTAAAAAGATTTTTAAAAAGGAACTGATAAGAAGTTGGTTGAAAAAAAGAAAGAAAAAATTAAAAAAAAAAGAGGGAGAGAGAGAATATGTGATCAGGGGGACTAGAACAAAGCCATATACTAGATTTAGGGTATATTTTGGTCTGTTAGAAGAAGCTGTATCCTCAAATTTTAAAGAAAGAAAAACTTATATATATACAAAAAATAAGGTTAAGTACAATGAAGGGATAGAATATGACTATAAAAATGAAAATTAAAAAAGATTTTTTAAAAGGTGTTGATAAGATAAGATGTTGGTTAAAACAGGAAAGAGGAAAAATTCAAATAAAGTAGAAAAAGA
Source organism: Lutra lutra (assembly GCF_902655055.1). NCBI lineage: Eukaryota > Metazoa > Chordata > Mammalia > Carnivora > Mustelidae > Lutra > Lutra lutra. Next base: position 43,884,058 of record NC_062293.1, read on the forward strand.
AAAAAATAAAGAAAATTTTAAAAATTTAACTTTGAGGGACTCAAGAATCATGGGGAAAAAAACCCATGAATTCTATGTGCTGTATTCCCCTAGCTCAGCAGTTCCACAGTTCTCATTGATCAAAATTGGTCTTGGCTGGATGTTCTTGCTGATCTCCTGGGAGAGGGGTCTGTTGCAGGGATTCTTAAGTGTCTTTGCCTGAGGTGGAATTGCGCCACCCTTGCCAGGAGCCAAGCTAAGTAACCTGCTTGGGTTCGTGCTCAGGAGCTTTTGTTCCCTGAACACTTTCTGTACTGCTTTGGAGGACAGGAATGAAGATGGCAGCCTCCCAATCTCCTGCCCAGAGGAGCCGAGAGCTTGGGGCCCCACTCCTCAGTGCGCCCTCAGAGAAAAGCAGTCAATCCCTGCCATCTCCCTGGTCTCCAGCCACACTCTGTGCTCACCGAGCCTGTGACCAAGCTTTTCTATCTCTGGTGCGCATGACGCCGTTTGGTCTCCAAACCCAGCAGATTCCTGCACTGCACTCCCGCATCGCTCCTCCTGGAGGATGAAGAAGGTGACTCTCTCCAGATCTGCAACTTATGGGGACCCTACTCAAAGAGTAGTAGCCCAACTGTGCCTCAGATCACAGTTTATGGCAACCCTGAGCTGAGAGTTCACTCTTCGGCTCTGTCTCTGTAGCTGGCTTCCCCGCTCCAATACCTGGGAGCTCTGCCACACTCTGGTATCCCTGGTCTTTCTGTGACCCCGAGGGACCTGAGACCACACTGTCCCCATGAGGGCTCCACCCCACACTTAGCCTCTGGAGCGATGTCCGTTAGTGGCGCAGACTTCTAAAAGTTCTGATTTTATGCTCCGTGGCTGTACTGCTTCCCGGGAGCCGGCCCCTCTCTCCAAGGTCTCTCCTCCCATATATCACCTCAGATTCCCTTCCCCGCACATCCTACCTTCCAGAAAGTGATCGCTTTTCTGTTTCTAGAATTGCTGCTCTTCTTCTCTTCGATCTCCTGTTGAGTTTGTAGGTGTTCAGAATGGTTTGATAACTATCTAGCTGAATTCCTGGGACCCGACGGAATTTAATTCTCTTACTCCTCCACCATCTTGCTCCGGCCGGGGACGGGGGTGGGATGGGACTTTTTCTCCTAACAATATTCTAAAGTAAAAGATTAAAATCTACTTCTAATATTTCTTACATTTCACTTTTTTTTCTTCCTCAGGAATGCACCTGGAAGAGCAGACAGAAACCTCAGTGTGTTCAATAAAGGCCTCAAAGAATTTGGTGGTTAGAAAACCTGCAAAAGTGATTTTCAATATAGATCCAGCCCCACTGAATTCAAAGCTAGAACAGCCATGGAAGAAAAAATGTCTTGAAAGATTGGAAGCAAAAGCCCGGGCAATGCAACAGAAAATAATAGACAAGGATAATCTGAAGAAAGAACAAGAAAAAAAGGCTGAAAAAAAACTCCCCAGTGATAATTTGGCCAAAGAGTGGTTTAATGCTGACAACATGACACTGAACACTCGTGCATATTTGCTTGACAAACTTCTGCCTACCTTAGTTCCTGGAGTGGAAAAAATGTTAATGCAAGTGGAAAAGAAGCAGCTTTGGGCAGAGGTTGGTAATACAACCAGGTTTAATCCAATTAATCATTTGGGGGAATACTTAATGAGAAACAATCCTTATTATATCAAAGACTCAGAAATGTCTGGTTATCAAAGGATGATGAGAGATGTCACAGAAGACCTGAAGATTCATGTTCCCAACACTACTGGCAACAGGTAAATTTTTTTATATTTTCAGTTGATGATCTAGATCCTTACATTGAAAGCAAGTAGAATAATAACATAATCATACAAATAGGGCTTAAATAATTTTGTAATTATTCAGAAAGTATTTATTGAGCTGCTAGTATGTGTGTCACCATTTATAAGGCACTATGAAGATTAATGAAGCATATTAAAGAAGTTCCTTGAATTCATGGATTTAGTTACTCACTATGATCTAAGGTATATATTTATTTGTTTATCTTCTGTCTCTCTGCACTGGAAAGTAAGCTATATAAGAGTAGGAACTTTTTAAAAATTTAACTTCTCAGATAGGCCATCTATTCACTTGGTTCAAAAGTCAAAATATATAGTTATACAATGAGAAGTTCCTCTCCCATTCTTATCATCCATCTACCCAGTACTTGACCACTGCCATAAATAATGGCTATTCTTCATTTTCAGTGGATTTTTCCAGTTTCTTTATACATACAGAAGCAAATGCAAATATAGCTTCTAAATTTTCTTCCTTTTATATAAGACCATCTGACTGAGTTACAAATATTTTCTTCTGTTTTTTACTTGCTATTTACATCTTGTCATACAGAAGATATTTTATATCTATGTGGTTGAATTTATTTACTTTCATTTTATGGTTTCTAGATTTCCAGTTATTGTTATTTTCAAGATAGTAAAATAATACTTCCATTTTTTTCCTGGAATTTTTATTATTTTAATTCCCATTTTAAGTATTGATCCATTTGGAATTACATTATCCTAATGTAAGATGTAAAATATGAATCCAACTTTTTCTTTTCCAAATGGCTATGTAGTGTTCCCAATGACAATTGTCAAATAGTCTATTTTGCCCCGCTGTTTGAAACTTTATTACTAAATTCTTGTATATTTTGGAGTGTATGTCTGCATTTTTCTATCCTATCCCATTGACTATCTCCCTATTCATGCACCACAGTGCACTGGTTTAATCACGGAGGCTTTTAAAGATATAGTCGGTCCCTGACTTACAATGATTCCACTTACTGATTTTTTGGTTTTATGTTGGTGTGAAAGTGGTATGTGTTCAGTAGAAATCATACTCTGAATTTGGAATTTTGATCTTTTCCTGGACCAACAAAATGCAGTATGATGCTCTCTTGTGATGCAGGGCAGTGGCAGTGAGCCACACAGCTCCTGGTCAGCCACAAAATCCACACACTTCAAGTGACTCTGTACCCATATACCATTCTGTTTTTCACTTTCAGTACAGTAGTCAATCAATTACATGAGATAGTCTACACTTTATAAAACAGGTACTTGTTAGATGATTTTGCTCACTGTAAACTCATTTAAGTGTTCTGAACACATTTTAAATGGGCTCAATACAACTATGATGTTGAGTGGGTTAGGTGTATTAAATGCATTTTCTACTTAGGATATTTTCCATTTATGATGGGTTTATTGGGACATACCCCTATCATAAGTTGAGGAAGCTCTGTATTTCAATAATTTTCTGTGCTGGTCCCCATTATTTACTCCTTTATTCTGATATTATTGCTTTTTTTAAAAAAAGATTTTATTTATTTACTTGAGAGAGAGAGAAAGAGAGCATTCACACAGAGGGAGAGGGTGAAGCAGACTCCCCATTGAGCAGAGAGCCCAATAGGGGACTAGATCCCAGGACCCTAAGATCATGACCTGAGCTGAAGGCAGATGCTTAACTGACTAAGCCACCTAGGGGCCCCATGTTTTTGCTTTTTAATATAAATTTTAGGATTGAGTCATCTACTTGGAAAAAAAAAAAAGGAGAACAGCAAAACAAACTTTATAGGAATTTCATTGAAATTTGTTTAAATTTATTTATTAACTTAGGGAAAATCAACATCTTTAATGACAAGTGTTTCTATCTGAGAACATATGTATTTCCATTTGCTCCTCTTATTTTGTATCCATCATTGTTGCCTTAAAGTTTTTTTTCATTTAAGCTTGCATCTCTTGTTAGATGTATTACTAGTTACCTTATTATTTTTTTAAGATTTTATTTATTTATTTGACAGACAGATATCACAAATGGGCAGAGAGGCAGGCAGAGAGAGAGGAAGGGAAGCAGGGTCTCCCCTGAGCAGAGAGCCTGCTACAGGGCTTAATCCCAGGACTCTGAAAGCATGACCTGAACCGAAGGCAGAGGCTTACCCCACCAAGCCACCCAGGCACCCCTACTTTATTATTGCTTATTGACATTGTAAATGGGACTTTCTTTCATTACATTTTCTATCTATATGTAGTTTGAATACATGAAAACTATAAAATTCTGAAAATCTTCGTTCTATGCTCCCTTACTGAGTTCCATCATTAATAGAAAAAAGTATTTTTTATTTTTATTAAAAGACTTATTTATTTATTTGAGTGAGAAAGAGAGAAAGTGTGCATATGATTGGGGAGGAGCAGAGGAAGAGGGTGAAAGTATTTGAAGCAGACTCCTCACTGGGTGTGGCGCCAGACACTGAGCTTGATCCCATGACCGTGAGATCATGACCTGAGTCAAAACCAAGGATTGGATGCTTAACCAACTGAGGCACCCAGGCGCCCCTATTTATAGAAAAATTTTAGTTGATTATTTGGATTTTTCTAGAAAGGAAACCTTATCTGAAAATAATAGGCATTTTCCTTCTTTGTTTTCAATTTTTATGTTTGTAATGTCTTCCTCTAACCTCCTTATATTGGCAATTACTTCCAATGAATGTTAAATAATAATGATGATATGGACATCCTTGTCCTGTTTCGGACTTTAGTAGGGATGATTTTTGTATTATTGCCTCATCATGAGCAGTTTTTTAAAGCTATATATTAATACCATAACTCTACTTTATTTGGATCTGAAAAAGATGTATTTTATTACATTAGAAAAAAATGTGCAGGGCACCTGGGTGGCTCGGTCAGTTAAGTGTCTGACTCTTCATTTGGCCCTGGAATAACTTGATCCTGAAAAATCTTTAGAGAAAACATGATGAGGAACCCTCAACTGCATACACCGCAATGGCAGAGAAAAGGATAACTGTTCTATTGGAGTTTTTTGGTTTCTCTATTATTTATTTCTGCTCTAATCTTTTTTATTTCCTTTCTTTTGCTGGGTTTGGGTTTTGATCTTCTTTTTCTAACCCCTTTAAAGAGTGATTTTTTAAAAAAAGATATTATTTATTTATTTATTTATTTATTTTTGAGAGAGAGAAAGAGCGTGTGCAAGTAGGGCGAGGAGCAAAGGGGGAAGGACAAGCAGAGTCCGTGCTGAGCATGGAGCCCAATGTGGGGCTGGATATCATGACCCTGAGATCATGACCTGAGCTGAAATCAAAAGTCAGACACTTAACCCACTGAGCCAGTTTTTAAAGAACAAGAATGATTGTTAATTTTGTCAAATGCTTGTTCAACATCTGTGGAGATGATCATTTGGTTTTCACCTTAGACCTGTTGATAATGAATTTTGTTAATAGATTTCCTAATTTTGAGCTATGGAAATTCCTGGAATAACTCCCGCTTGATTGCTTTGTATTTGGTTACATTGAAATATGCCTCCTACTAATAAACCAAAATAAATGTTTAATTCTTTCCTTTTAATTACAAGTTTTCAGAATATTATATATCTCTATGTCTCTATGTGTCTACTTATCTATCTTCTATCTATAGGTGCCTGGAGGAACAACAAATTAAAGATTTCTTGGGGGTTTCCTGGGTGGTTCAATCAGTTAAGCATCTGCCTTTGGCTCAGGGTCCTGGAATGGAGCCCTGCCTTGGGTTGTCATCTTGGTGGGGAACCTGCTTCTTCCTCTCCCTCTGTCTGCTGTTCTGCTTACTTGTGCTCTCTTTCTACCTGTCAAATAAATAAATAATATATTTAAACAAACAAACAAACAAAAATGTTTTTAAAAAACATTTTTTGGGGGGATGTTTCCTTTTGAGTATCATTGTAGACACACTGATTTTAATATATATTCAAGGCATTTTAATCCATTATAGTTACTTTTTCTTTTTGATCCTCAACTTGACCCAACTTTGGCTCCTGTGTTCTTCCAACCTTACTCCTTTAGTCTTTGAAAGATTCTTGCAATTTTTAAAAAGGATTCATAGCTACTTTTAAAGGAAATCACTCATCTGGGAGCTAGGAATGCTCATAAATATTGTATTATCATTGCTTCTAGACTCTTTCAGTACTAACAAATATAATTTTTAAAAATAGGGGCGCCTGAATGACCCAGTCATTAAGTGTCTGCCTTCAGCTTGGGTCATGATCCCAGGATCCTGGGATCGAGTTTGCATGGGGCTCCCTGCTCAGTGGGAAGCCTGCTTCTCCCCTCCCACTCCCCCTGCTTGTGTTTCCTGTCTCACTGTCTCTCTCTCTGTCAAATAGGTAAATAAAATCTTAAAAAAATAAAAAATAAAAGTATGAGCAAATATTAGATAATTTCATATCAAACACAATATTTCAGGTTTTTTACCTAATTCCTTGATTTTATATTTACATCTCTTTTTTCCCCTAAAAATCTTGGCTCCTAACAACATTGACAAAATTAGTTGTCTTAGCCTACAATTTACATAAAATAGTTTCAAAATAATAATACCAACAATCCCAATAAAAGAACTACTAGATTTATTTGCAGATATTTTGTCCTGAAACATATTCTTCTAAGTATGTGTGTATGACAAATGAAACCATGCAACAACTAGGAGAAACCAGGGATTAATTTCCTTTATTACCAGAGAAAAGCCTTTCTTTAAAAAAGATTTTATTTATTTATTTGACACAGAGAGAGAGATCACAAGTAGGTAGAGAGGCAGGCAGAGAAAGAGAGGGGGAAGCAGGCTCCCCGCCGAGCAGAAAGCTGGATGCGGGGTTCGATCCCAGAACTCTGAGATCATGACTTGAGCTGAAGAAAGAGGCTTAATCCACTGAGCCATGCAGGCGCCCTGAGAAAACCTTTTAAACCATGGCTCAAAATTATGAAATTATTGCTAAATTTGATTACATAAAAATTAAAGGGTTTTTGCCTGAGAAATTGAGTCACAATTACACAATTTTGTTGTTGTAGTACAAAAGTAGTTATACACAATAGGTAAATGAATAAGCATGGCTGAGTTCTAATAAAACTTTATTTGTGAATACTAAAATGTGTCATAGATTTTCTACTATGCCACAAAATATTATTCTTATTTTGATATTTAAAAACTATTTTAAAATGTAGCAGCCAATCTAAGCTGTTGAGTGGTACAATATCAGGCAGCAGGCCAGTTTGGGCCTTAAGCCCTAGTCTAGATAACATCTGGGTCTCTTCCAGATCTTAAAACAACAAAACAAGACAAAAATAAGACACTTTGAATGTCTGATTCTCTTCCTGAATCTTCATACTTTCCTTCTAATATCTTCTGGCATGAATACTTGTGCTAAAATTTATAAAAGAACGTAAAATTCTTTATGATTTCTTTCAGTGTTCCTCCTATAGGGTAAGTAACTAATCAGAAGTTTAGAATAACAATTCTTTTGAAATTAAGTACATATATACCACTAGAATAAAGCAAAAGATATGTATAGAACTCTTCCTTTGTTTTATTTTATGTATTTTATGTGTGGACATGGAATTTTAATTTTCCATTGGAACAGTCTTTCTCAGAGTGTGGTTGCCTATGAATGAAATCAGGATGACCTGGATGTTTGGTTAAAAATGCAGGTTCCTAGCTTCTTCCTCAGATCTTCTGAATCAGAACCTTTAGGCATGCACTGAGAACAAGTTCCACAGGAGGTTATTATGCACCCTAAAAAAAGCTTCAAAACCGATTATTCAGAGAAGCCAAATTAAAGGAGTTTTAGTACTAATGAGAAGTTCCAACAGCAGCAGGGAGCAGTGTCATTAAATTTAATAAATAGCTTAAAGAACATTTCTGTCCACCATCTGTTCTTGCAGAGCAATAAATTAGATTTGTGTTTAGACCTAGTGCCATAAAAATACTTAAAATTTGGGAACTGATGTTAAGGCTGTATATCAATACATTGAGAAATGCTTCCTCCTATTAGGGATGTGTAAATCTCAATCAGCACATTAAAGTAGGCATTTATCAATAACTGTGATAAGAATAGTGACTGGCACACTAGGACTCTGGTCTAGGTCTCATTGCCAACAAATGACATGACACAGGAGGGTTAGTTTATTTCACTGATGCTTCTTGAATTGGGAGTTTGAATAGTTAGGGTCATTTGAAGCTTGATGAGAACCCTAGTTTCTTTTTTTCTTTCTTTTCTCTTTCAGTTTTTTAAATTCATTTAAGTAATCTCTACACCCCAGGTGGGACTCAAACACACAACCCCGAAATCAAGAGTCACACACTCTTGAGATTGAGCTGGCCAGGTGCCCTAGTTTCCACTGGAGCAATGCTGTTGTAGGAATTTCATGCAAGAGTTAAAGGAATCAAAGATGCTTTGTTTGCCTGGATGGTCAGGATTAGGGCTTGATCTCTTTCTGGCAAAAATTCAAGATCTGTGTATCAACATATGACAGTGTCAAGCATCTGCAGAATATTCAGAAATCCTGGGATACTTTACAACAGTACAATATCTATTGACTTAAAGCTCGGATACATAGCAATCTTAGCTAAAGTAGTCTTGCTTTTAAATTCTCTGAACTATATCATTGTTTGTGTCATCTTTAGTACATTAGAGAGTTTTGAAGTCCATTTGTATTAGTAATGAGAGTTTTTCTTATTTATATCCAAGGAAAAAGATGAATAAAATTTTTGTTTGGTTTGTCAAGACTTTATCCTCTTGTGATGATGTTAAAGTATCCCTTTGCTTCAACCTGGTCCAAAAATTTTTCATCTGACTACTTCCCTGGATAAAAAGGGATTTGTTTCTGTTTGGTGTCTAAGAACCATAGATAGGGAAGATACTCCTTACTGATTTGGGACAATTTTTATAGTGGTAGCTGCTTGTCTGAAAAATAAAATATCACTGTTGTTTGTAAGTTTTACATATGCAGTATACCTTTATTGCTTTTCATCGACGTTTCTGAATGACAGATTAAGAATTAAAGTGGACTTTAATTCTCTTTTTTAAATTTCTTTTCAGCATAACAGAATTCATTGTTTATGTACCACACCCAGTGCTCCATGCAATATGTGCCCTCCATACTACCCACCACCTGGCTCCCCCAACCTTCCACCCCCTGCCCCTTCAAAACCCTCAGATTGTTTTTCAGAGTCCATAGTCTCTTATGGTTCATCTCCCCTTCCAATTTCCCTCAACTCCCTTCTCCTCTCCATCTCCCTATGTCCTCCATGTTATTTGTTATGCTCCACAAATAAGTGAAACCATATGATAATTGACTCTCTCTGCTTGACTTATTTCACTCAGCATAATCTCTTCCAGTCCTGTCCATGTTGATACAAAAGTTGGGTATCCATCCTTTCTGATGGAGGCATAATACTCCATAATGTATATGGACCACCTCTTCCTTATCCATTCATCCGTCAAAGAGCATCTTGGTTCTATCAGACACATGAAAAAATGTTCATCATCACTAGCCATCAGCGAGATTCAAATTAAAACCACATTGAGATACCACCTTACACCAGTTAGAATGGCCAAAATTAGCAAGACAGGAAACAACGTGTGTTGGAGAGGATGTGGAGAAAGGGGAACCCTCTTACACTGTTGGTAGGAATGCAAATTGGTGCAGCCACTTTGGAGAACAGTGTGGAGATTCCTCAAGAAATTAAAAATAGAGCTTCCCTATGACCCTGCAATTGCACTACTGGGTATTTACCCCAAAGATACAGATGTAGTGAAAAGAGGGCCATCTGTACCCCAATGTTTAAAGTGGACTTTAATTCTTACATGTAATTTTGCAAAACTGATATGGTTATGTTTGTGTCATTTTGTTCATATTTTCTTTTCTTTTAACATCTATTTCAGTATCTTTTCCCTCTAAAACCTGATTCCTTCTATGCTTGGGAATGCATATTTTATAAGTCACAACTACCTCATTGTGAACTGATAATGAAAGATATTTGTTAGGGTGACTGGGTGGCTCAGTCGGTTAAGCATCTGCCTTCGGCTCAGGTCATAATCCCAGAGTCCTGGGGTCTAGTCCCACACTGGGCTCCCTGCTCAGTGGGGAGTCTGCTTGTCCCTCTTTCCCACCCCCATGCTCATGCTTTCTCTCAAATAAATAAATAAATCTTTAAAAAAAGAAAGAAAAGTATTTGTTCTTTTTTTTAATTTTTATTTTTAAGATTTTGTTTTTAAGTAATCTCTACACCCAACATGGGGCTTGAACTTACAACCCTGAGATCAAGAGTCTCATTCTGGAAAGTATTTGCTCTTAAAATAGGATTATAGGGGCACCTGGGTGGCTCAGTCAGTTGAGCGTCTGCCTTCTGCTCAGGTCAGGATCCCAGAAACCTGGGATGGATGCCCAAGTTGGGCTCCCTGCTCGACGGAGAGACTGTTCCTCCCTCTTCTCCCTGCTTGTACTCTCTGTTGATATCTCTGTGTGTCTCTCTTTCTCTCTCTCTCAAATAAATAAATAAATAAATAAATAAATAAATAAATAAATAAAATCTTTTAAAAAATAGAATTACAGGCTTTTTTAAAAAAGATTTTATTTATTTATTTGACAGATAGAGATCACAAGTAGGCAGAGAGGCAGGCAGAGAGAGAGAGGAAGGGAAGTAGGCTCCCTGCTGAGCAGAGATCTCGATTCGGGGCTCAATCCCAGGACTCTGAGATCATGACCTGAGCTGAAGGCAGAGGCTTAACCCACTGAGCCACCCAGGCATCCCAGAATTAGACTTTCAATAGACTGATTATGGTGGTGGTTACACATATTTACACATATGTTTAAATTTATACAACTATGTCCCAAAAAAGGTCAATTTTACTATATGATATTTTTAAAAATAAAAAATTTAAACAGTAAAAAAACTACACAGATGTAATTACTAATGGATTAAAATAAAAAAATTTTAAATCACAGATATTATTATTATTAATGTTCGAACTTAACACTATTCCAGAGAAGTGGGGCCTCTTATACTATAAATTTCTTCACTTTTCTCCATCAGTCCTGATACACAGTCCTGATCCTAGATGAGAGTTCAAATGAACTACAAAAGTAGATCTTAGACCCAAGGCAACAACTCGGATCTTTTCCTGTGTCGCAGTTCTAGTGATGCCTATCAGGTTCTGGCTTGGTAATAATCTCTGATCTCTACATCTGTTGCTTTATTTCGATGAGTCTGTGCTGCACATTGAAATATCTTTTTGGCATTTTTCCTGTGATAACTCTTTATCACCCTTATGGACTAATAATGGAACATTTAACCCACAAAGAGAAAAAAATCACAACAAAATTTTGCATAGAGTTTCTTTCTCCTCCATAGCTACATAAAGGAGAAAAATAAGTCAGTATAAATGCTTAAGCATTAAGGATACACAAACCAAGTAAAAACTAAGAGAGAAAGACACAGAAGCCTTTATTTCACTTAATAATTAATTTTTTAACTTGATAATTCCCTACAAGTTAATTCATGTACAGCGTTCAAATAACTTTTTTTTTTTGCGTTCAAAGAACTTAATGCAGACTATGTGACAACATCCATTGTGTTTCTATTAGAATGTGGTATCTACAAAGGTTTTGCCAGTTTACTTCAAAGTGCTTACTCTTTGTGTTTCCAAAAACAAACTCCATCCCCCTTCTCACGTGCAACTTTCAACAATTTTGGTCAAATTATATGTATAAATTGGGCATATTGTAAAAACCTTCATTATATATTGTACTCTTTCTAAAGTATCATCTTTGTAATTATTTTCCAAAATTTAATCTCATCTGATAATAACATTGCAACCCCTGCTTTCTTTTATATGTATTTTCATAGAATATTTTTGTTCATCTTTTTATTTGCAAATTTTCTGAGTAATCTTAATTTAGTGCTTTCTCTATGTACAGAATATACAGTGTAGAACACTGTTTTATAATTCAATTAGAATCTTTTAATAGGCAGGCTTTAGCATATTTACATCTATGGATATAATAGGTGAGTTTTAGTTCTCATTTTTTATGACCTCGTTTATTAGTTTTAGCTGTTTTTTTAAAAGATTATTTATTTATTTATTTTGACAGACAGAGAACACAAGTAGTCAGAGAGGCAGGCAGAGAGAGAGGGGGAAGCAGGCTCCCCGCCAAGCAGAGAACCTGATGCGGGGCTCAATCCCAGGACCCTGGGACCATGACCTGAGCCAAAGGCAGAGGCTTTAACCCACTGAGCCACTCAGGCACCCCTAGTTTTAGCCTTTTAAATATAATTTTTCTCTATAAAACAAACAAACCCCCAAATGTCTAATTTATGCTTACAATACACCAGCTACTAGGACTTGGCAAGAGTAAGGGAATGTTTCTTCCTTGATATGGATCTTCTGCAGTTGCCAGGAGACAGTGACTTCCTAGACAGATGTCTGTCTGCTCATACTCCACGCCAGATGTCACCTCTCTAGTGAGCCAAACCCTGGTGCTTATATTATGCTAGGAAATCCCAAAGGTGCTTCTCCCACAGGTGATATTATTAATATCAATCATTTTGTTGATTTGTATTGAATATCATAGCTTATCAATCTAGTAAAACAGGTTATGCCAAAAGTGAGTGGCTAGATAAGGAAAATGCTTTTTTTAATAGTGTTTGACTATTCTATCCAATGGTGTGTGGTAGGACTTCATCAAACAGGTTCTACTTTTATTCAACCTGAAACATATTAATAATGTATATACATGGGCTAGTTTCACATCTATCTCTAAACCACTTTGTTGCATCTGTATATATCCCATTATGAAGTACTTAGAAATTGAAGTACTTGTTGGCTGAGAAATCATGATCTCCTTGGATGTTATCCTAATATTCTACAAACACACATCCTATAACCTGATGTTGAATGGGTCCATGGTCTTGCTTCAGTGGCATAGGACATTCCTAATGTAAAAAGACTGAGATGAAGTTCCTGAGTCAAATTCCTATAGCTGGGGCTGGATATCTGGTATAATGCCTGAGAGCATGGTGCCTAGAGTAAGATTGTCCAAGTTGTCCATAAATTCCTAGGATTTGCCAGATAAAACTTTTGATTCATCTGAAACTATTCAGTAACTGTTATCCTCAGAAGAAAATAGGATTCATTTTCTCTTTATAGAAGAGAACAGACTGAAGACCTTATGGGCTGCTTCATTTGTTTTTACATCCTCTGCCTGACCTCAGTCCTATACCTTCAAAACAGATGCTCTCCAGGACTCCAGTGGGAAACATCCAGGGGGAAATGCCCTCTGCCTTGCTCATACTCTTCCAGGAAGGTGGTTCAGTTGGAACTCAACTACCTCATTTGGAAATAGAAATCTTCACCATGAAGGCCAGCTTCAAAACTTGCAGGCACTAGATCTGATGTACCCAGCATGCAGTGATTTCATTCATCTGGGCTAGATAGGTGGCATTCTTTATGTACATCAATTTTATTATCTCTTACATATCAACTAATCAAAACCACTAGCCAGATACCCTCTCCTCTAATCCAGAGTGCAAGCTTTCTATGTCTAGAACAACATTCCCTTCCTTTTTCTTGCTGGACAATTTTTCCTGTGCTTTAAGAATCAGCCCAAGTATCTGGGCACCTGGGTGGTGCAGACTTTTGAAGGTCAGACTCTTGGTTTTGGCTCAGGTTCTGATCAGGATTGTGAGATCAGGCTCAATGCTCAGTTCAGAGTCTGCTTAGGATGCTCTCTGCCCCACCCCCACCCCCACCCCTACCCCTGAGCTTGCCCTTGCCCTGTCTCTCTCTCAAACAAACAAACAAACAAACAAATAATAAAAAAGAATCAGCCCTAGTATCACTTCCTCTGGGATACATTCTGTCACATCTGCTTTGGATTACCTACTCTTCCTTTATATTTCTGGAGCACCTGTAGGCTCGTGTCAGCCTTTGGCACATTACAGTGTAATTGTTGATTTACCTTCCCATAATTTCTTTGAAGACAAGGACTATTTTTCTATCACATCTATGTTTCCAACACTGAGCACAATGCTTGGCATGATAATATTTGTTATCTAACAAATATCAAATTTTGGTTAGATAAATTAATAACAGATTTATTGAGGAGTCTTCACTCAGTTAATCAGTATTTGTTGCATAATTACCAAGTGCTCCATGTTGAGCCATACCTTATAGGGAAAAATTACAAAATTTGGTTTTTGTCATGAGGAACTTACACACTCGAGTTGAAGAACTATAACAAAACATAGCTAAATTTATCAAAGCAGGTGTCCATGTACATTTTCCCCACTTCCAACACATTTCTCAATCTGTTCTATCTGGCCTTCATTCCAGGCTCTCTTCAATAAATGTTGCTTACTGAGATCACAATGTTCTCCATGTTTCTAGGCCTAATGGAAAGTTTGCAATCCTCATCTTACTTGGTCTCTTACCAATATTCAACAATGTTGACCATTTCCTCCTTGAGATACTCTTTCCTTTCCCTTCCATGTTATTATTCTTTAGTTATTTTCCTTCCACCTCTTTTTAGTCCTTCTCAACATCCTGTGCCGGCTCATTCTCTGCCATCTGATCTTCAAATATTAAGATTCCTGAAGTCGTGGTTCTCCGGTCACTCCCAAATCATCCTTAAGTGCTCTCATTTCAACACATGACTTCAGCTACCATCTATATCTTCATGCTCTTAGATTTATATCTCTAGTCCAAATGCCTTTTTTGAGCTTCAGACCAGTATGTGCAACTATTTAGTATCTGTACTTGGATATTTCACAAGCACTTCAGTTTCAAAAGTCATTGTCTTTCTTGGTTGTGCATCAAGATTTTGAAGGCCAAACCCAAGAGATGAACCTTGACACCTTCTGCTTCCTCACTATGTACTTCTCATTGATCATTAAGTCCTGTGGATTTTACCTCCTCTCAAATTTTCTCATTTCCGACCTTCCCTGCTGCCGTCACCCTAGTCTAAGCTACTATCAGGTTTCACCTTCGCTATTGCCACAGTCTCCTAATTAATGTTTCCATTCACTCTTGTCCTCTTGCAGTCTATTCATTGCTTATAACTGAAGTGATTTTTTATTTTTTTTAATTTTTGGTTTTTTTTTAAAGATTTTATTTATTTGACAGATAGAGATCACAAGTAGGCAGAGAGAGAGGAAGGGAAGCAGGCTCCCTGCTGAGCAGAGAGCCCGATGTAGGGCTCGATCTCAGGATCCGGAGATCATGACCAGAGCCGAAGGCAGAGGCTTTAACCCACTGAGCCACCCAGGCGCCCCCTGAAGTGATTTTTTAAAAAGATTAATCTTCGGGACACCTGGGTGGCTCAGTCATTAAATGTCTGCCTTTGGCTCAGGTCATGATCCCAGGATCTTGGAATCAAGCCCCGAATCAGGCTCCCTG
Organism: Lutra lutra; assembly: GCF_902655055.1. Taxonomy (NCBI): domain Eukaryota; kingdom Metazoa; phylum Chordata; class Mammalia; order Carnivora; family Mustelidae; genus Lutra; species Lutra lutra. The sequence goes on from NC_062293.1 coordinate 43,899,287, forward strand.
CTCAGCGGGGAGCCTGCTTCACCCTCTCCTACTCCCACTGCTTGTGTTCCCTTTCTTCAAATAAATAAAATCTTTTTTAAAAAAAGTTCATCTTCTGCCCATTTCTTAACTGGATTTTTAATTTTGGGGGTGTTGAGTTTGATAAATTCTTTATAGATTTTTGGATACTAGCCCTTTATCCAATACGTTGTTTGAAAATACCTTCTCCCATTCTGTAGGTTGCCTTTTAGTTTTGTTGATTGTTCCCTTGCTGTGCAGAAGCTTTTTATCTTGATGAAGTTCCAATAGTTTATTTTTGCTTTTTTTTCCTCTTGCCCCCAGAGACATGTCTAGTAAGAAGTTGCTGTGGCTGAGACGCCTGGGTGGCTCAGTCAGTTAAGCGGCTGCCTTTAGCTCAGGTCATGATCCCAGGGTCCTGGGATGGAGTCCCACATTGGGCTCCCAGCTCAACCGGGAGCCTGCTTCTCCCTCTACCTGCTGCTCTCCCTACTTGTGGTCACTTGCTCTTTCTCGCTCTCTGATAAATAAAATCTTAAAAAGAAGAAGTTGCTGTGGCCAAGGTCACAGAGGTTGCTGTCTGTGTTCTTCTCAAGGATTTTGATAGTTTCCTTTCTCACATTTAGGTCTTCCGTCCATTTTGAATTTATTTTTGTGTGTGGTGTAAGAAAGTGGTCCAGTTTCATTCTTCTGCATGTGGCTGTCCAATATTCTCAACACCATTTGTTGAAGAGACTTTTTCCATTGAATATCCTTTCCTACTTTGTTGAAGATTAGTTGACCATAGAGTTGAGGGTCCCTTTGTGGGTTCTCTATTCTGTTCTGTTGATCTATATGTCTGTTTTTGTGCCGCTACCATACTATCTTGATGATTACAGCTCTGTAATAGAACTTGAAGTCCAGAATTGTGATGCTTCCGCTTTCGTTTTCTTTTCCAATATTCCTTTGGCTATTTGGGGGTCTTTTATGGTTCCATACAAATTTTAGGATTGTGTGTTCCAACTCTGTGAAAAATGGTGGTGTTATTTTGATAGAGATTGCATTGAATGTGTAGATTGCTTTGGGTAGTGTAGACATCCATGAGCATGGAATATTTTTTTAGTTCTTTGTGTCTTCTTCAATTTCTTTAATAAGTATTCTATAGTTTTCAGAGTAGAGATCTTTTTACCTCTTTGACTAGGTTTATTCCTGGGTATCTTATGGTTTGGGTGCACTTGTAAATTGGGTCAGTTCCTTGATTTCTCTTTCTGCTGCTCCATTATTGGTGTACAGAAATGCAACAGATTTCTGTGCATCAATTTTATATCTTGTGACTTTGCTGAATTCTTGTGTCAGTTCTGGCAATTTTTTGGTGGGTTTTTTGGGTTTTCTACAAAGATTATTTTTAAAAAGTTAATCTTATCATGTTTTTCCCAAATGTGGAAACTTTCAAGGTTCTCTATTTACTCTTAGGATAAAGACTAAAATCCCTAAGGAGGCCTATAAGACTTTCCTTGTATTACCTACTGGTCCCTAACTTACCTGGCTGCTGCCTCTCTTCTTCTCACATTCCGTACTCCAGGCACATAGGATTACTTTCAGTTTTCAAACATATTATGCTTCTTTCCATATCAGGGTTTTATATGTCATTCCCGCTGTACCATTCTTCTTCTTCCTCTTCATTTTATGTTACCAATTCCTTCCGGTTTGGCTCATACACCATTTCACTGTGAAATTGTTCTCTTATATGCTCTCTCATTGCATCGTGTGTTTCTCCTTTACTGCATTGATCACAGTTGTAATGGTTGTTTCCCCTGCTATAATGTAAGCCAGGAACTATAAGCCATATTCATCTTCACATCTCTAGTATCTAATGTTGCTTTATGTAAGTAAAGCTCAATAAATATTTGTTAAATGAATTAATCAACTTATTCTAATCCTGTTTTTGCTTTCATGATGAAAGCTTTTTTGTATGTGTGTTTTGCTTTTTTGTTCTTGTCTTTAGATACATATGATTATTATAAAATATGTCTTAATTTGGGGTAATTGAGCATTTAATTTTGAAGTCTTTGGAATTAACTATCAGTATTTAATGGGGAAGCTATGATAAATATTTTTCATCATTTTATAAAATTCTAAATAGGTATAATCTGTTCAAATATCATTGATTACTTATTTTTTTCTTAATAAGATATATGTTGAATATACAAAATATTAGAATTAAGTAAGTATAATAATTAAGTAGACACATGTCATATATGGATTTTTATAGGAATACTCATCACAGAAATAATATAGACATCTTCCAACAACGGCAAGAAGTCCAGTTTAGCTTTTTGAAACTAAGATCACCAGAACTTAAAAACCAACAAACAAAAACTGAATTTATTAACTTGCCAGGCAAGGCAATATACAGCAATGAAGAATTCACTGACTAGTTTGCAGGCGGGGGGGATATTCAGAAATTTTAAAAAGTGTTTTAAAACTTTTAAATTTAAAAAAGTGTTTTAAAAAGTGAAAATTTAGAAATTTTAAAAAGTTTTTTAAAAAGTTTAAAAAGAGATTTATAATGTTTATACTTATAACAATGGAAAACTATCACACTGTACAAGACAGAATGAATCCATAGGTTTGTACATGATTGATTAAAACAAATCCCGTTATTCAGCAGTCCGAAAAGAGTCTTCAATTAGGTCCAGTTGATGGTATACTGGGGTCACTCAAAATTTATGGTCAGTTCTTCACATAAGCTAGTTAGAACTGATTCTTGATGAAATACAACATTCAGTTTTAATAAAATAAAGGCAAATGCTGCTCTAAGAGGAAGGTGTTCCTTGTACTGCTTGGATGAATGAATAGAATTTGGATTATCATAACTAGGATGGGGAACATTTTTACTTCTATTTTTTTTTTTTTTTTTAGCAGGGGGTGGGGAGGACAGGTAGAGGAAGAAGAAGAGAGAATCTTAAGCAGGCTCCATGCACAGCATGGATCCCAACATGGGGCTTGATCTCAAAACCCTGAGATCATGACCTAAGCCCAATTCAAGAGTCGGATGCTTAACCGACTGAGCCACCCAAGTGTTCCTACATCTATTTTGTAATCAGTTAGATTTATACTGTGCCTTTCTTTAAAACATCTCAAAAACACTTATTAAGATGGGGAATCTTTTCTTATTTAGCTTTTGCTACACAACAAAATGCCTCAAAACTTGGTGGCCTAAATCAATAATAATTTATTGGCTCATGATTTTGTGGGTTGATAACTTTGGGCTGAGCTTATGGCTCATTTCTGCTCCACATCGTATCAATTGGACTCACTCATACACTGAAGTAAGATGTTGGCTGTTTACAAAAGTAATGGCAATAACTGGATGATCGTCCAGCAGGCTAGCATAGGCCCAGTGCCAACATGGTGGTGGAAGGTACTCTAAGGTCAACAAAATAGGGCTAGCTCCGATGTTCAAACATTTTTCTTTTTCTTTTCTTTTTTTTCCCACTTTTGTTGTGATATAATTGTTAACATTTTTCAACTTTCTGCATGCATCATGTTCGCTAACGACCCATTAGCCAAAGCAAGTCAGTTGGCCACAGCCAGACACAAAGGATGCAGAAATAGATTCTATCTCTCAATGGGAGGAGCTGCAAATCAGGTTGCCTACAAATGGACATGTGCACAGGAATGGAAAGAATTTGTGACCATTTTTGCATTTTACCATGTTTTAAATGTGGATTTATACTTAGATCTGCTTGTAGTTTATGTCTACCCTACATTATGCAAAGAATCTCGAATGCTATAAAGTTCTGTTGATTGATGTACATATATATCCTCATGAGATAATGCAGACCACAGAAGAGGAATTTTATTCGCTCCTGAATGAGTTACATAATCAACTTAAAATCCATTTGGATTATATTTGGAGTCTCATGTACAGTGGCCCTGAAATACAAACTAGCCTTTGTTTCTTAACGAGAGGGAGGAAATGATGTCTGAGCAGAGACCTAAAGGATGTGGAGGATCTGGTGAAACAAAGAGAGGGAGAAAAGTATTTTAGGCAGATGGAAACATGACAGAAACCCAGGTTTCTGGTTTCAAACCAGGTTTGTTGATCCATTTTTATATTTCACTGATTGGTACTCATGAGAATTTGGAGATACCCAGTACTTATTATGCAATACTGTTTACTTTTCTTGTTCTGCATTGGACCCTAAGCTTTATAATGGCAATCCATAGCAGGTACCTAAGGAATGTTTTCATAATGAATGAGTAACTGATTGACTTAGTGAGTAACTGAGTGTTTGAATGAAGAAAGGTACAGACAAAGAATAGAAAGTCATGCGAGAATGAAGATAGTGGGGGCGCCTGGGTGGCTCAGTGGGTTAAAGCCTCTGCCTTTGGCTCAGGTCATGATCTCAGGATCTTGGGATCGAGCTCCGCAGCGGGCACTCTGCTCAGCAGGGAGCCTGCTTCCTCCTCTCTCTCTGCCTGCCTCTGCCTACTTGTGATCTCTGTGATCTTTGTCTGTCAAGTAAATTAATAAAATCTTAAAAAAAAAAAAAAAGAATGACAAGAGTGGGTGCCTTGGTGGCTCAGTTGGTTAAGTGTCTGCCTTTGGCTCAGGTCGTGATCCCATGGTCCTGGGATGGAGCCTACACTGGACTCCCTGCTTGGCAGTTGTGGCGGTGAGAGGAGTCAGCTTCTCTCTCTACTCCTCCCCCTTGCTTGTGATCTCTCTCTCTCTCTCTCTCAGGTAAATAAAATCTTTTTTTTTTTTTTTAAAGAATGCAGTTGGAAATTGGGGAGAATGCTGTATAGAGATAAGGAAGAGGGAAAAGGAGGACAGAGGGAGAAGGAGAGGAAGAGATAGGTAAGGCAGCAGAGGGAGAAAGAGTGGTGGACGGACTGGAGAGCCAGCAGAGAAGAGACTGGTGGAACTGAGATCAATGGTGGAGATTTGGCTGCTTCTCATTTGCATCAGAGAAACTTAGCACTTCCTTTAAAATCCCAATTTATCTTCCAGCAGCTCAGAAACAGGTCCTTCTGTACTATTAAGCCACTTCCATATTTTTATTTTCAAGCTTCAAAGTTTATTTTTGAAGGCCTGTTTACCTTGAGAATTTTGAAGGCCTTATATGGGCATAATAAAGAAATGACAGATTTTGATTGATTCTTTTGGATTATTAGAGGTATCCAATTTGCTTGTCCTAACTGAAAAGTCTTTTGCATTTCTAAATCTGTCAGATCACCTTAGTCTTTTTTCTTTGAAAGATGAAGACCTGCTTCAAACAAATTGTATTTGAAACCAGCAGCTATTTTGGTTATTCTGAGTTATTTTGATGTTTCAATCAAAACCAGGTCAGGGGTTTTGAAGTCCTAAAAGGGATTATGAATATGGGAACAATTAAAATCATGATACTTTCTCCATTTCCAACCTGGGTGATGTAGCTCTATCTGGTAACTATTATGCTTAGAGGCTGTCAAAGTGTTTGACTCTAGATGTTTAAAGGAAATATATATTCCTAGACAGAAATCAAAAGTTTGAGCCGAGGCATCAGAATCACCTAAAATGCTGGTTATAAATGCAGCTTCTAGGCTTCCACTCTAGGCTCGGAATTAGAATCTTTCCAGATGATTTCTGTGTCCTGAGAAGAGAGAGCCCCACCACTACAAGGCCTTAGTGCATTCAGCTTTGCTTTTAGGTATATGTGGAAGCTTATAGGGCTATTTTTAGTATTTCTTACGTATTGTATTTTGTTAGTAAAATAAGGCCCACCTTTATAAAAAGTCAAATAATACTAGAAGACAGCTTATGATTTAGCCAAATTCAGTTAAGTGCTGGGAGGAGGAAGGGTCACTTCAAGCCTAAATCAAGAAAGATCTCATGGAGGGTGGAGGCGAGTGCCTGGGTGGCTCAGTCGATTAAGAGTCTGCCTTCAGTCCATGTCATGATCTTAGGGTCTTGGGATCAAACTTGGAATCAGGCTCTGTACTCAGCAGGGAGTCTGCTTGTCCCTATCCCTCTCCCTCTGTGCTCTTGCTCTCTCTTTCTCTCTCAAATAAATAAATAAAATCTTAAAAAAAAAAAAGGAAGATCTCATGGAGTAAAGACAGGAACAAAGTTTGTTTTTTTATTTTTTAAGATTTATTTATTTATTTGACAGAGAGCAAAAGCAAGAGGGGAAGGGGATGAGGAAGAGAGAATCTTAAGCAGACTCCGCATTGATCATGGAGCCCCAAGCAAGCCTGATCTCATGACTCTGAGATCACCAACTGAGCTGAAATCAAGAGTCAGAGGTTTAACCGACAGAGCCATCCAGGGGCCTCTCTCGAGGCTCTGAATTCTTCTTTTCTGCCACTTGAACAATGTGAATATGTCTGAACTCAATATGTCTTTTATTTCAACATCCTTTAGAATAAGCAAGATGAAGGAGAAGATTAAACAGAAACAAGAACAAAGACAATGCATAACAGAAGTCAAAGTTCAGGTGGCCAATACAAGGAAGCAGGCTCTGCAGGAACAGTTCAGTGAATGGATTGTAGATCCCAAAGGAATGATTCCCCTGGCAGTGGTAAGAAAGGAGGATATTGTGAAGGGTAAGTGGGGTGGGTGATAAGAGGATGACTGCTGCAATATTGAGTGGAGTGCTAAAAATGCACATCTAAATTTTCAGTCTTGCTGAGGTAAGCTGCTGACTCCTGACCTGTCTAGTCCATGAGAGTTAATTTCTTCTATTTTTTCTTGAGCATTAAAAAAAAAGAAAAAGATTCTAGGTAGATTTCTAAAATATTGACTCTGGCTGAGGTTCCCAAATTCTTCATAATGGATAGACATAGCTTTCATTTATTTCTTTGTTTTTGTTTGTTTGTTTGTTTGTATGTAGGTCAACAGTCACTTCTGTAGACTAAGAGCCTGTGTCTTTAGAGTCAGAAAACAACTGTATTCTAACAGTTATGATCTCAGGGTCTTGGGATGGAGCCCCGCATCAGGCTCCCTGCTCAGCAGGAAGCCTGCTTCTCCCTCTTCCTTTGTAGCTCCCCTTAGTTGTGGGCTTTCTTTCTCTTTCTTTCTGACTCTCTCTGTCAAATAAATAAATAAATAAAATCTTTTTTTAAAAAATGGGCAAAAGACCCGAATACTTCGTCAAAGACATACAGATGGCAAATAAGCATATGAAAACATGCTACACATTTGTCATCAAGGAAATGAAAATTAAAACAGTGAGATACCACCACACACCTATCAGAATGGTCAAAATCTGGAAACCTGACAACACCAAATGCTGACCAAGATGCACAGCCACTGGTGGGAATTCTTGGTGATGACACAAAATGGTATAACCACTTTGGAAAACAGTTTGCAATTTCTTATAAAACCAAACATACTCTTACTATACAAGCCAACTACCATGCTTATTGGTATTTAACTGAAGGTGTTGGAAACTAATGTCCACAGAAAAACCTACATGTGGGTGTTTAGAGTAGCTTTTTTCGTAATTGCCACAACTTCAAAACACCAAGATTTCCCTCAGTAGTTGAAAGGATAAATAAACTGTGGTACATCCAAACAATGGAATATTATTCAGCACTAAAAAGAAATCAGCTTAAAAAATAATAATAAAATAAAAATAAAAATAAATGAGCTATCAAGCCATGAAAAGACAGAGAAGAACTTTAAATGTGTATTATTAAGTGAAAGGGGCCAATGTGAAAAGGCTATATATTGTATGATTCCAACTTTATGACATTCTGGAAAAGGCTAAAACTGTGGAGACAGTGAAAAGAGCAATGATGAAGGAATGAAGGCAGAAGGAGTGATGAATAGGCAGAACAAAGAGGATTTTGAGTGTGATGAAACAATTCTGTATGGTACAATAATGATGGATACATGTCATGATACATTTGCCAAAATCCATAAAAATGTACACCATCAAGAGTGATTCCTAACATAAACTATGGAATTTGGGCGATGATGTTTCATGGAGGTTCATTGATTGTAATGAATGTACCACTGTGGTAGGGAACATTGATAGTGGGGAAGCTGTGTATGTGGTGGGGGGGGGGCAGGGATTATATGGAAACTCACTGTACTTTCTGCTCAGTTTTTCAGTGAACCTAAAGCTGCTCTAAAAAAATCAAGTCTACCTTTTAAATGTTTTTTAATTTCTTTTTTTTAAAGATTTTTATTTATTTGACAGACAGAGATCAGAAGTAGGCAAAGAGGCAGGCAGAGAGACAGAGATGGGGAAGTAGGTTCCCCACCAAGCAGACCCAGTATGGGGCTTGATCCCAGGACCCTGGGATCACGACCCGAGCTGAAGGCAGAAGCTTTAACCCACAGAGCCACCCAGGCACACCAAGTCTACCATTTTTAAAGTAAGCTCTATCCCCAGGGTGGGGCTTGTATTCACGACATGGAGATTGAGTTGCAAGCTCTACAAACTGAGCTAGCCAGGGGCCCCTCAAAACTATTTTTAAAAAAATGGACCAAGAAGAACTCAGGAATTTTGTTTTTTAGTAACTGAAGAACAAGGAATTATAGAGGATTCTTTGGATTGCCAAGCTGGTTGCCAAAGATGCCCAGTGTCTGAGGGTTGCTAGAAATGATCTTGGAGAGGACAAAATAAGATCACTCTCAGTATCCTACTTCCCACATAGAACATTCTCAGTGGGAATCAATAAAGATATATAGGAAAAAACATTTGCTCTACCTTGAAGTAGTCTATGAAGTAAATGTTAATTTAACTATAGTTATATAACTATTTATATAGTTAACTATTTCTGTCCCTGGCTTAGAAGGATTACTCAAGACTTAAACAGAAAGCCACTAGATGGTTTTTAGTCTAAAACACTAAATATATGGCAATTGAAATTTAATACATGGTCTATTTTCTTTGATTTATTTATCTATATTTTATCTATATTTCTTTGATTTACAGATTCAGAATGTTCTTCATGAATTTTTTCAAAATCCAGACTTCCATCTTGGTAAACTTGCCTATTTCTTTAGTATTTCTGTTTTTCCCTCTTTTATAAGGATGGAGGGAGGTGAGGGGACAGATGCTGGATTAAGATGAAGAGTGAATATTGAGATTTATGTTATTCAAAGTTCTTATACATGTACTTTGCTTCTTTTGCTCTTGCCAGATGGAGAATATAGAGAAACAGAAAAGCAATCAGTGATTTTTTATCCTTTTAGTCGAGTGCTCCATTTTATTGTAAATACTCTGTATTATCCCTTTATCATCTCATCAAGTTCCTAGAAAATATTACATACATACACAATTTTAAAAAGAGAGGTATAATGTCCTAACTGTGATATAAAGGAAAAATACAAGGAAAGACATAAGAAACTGATATGGACTGTATTTCAATACATAAATGTTTGGTTATTACCTCACTAGAGGTATTACCTCACTGTATTTCAATACATAAATGTTTGGTTATTACCTCACTAGAAGACATATCAGACAAATGTATCAGACATTTGTACTTATTTATAATGAATGTTTAGACATAAGAAAAGTAAAATTATATCCAATTGACCATTTTCTTTGTATTTTATGTTTTGAAGTAAGGGCAAAATTTTATATATATATATATATATACACACACACACATATACATATACATATATACATATGTATATATATATATATTTATATATATATTCCCCATAAACAGGAGAGTTACAAATGCAGACTGGCACAGGTGTGTTGTATTGGAGTTCAGACACAACTCACAACATTATCTCTCATTACATAATTTTCTGAAATGGTGGACAACTCTTGGTAAAGTTTCAGAAGGAAGCAAGTACAATTTACTCTCAAATTTCCATAGTAGTTACAGTCTTAGAAAACCTAACAATAAAAAATATACTCGTGTTTATATGTAAAATAGTTTCTAGACTCAAATTTATTCTAAGCAGATTTATCAACTATTTGAGAGAGAGAGAGAGAGCAAGAACGGTGGGGGGGGGGCAGAGGCAGAAGGAGAGAATCCTCAAGCAGACTTCCCGCTGAGTGTAGAACCCAACACAGGGCTTCATCCTGGGACCCCAAGATCACCTGAGCAAAATCAAAAGTCAGACGCTCAACCAACTGAGTCCCCCAGGTGCCTCAGGAATTTCAGGATTTCTGACCCTACCCTTACCCCCCATCACTGTGCCAACAAAAACTCAAACTACAAATTTCCACCATGCTCACTGGGGGTAGAGGGGGGTAGTACTACAACTACAGAGAACCACAGATTTTGATGCTTTTATTTCCAGAATTGTTTCCTCATATGAGATTAAGCAAAAAATTCTGACTTTTAGGGGCATCTGGCTGGTTCATTTGGAAAAGCATGTGATTCTTGATCTTGGCGGTTTGAGTTGGAGCCCCACATTGGGTGTAGAGATTATTTTAAAAATAAATAAACTTAAAAAAATTCTGACTTGTAGAATAAAGCACAAGAGTTTAGGTCCTGAAATTATACATCATTTATATCAAATGACTTTTTTTCAGTTGATTTTTGACCACCATTACATCGATAACAATAGATTGTCAGAAATCTATTTTCACTTTTAAAAAATAAAATATGCTTTCCATCTTCCTGATCATTGGTCCCCAAACATGATTTGGGTCTTGCTGACAACCCTTTCTCCCACATGTTCACAGCCTATCCAAAAAATCTAGAATTCTTCCTAGTTAGCACAACTTCGACTCCTCTTTCAGAAAATCTTTGAGATAACTTCTTTTATTTATTTACTTTTTGATGAAAGTACAGAGGAGTGAGGGAAGAGAGCTCTATTTGAGACTGTGGTAAAATTAGAGAAATTCCAAACCATTCTAGTTGACAGTGATTTTTTTTTCTCCTCTCACCTCCTATAATACCTCAGATTTCCTGTACCATTCATTCATTCATTCATTCACTCAACATTTATTAAACCCTCACCTAGTTCCAGATACTGTGATGGGGTAGAGGATGCAAAGAGGACTAACGCATCTTTCCTTTCCTTAGGTTCCTCAAAGTCCAGCCAGGGGACAGACACATACACTTAATAAGAGCTGTTACCATTAGAAACCAGTGTGGCTTGCATAATCTTCCAGAGCTTGGGGGGAGGTCTGGGATGAGGTTAACAGCATCTAGTACATAAGCTTTTACTAAAGTGTATGTAATCTTCTTATGACAATAACTGATATCTCATAATAAGCAGTTACAAAAACTAAGAGTGAGTAAAGAATCTTATATGTACCAGCCCATGACAGGCAGGAAGATTTGGGGTTAGAAGTAGGAGAGGAAGCCAGTGCTTTCATCATGAACTTTTATACAGTTTGTGTTTGGTTTTTGTTAAGGTCAATAAAGATTACAAAATTGTCATATCAAAACGAGGTTTTAAAAAATCTCTATTGGAATTAACTGTCATATTTACCATTATTGATCACTCTGTTATTTATGAAACTCCTTTTTTTGTTGGTTTTTGTGATACCATTCTCTCTTGATTTTTCATCAATCACTGATCGCCTTTAGCTTTTTTGTTTCTTGGTTCTTCTTTTATTTGTACCTTAGATGTTTTCAGTTTTCTTTTTATATCTACTATCATTTTACACATTATACACACTACCTGGGTTCTTATTTAAACCCATGACTTGAGCTGATGACTCATCAGTATGTCTATATTCCTATGGCAACCCTTCCCCCTGAGCTCCCAGCCTATAGGAAAAGATCTACAAGGTAAGTGATGAAGTGAAAAAAAAAAGTTGTGGATCAGTATGTTCACATGTATGGGTAGAAAAACAAAAAAATGTATGCTATAAGAAAAAATACCTAGAAAGGTTGCTGGAAGGGTGTCAACAAATGGGTGACAGTGGTTCCTTCTGGGGCAGCGGTGGGGAAGGGGAAGTGAGAATGATGGTGGGCAGCAGGGTAAAAGGGAGATATTCAAGTTTTGCGGCTTATGTTTTTGTACTATTTGCATCTTTTACTAAAAGAACATATTTGTATATTGTTCATTTAATAAACATTAAAGACAAAATATTTAAAAAGAAAGTTTATAGAAGTATTGTACTTTAGGACCTGCTTCTGTAAATGCTAGCACAAACCAACACAGCTGTTCTTGTAGTCTTTTTTATACTATTGATGTCATATTTGTTTTTGCTTTATCACAAGCTGGTCATTAAAAATGTAGACCTGTCTATTTTAGGGTTTGGGTTGCTTGGTCAAATAAAAGCCAGGAAAAGTAATAATTGTGTAGTAATTGGAATGTTAACCCAACTACATATCATTTGCTTTATTGTAAATATTGATGTATATTAAGATGTTAATTAAGAAATAATTTTATGTTCTTCTTCTAAAGTGCTATAAGATGAATATGAAATATGAATGTATTACAACCAAACTAACCAGCAAATAACTTTTATTCCATAATTAGAAGCATGTTGCCAAAAATTGGATATTGCTGACTCAATGGAACCAAGGTTGAATAAAATGGAATTTATAGAAGTAAGAAGTTACATTATTCATTATTTGAATGAAATTATTTTGCATGGGCATTACGCACACATTAACTTAGAATTAAGTTAAAACATACTAACTTATTTCTATTCTAAGATGAAATATTATTTTATTTTATTTTAACTTTTCTGAAGTTAGGGTATATCTTATAATCAAAGGCATTTTACAGTTTCTTTCAATTATTGGTACTCATGATGTGAAAGTGAGAAAAACTTTCACTCACACCTTCAGTTAAGATCAAGAAAAACCAGTTTCTTTTTCTATTGCATTTTAGATAAAGAAGCCTAAAAGTTATAAACCATTTCCTTTAGACCAGGTATTGTCCTAAGCTATTCATATATTAACTCAGGTAATGCTCTCAGCAATCCTTATTTTTATTTTTATAAATGAAGACACTTAAGGTGCAAATTGATTAAGTTACTTGCACTAGGTGTCATAATTAGTGAAGCTGGGCAAATTTGTACTCAGGAAGTTTGGTTTCAAAATCTACATAATATTTCATCTGAAAAAGTATGGGATTACTTTTGTCTTGGGATTATATTAGGATAAGCAAAAGGAGCAATTTAATGGTACCAGAGTCGTAAGTGTTTTATGGGTTACCTGGAATTGTTAAAATGCCCGTAATTTTTAAAATGACAGTCCCACAAATGGCTGTGTGCTCCTCTCCAAAGGGAAAAAAAGTTTCTGTAGATTGTTTTGAACTTGGTACCCATTTTCCAAATAGAAGCAATATTTTATATAGTGGCTGAGGTCTGTGGTTTATTTTATTTTTGTATTATTTTTTTAAAGTAGGCTCCACACCCATCATGGAGCCCAATGCAGGGCTTGAACACACAATCCTGAGTTCAAGACCTGAGCTGAGGGGTGCCTGGGTGGCTCAGTTGGCTAAGTGTCTGACTTCGGCTTGGGTCATGATCCGGGGTCCGAGGATCAAGCCCTGTGTCAGGCTCTCTGCTAGGTGGGGAATCTGCTTCTCCCACCCCCTCTGCCCCTCCCCCTGCTTGTGCATTCTCTCTCTCTCTCTCTCTCTCTTTCTCAAATAAATAAATAAATAAATCTTAAAAAAAAAAAAAAGAGCAGACCTGAGATCAACAGTTGGACACTTAACCAACTGAGCCACCCAGGTGCCCCAGGGGTCTGTGGTTTGAATGTGCCCGAAATGGAATTCTTAACACATTTGACTATTTCTGTGTGGAAAATGCTATCTGGAGAAGGCATCACAACACACTACCAGGGAAAGGAATGTTCTTATCTCTAAACCACTAGTGATAACTACATGCAAGACTTTTAGTATGGCAGAGTTTATGGAGTGAAGGGTAAAGATGGCCTCAGGCAGAGGAGAAATTCCAAAGACTCCAGACTGAGGAATTGAGGGAGGCTGATCTCTCATCATTGCAGATTGTCTTTCCCTACCTCTGGGGGCTCCAGAGGTTGTCATACTTCTGTTTCTGTTGATAGTATCAGATGGCTCTGGCCTGGGTTATATTCCTCCCCTGGTGTAATTTCAAGGTTAACTCCCCAAACTCTTGCCTCCAAAGTAGTAACAAAGTATAGCTTTCTCAAACCAGAGTGAAGTCTTTTAAAGGACTATTCTCTAGGGCAACGTAACCCGCTTATCAGTTCTTCTCACTCTAGGCACCAGAATCCTGACTCAAATTGTCATTTGTGTTTATTGTCATTCCCAGTTATCTATTACAGACAAAAGTCTTTATCGTGTGAGTCTATAAATACAGCAAGTGGATTGAGAATGGATGAATGCATACCATAGAATAAGAACTTTGTACTATTTGTCCCATGTGTGGTTGTCCAATGGGATGGTAATGGAAAGATGCCTCACACACAGTTATAGGCTGTAAAATTTCTCCTAAGGCAAAGGATTTAATATTCACAGAAATGTCCTGTTATATACAAAGCAGGATACAACACAGCGGGCTTCCAAACAGAGGTTCCCCAAAGTTTTCCACAGGAATTAGACCATTAACATGGATCAATGGTTTAGATTTTCAAACCATCCTGGTTTGCCCGCACCCTGGGGGTTTCTTAGAACATGGGACTCTCAGTGCTGAAACTAGGAAAGTCCCAGGCAACCTGAGGCAGGTGGTCACCCTCACTGAAGAACTTGTTTTGCTTTGATCTTATCCCCCACCTGATCATCGTGAAGATGCAGGCCACACATCCACCTGCTACCAGGGGCAAGTGAAAGCAATCTAACACCTTCTTGTTTACTGTGGGACTGGGGAGAACGAGGGTCAGTTTCCCAGGAGCATCCTTCAGCAGGCCTGGGCTTCAAGCGGTCTAAAGTCTGCATCTGGATTTTTTAATGGGCTTAAGAATAATCATATGCAGGGGAGCCTGGGTGACTCTGTTGGTTAAGTGTCTGCTTTTGGCTCAGATTATGATCCCAGGGTCCTGGGATCAAGTCCCCGCATCAGGCTCCTTACTCAGCTGGGAGTCTGCTTCTCCCTCTTCCTCTGCTGTGTGCTCCCTCTCTCTGTCAAATTTAAAAAAAAAAAAGGAATAATTATATGCAAAAACTAGAAATACTATTTAGTGGGATTCAGATATTAACTTTGAATTCTGTGACACTAAGGAACCGGTGCAGGGGTTAATAAGGGCCATGTCTCTGCCTGAATTCTATTCTCTGGGACTGAGTCCATTCTTGCTCCACACTGGTCAGCTTCAAGATAATCAGACTCTCATGTTCAATTGTTTTATACCAGTCATACAGTCTGAGGCCTTCAAACTGATGTGGCTCAAAGCTGACATTTTAAACAGAGAGGCTTCATCAAATTACTCAAAGATTGTGGCTTTCCTGTAATGTATTCTGCTCAACCCAAGCTGTGCATTTCCCCCAAAATGGAATGTATCCAAGTGGCTCTCTATTCTGTTATTTGTGATTTGCATTTTATAATTTTTGCTGTTTTGTTCTGCTTATTTTGTTTCTCTTGTGCTTTGAGCTATGGCAGGGGAGGACAGAAGAAGGAAGAATGATGACTTTAGGGGAGCTGTAGGTAGAAGCAGCAATGTGCTGTGAACACTGCCTGAGGAAGCCTTGGGGTGAAATGAGCAAATTCTAAACCAGGGAAATGGGATGGTCTATGATAAACTATCCTCCTGTGTGCCTTCATAGGTGGTCTTCAACCATAAGAAATACATAAAGGAGTTTACCGATCAGCAAATCCTAATTGTCAGTTTTCTAGGGCTACCATAACAAAGTCCTGGGTGACTTAAACCTCAGGAACTTAATTTCTCACAGTCTGGAGACTAGAAGTCCAAGACAAGGTATTGGCAGGGTTGGTTTCTTCTGAGGGCCCCTCTCCTTGGCTTATAGGTGGTCATCTTTTCCCTGTGTCTTCACATGGTCTTTCCTCTGCACATGTCTGTGTCCAAATTTCCCCTTCTTATTAGAACACTGGTCGTATTAGCTAATGACCCACCCTAATGAGCTCATTTTAATTTAATTACCTCTTTAAAGATCTTATCTCAAGGGTACCTGGGTGGCTCAGTCGGTTAAGTGTCTGCCTTTGGCTCAAGTTATGATCTTGGGATCCTGGGATGGAGCCCCAAGTCAGGCCCCCTATTCAGCGGAGAGTCTGCTTGTCCCTCTGCCTCTGCCACTCTTCCCTGCTCATGCACACTCTCTTGCTCGCTCTCTCAAATAAATGAATAAAATCTTTAAAAAATAAAAGACAAAGATCCTGTCCCAAAATATAGTCACATCCTGGGGTACTAGGGGTTAGACCTTCAACGTATGAACTTTGGGGGGACACAACCTGTACCAGAACATTGCCTAAGCTACCTTTCAACAGTAGGGGGAAAATCATGTGTTTCAATCTGTCACTTTTATTTTTATTGGATATTGAGTAAGGCCTTTGTTCAATTCATTTGTTAAGCAAATGGTTCTGACTTTTAAAAATCAAAAGACCTAAAGTATATTTATGCTTTGTTGAGTATATAATTAGCATTAATTATTTTTAAAAGTTCCCTGAGACTGGAAATCTAATTTTCTGACCAAATGCTATATGAACACACTTTTTCAATGATGGATAGCCAGTATCATCTGTGTATTTCAATATTCTATAGTCTTTGTTTGCAGGTATTTCTGAAAATGTTATTACTATCAGGACTTACCAGTGCAGTTTGGAAGTTAATACCTAAAGTAGTTAATTTCCAAATACAGTTTCTTTCTATTGCTTTTATATTACCTGCTTCATCAACTCTCAAGTATGTCTACAATTAAATAAGTGTGAATCCCAATGGCCCAGAGCTGTAAAACTTAACAGTAAATACCAGGCTATTAAGTGTGACATTTACTATATTCTCAAAATTTTGGTTTTCAAGTCAGAAAGGAACAGCCCAGAATTCATCACAATGGGACCCAGCACACGGAGATAGCTTGATTAAGTACAATTCAAATGGTTAGCAGTTCACAGAGTTATTAAGTGGAAGGATACTCATAGTTCATTATATTCTTAAATTAATCTAAGCAATAATTTCAGGATTGGTGGATATTAACTGATTTATCCCATGGGAGGATAGGAAAACACAAAGGCCCTGTATTTTCACTTTCTCTGTTTTTACAAGAGACACCGGCAAACTTCTGTTACTGTTCTATTTGGAATTTGATCTGTAGTTAGTTGGCAACTGGTAGTCTTTATGTCCTATCGCCCACATTTAGAGAACACAGTCATTCAGAAAACCCATAGGCTCTAAATCCAGAACGTTGAAGTGTCTCTTGGAGAAACAGTTAAACTAATCCTTGGTTTAATAGGATTACCACAACCAGAAAACTCAAATAGCCTTGTGGTCAATTCCCAAAAGCTTAATTCATGTATTAAGGATTAAACAGGATCTTAGGATTCTGGAACAATTAAGACAGTTGTCCCATGTCATCTATTTCAGTGGTTCTCAACCTTTAGTGAACATAAGAATAACCCAGAGGGTTTATTTATTTATTGACTCCAGGGTGGATTTATTTCTAGTTACCATGTATAAAAGTTGGAGGAAGAAGACCCAAGTCTGCCTGTCCCCTTGGCTGGAGCCCACTTGAATTTCCATACATGGTTTCCACAACCACATGCCCCCACTAGCTAACGTCACAAGAGTTCTGAGTGTTGGGATATAAGGAAAGAATAACAGTGGAAATATACTGGGGTCTCTTTTTTTTTATTAACATATAATGTATTATTTGCCCCAGGGGTACAGGTCTGTGAATCAACAGGCTTACACATTTCACAGCACTCACCATAGCACATACCCTCCCCAATGTCCATCACCCAGCCACCCTGTCCCTCCCCCCATACCCCCTAGCAACACTCTGTTTTGTGAGATTAAGAGTCTCTTATGGTTTGTCTCTGCACACCACCCCACCCCCATCCCCCACCATCTCTTCCTTAAGAGGGAAAAGAAAGATTATTTCCCTTCTCCAAGAATCCTGGGGGCAACAGGTCTGATCATGTGACATCTCATATTTTTTCTGTTCTGACTCTGCACGCTTGTGACTGGAAGGAGCCTGGTTAAGAGCTAGAAGTGTATTTTGCTTCCAGAAGGGCTTTTTAGAAAAAACGGATTCTCAGTCCCACTCCAGAATTTCTGATTCAGTTGGTCTAGAGTAGGGCACCCAAATTTATATTTCTTTTCCTTTTTCTAAAAAAAATTTTTTTAAATTTCTTTTCAGTGTTCCAGAATTCATTGTTTATGCACCACACCACCCACAATCCCCATTTCTTATACTCCAATCATTAAACATAGCTAGTCTTGGAAAAAGCATGGTCTTATATGCCATACATCAAAAGGAAAACGATATTCAATTTTTAGAACTATTAATGTATAGGCAACGTTTTATAACTGCTGCGAGTTCATACTGTGAGGTGAAAAGTCTGCCTTATATAATGCTGATGTGATCCAGAGGTGAATTGTTCCAAAAATAGCCTTACTGGTGTGTGGTTTTGGGGATTGTATTGGTCACCTCTCTCTGCAGCACAGCTGTAGAGTAGTACTAACATGAAAGTGCTTTTATCTATGTGACAAGCAAATGATATGGGGAAAATTGTAGCCAATAATTTGATGTACATTGACTGAATCCTTGGAAAAATCCAAGTAAAGAGCCTATTTTAAATCAACTCATTTATCCTCTTTTTCTGTGCAGTACCTCTCTTCACACATTGCAGACTTTAAAAGTGAAATGTTTGAGAAACTCCTTAAGCACCTTTGTCATTGTGCAGATGAATTCCGGGAGGTCATAAAAATGGACATGCGGAGGCAAATGTTTGCTCAACTCTTCCTGGATTGTGACCATGGGAAGGTAAGATAAGAACCTTAAAGCAGTGCTTCTCCCAACTATTTTTTTTGTGAAGGACCAGTTTTTAGGTTGTAGTTTGGTATGATGATGCTGTTTTTAATTGCTAATCCAGTGTGGACTGACACTAAATGAAGATGGACTGCTAGGGGGGAAAATGCATATGCCAAATATAATCCACATTTTTAAAAAAGATTTCATTTATTTATTTGAGAGAGAGACAGAGAGAGCACAAACGGGAAGGGTGGGGTAGAGGGAGAGGGGATAAGCAGACTTCCCACTGATTGCGTAGCTGGGCATGGGGCTCAGTCCCAAAACCCTGAGATCATGACCTGAGTCAAAGTCAGACTCTCAACTGAACCACCCAGGTGCCCCAGTCCACATTTTTTGATTCTCAGATTTAAATATGATTTATTATATATGATAATAATGATTTATTATCAGCTAACTTTCTCAAGTTGTTGTAAAATTGTCTAGATACTATTCTCAGTTTCTGTACCTTTCTTTGTCACAGAGTGGTACCAGCCTGTATGTAGACTACATCTTACCATTTCACTGTATTTTACAATGCACATCTTGTCTCTAAATCTCTTTCCCATTCATGAATGGGCACTTAAGACTGTTTTTCCTTACTTTCTTTGCTGGTGACTTCCTATAGAAAAGAGGTGTTGGGAATAAGAAGCTTACCACATTTTCTTATGCTGCTACTTAACACAAGAAAAGTTGATATCTAAAAGTATTTCTAAGAATGGTATTTGGAAGGGTACAAGTAAGCCAGGATACCAAATGGATCTGTAAAAATAGATACAAGCTTTATTGAAATATATTTGTGGGGTGCCTGAGTGGCTCAGTCAGTTAAGCATCTGCTTTTGGCTCAGGTCATGATCCCAGGGTTCTGGGATCAAGTACCCCATCAGGATCCTTGCTCAGCAGGGAGTCTGCTTTTCCCTCTCCCTCTGTCTGCTGCTCCCCCTTATTGTTCTCTCTCTCTCTCTGACAAATAAATAAAATCTTTTAAAAAATACATTTTTATGAACTTAATATTTATCTGTATCCCCATGTTCCAGAAAAGATTTAAGGATGCTTACTAATTAGATAAAATGCAACAAAGGGACATAGATAGATAAAAAGCAGGATGAGAGAAGAGAAAAATGAGAGGATACTAAATGAAGCCCCAAATGTATACTATATGACTAAATATTTGTTCTGGGTCATTAACAAGTTTGAATCTAAGCTTCCTAGCAGTGAACGTGAAAAGGGAAACATAACTAAATACTCTATTGACAATGTATGTAAGATAAATGTAAACTGGGAGAGGAAGTACAGATATTGAATCACTTTTGCAGCCCAGGAATAAGTCCCACTTGAGTGGTGAATGATTTTTTTAAGGTACTGTTGGATTCAATTTGCTAGTATTTCATTGAAAATTTTTGCATCCATGTTCATCAGAGATATTGGCCTATAGTTCTCTTTTTTTAGGGCGTTTTAATCTGGTTTTGGTATCAGGGCAATGCTGGCCTCAGAATGGATTTGTTTTCCTTTCCTTTCTTTCTTTCGTTCATTCATTCTTTCTTTCCTTCCTTCTTTTCTTTCTCTCTCTCTCTTCCTCCCTCCCTCTCTTCCTTCCTTCCTTCTTTTTTTGAATAGTTTGAGAAGAATAGGTATTGACTCTTCTTTAAATGTTTGGTAGAATTCCCCTGTGAAGCTATCTAGCCCTGGACTTTTTTGGTTTTGGGGAGTTTTTTGATTACTGATTCAATTTCTTTGCTGATTATCAGTCTGTTCAAGTTTTCTATTTCTCCCTATTTCAGTTCTGGTAGTGTAAATGTTTCTAGGAATTTATCCAATTTTTCTAGATTGTCCAGTTTGTTGGCATATAGTTTTTCATAATAATCTCTTATGATTCCTTGTATTTCTGTGGTGTTAGTTGTTAGTTCTCCTCTCTCATTTGTGACTTTATTTATTTGGGTCCTTTCTCTTTTTGGCAAGTCTGGCTAGGGGTTTATCAATTTTATTAATTTTTTCAAAGAACCAGCTCCTGGTTTCATTGATCTATTCTATTGTTTTTTTCAGTTTTGATATCATCTATTTCTGCTCTTGTCTGTATTATTTTCCTTCTTCTGCTGGATTTAAGCTTCACTTGTTGTTCTTTTACTAGCTTCTTTAAATGTAAGGTTAGGTTATTTGGGATTTTTCTTATATCCTGAGGTAGGTCTGACACAGCCACTCTGAAAAACAGTATGGAGTTGCCTCAAAAAGATAAAAATAGAACTGCCCTACCATCCAGCAATTGAACTACTAGGTATTTACCCAAAGAATACAAAAATACTAATTCAAAGTGATACATGCACCCCGATGTTTATAGCACCATCATCAACAATAGCCAAATTATGGAAAGAGCCCAGATGTCCATCAATTGATGAATGGATACAGAATATGTGACATATGATATATATATGTAATATATATATATATATGAGAGAGAGAGAGATTGATTTACTATTAGGTATCACTCAGACATAAAAAAGAAGAATGAAATCTTGCCACTTGCAATGACGTGGATGGAGCTAGAGTATAATGCTGAGCGAAATAAGTCAGTCAGAGAAAGACAAATACCATATGATTTCACTCATATGTGGAATTTAAGAAATTTAAAGAAATTTAAGAAACAAAACAAATGAACATGGGGTGAAAAGAGACAAGCCAAGAAACAGACTCTTTTTTAAAAATTTTAATTTAAATTTTAGTTAACATACAGTGCAATATTGGTTTCTGGAGTAGAACTCAGTGATTGTACAACACCCAGGCACCCCCAGACTCTTTTTTTTTTAAATTTTTTATTTTTTCAGCATAACAGTATTCATTATTTTTGCACCACACCCAGTGCTCCATGCAATCCGTGCCCTCTACAATACCCACCACCTGGTGCCCCCAACCTCCCACCCCTTCAAAATTCTCAGATCGTTTTTCAGAGTCCATAGTCTCTCATGGTTCACCTCCCCTTCCAATTTCCCTCAACTCCCTTCTCCTCTCCATCTCCCCTTGTCCTCCATGCTATTTGTTATGCTCCACAAATAAGTGAAACCATATGATAATTGACTCTCTCTGCTTGACTTATTTCACTCAGCATAATCTCTTCCAGTCCCGTCCATGTTGCTACAAAACTTGGGTATTCATCCTTTTTTTTCTTTTTTCTTTTTTTACAGCTTTATAAACATATATTTTTATCCCCAGGGGTACAGGTCTGCAAATTGCCAGGTTTACACACTTCACAGCACTCACCATAGCACATACCCTCCCCAATATCCATAACCCCACCCCCCTCTCCCAACCCCCTCCCCCCATCAACCCTCTGTTTTGTGAGATTAAGAGTCACTTATGGTTTGTCTCCCTCCCAATCCCATCTTGTTTCATTTACTCTTCTCCTACCCCTTCAACCCCCCCATGTTGCATCTCCTCTCCCTCATATCAGGGAGATCATATGATAGTTGTCTTTCTCTGATTGACTTATTTCGCTAAGCATGATACCCTCTAGTTCCATCCATGTCCTCGCAAATGGCAAGATTTCATTTCTTTTGATGGCTGCATAGTATTCCATTGTGTATATATACCACATCTTCTTTATCCATTCGTCTGTAGATGGACATCTAGGTTCTTTCCATAGTTTGGCTATTGTAGACATTGCTGCTATAAACATTCGGGTGCACGTGCCCCTTCGGATCACTATGTTTGTATCTTTAGGGTAAATACCCAGCAGTGCAATTGCTGGGTCATAGGGTAGTTCTATTTTCAACATTTTGAGGAACCTCCATGCTGTTTTCCAGAGTGGTTGCACCAGCTTGCATTCCCACCAACAGTGTAGGAGGGTTCCCCTTTCTCCGCATCCTCGCCAGCATCTGTCATTTCCTGACTTGTTCATTTTAGCCATTCTGACTGGTGTGAGGTGATATCTCATGGTGGTTTTGATTTGTATTTCCCTGATGCCGAGTGATATGGAGCACTTTTTCATGTGTCTGTTGGCCATCTGGATGTCTTCTTTGCAGAAATGTCTGTTCATGTCCTCTGCCCATTTCTTGATTGGATTATTTGTTCTTTGGGTGTTGAGTTTGCTAAGTTCTTTATAGATTTTGGACACTAGCCCTTTATCTGATATGTCATTTGCAAATATCTTCTCCCATTCTGTCAGTTGTCTTTTGGTTTTGTTCACTGTTTCCTTTGCTGTGCAAAAGCTTTTGATCTTGATAAAATCCCAAAAGTTCATTTTTGCCCTTGCTTCCCTTGCCTTTGGTGATGTTCCTAGGAAGATGTTGCTGCGGCTGACGTCGAAGAGGTTGCTGCCTGTGTTCTCCTCGAGGATTTTGATGGATTCCTTTCTCACATTGAGATCCTTCATCCATTTTGAGTCTATTTTCGTGTGTGGTGTAAGGAAATGATCCAATTTCATTTTTCTGCATGTGGCTGTCCAATTTTCCCAACACCATTTATTGAAGAGGCTGTCTTTGTTCCATTGGACATTCTTTCCTGCTTTGTCGAAGATGAGTTGACCATAGAGTTGAGGGTCCATTTCTGGGCTCTCTATTCTGTTCCATTGATCTATGTGTCTGTTTTTGGGCACCCCCAGACTCTTAATTATAGAAAACAAACTGATGTTACCAGAGGGAAGGTAGGTAGGGGGAGAGGTTAAATAGGTAAAGGGGATTAAGGAGGATACTTGTTTTAGTAAGCAGCAGATGTTGTATATAGGTGTTGAATTACTTAATTCTATGCCTGAAAATAATATTACACTGTATGTTAACTAACTGGAATTGAATTAAATCTTTTTTTTTTTTTTAAAGAAGAAGTACAGGAGCACCTGGGTGACTCAGTCAGTTAAATGTCTCTTGATTTCGGTTCAGGTCATGATCTCAAGGTTGTGAGACTGAGACCCACGTTGAACTCTGCACCAAGTGTAGAGCCTGCTTGAGATTCTCAATCTCTCTCTCTCTCCCTCCTCTCTCTCCCTCTCCAAAAAGAAAAAGAAGACGTACAGAAATTTGGGATTCAAAGTACAGTCGGGAGTGTCTCTTGGAAGTGCTCATTTAAGGGGCCCTATGCAATGAAGGGAACATTCATTATGATGGCCTTATAAGAAATGAAACACTTTCTTAGGACACTTTCTCATAACTGCTTTAAATATAGACAAATGGCACCACATAAGACTACAATTCAGAAAAAAACACATTTTTTTGAAAGAGAGAGAATGCAGCCAAGGGAGAGAGAGAATCTTAAGCAGGCTCCCCACCCAGTGTGGAGCTTGATCTCATGCCCTGAAATCATGACCTGAGCCAAAATCAAGAATCGACTGCTTAACAGACTGAGCCACCCAGGCACCCCCGAAAAAACAATTCTTAAAGGAGCTGACATATTGCAGTCTAGGTTCTCAGATCCTTGCCAACTTGGTTTAAGTGAGGAATATATTTTATAAAATCTGAAATGTCTGTGCATCCTTCAGGCAATCCTCCTTGAATATTGATTGCTCCAACAACATGGATGGATCTAGAGGGTTTAATGCTCAGTGAATTAAGCCAGTCAGAGAAAGACAAGTACCATATGGTCTCACTCATATGTGGGATTTAAGAAACAAAACAAATGAACAAAGAAAGAAAGAAAGAGAGAGAGAGAGAAACCAAAAAACAGACTCTTATCTATAGAGAACAAACTAATGGTTACCAGAGATGAAAGGGATGAGGGGGATGGGAGGATATAGGTAGAGGAGATTAAGAATCACTTATGATGAGCACTGAGTAATGTACAGAATTGTTGAATTATTCTATTGTACACCTGAAACTAATAGAACACTATACGTTAACCATACTGAAATTAAAAAAAAAATAAGGCTGACAATGACAAGTATTGGCAAAGATATGGAACAAGTAGAATCCTCACGTGCTGCTGATAGGAATGGAATAACCACTTTGGAAAGCATTTTGGCAGTTTCTTAATAAGTTAAACATATACTTACCATATGACCCAGCAACCAGCAATTCCACTCCTAGGTATTTACCAAGAAGAAATGAAACAAAATTTGAAAAATTGGAAATATATGTATATTCAAATCCTTATATGCAAATGCTCTTAGTAGTCTAATTCACAACAACTCTGAACTAGAAACAACCCAAGTGTCCATCAACTTAGGGATAAACACACTGTAGTATAGCCATACAATGGAATATTACTCAGCAATAAAAAGAAATGAGCTGTTAGGTAAGCCTGGTGGTCGGTATTAAGAAGGGTACATATCTTTGGGCGCCTGGGTGGCTCAGTGGGTTAAGCCGCTGCCTTCGGCTCAGGTCATGATCTCAGGGTCCTGGGATCGAGTCCCACATCGGGCTCTCTGCTCAGCAAGAAGCCTGCTTCCCTCTCTCTCTCTCTCTGCCTTCCTCTCCGTCTACTTGTGATCTCTCTCTGTCAAATAAATAAATAAATAAAAATCTTTAAAAAAAAAAAAGAAAACAGAATGATAGTTTTCTGGGGCCATGAGTAGTGGGGACTGATTACAAAGCAACACAAGGAAACTTCTTGGTTTAATGAAAAAATTCATATCTTCATTGTGGTAGTAGTTACATGGGTGTATACGTTGTCACAACCATTGAACTCTACACTTAAAATTGGCTCATTTTATTGAATGTAAGTTATACTTCATTGAGGTCAATTTAAAAAAACAAGAATATTCATGGCTTTATTTGTAATAGTCAAAAACTAAAAACAATACAAATATATATTAACAATAGTAAGATTAAATAAATGTTTATATATTAATGCAATGGAATATTATGTAACCATGAAAAATAAATTACAGACAAAGGAAAGATGAATAACATTCATGGATATATTGAACAAAAGAAGATACAAAAGGACATGTACTGTATAATTCCATCTATGTGAAATTTAAAAATAAGCAAGCTATAGTGAAAATATCAGAATAATAATTACCTTTGGAGGAATTATTGACTAAGAGAAACCATGAAGGAGTCTTCAGGCAATGATGAAAACGTTCTATCTCTTTACCTGAGTGGTACTCATATGGAGTATAGATAGGTAAACACTCATTGAGCTAAATGCTTGGGATTTGCATACCGTATTATATTTTTTAAAAGTAGGGGCACCTGGGTGGCTCAGTGGGTTAAGCCTCTGCCTTCAGCTCAGGTCATGATCTCAGGGTCCTAAAATTGAGCCCCCCATCAGGCTCCCTGCTCTGTGGGGAGCCTGCTTTCTCTTGCCCTCTGCCTCCTGCTCCACCAGCTTGTATTCTCTTTCTCTTTGTCAAATAAATAAATAAAATCTAAAAAAATGTAAAAAAATAAATAATGTTCCATGCCCAGCACAGAGCCTGAGATCAAAGGTCTGAGCTGAGATCAAGAGTCAGATGCTTAACCAACTGAGCCATCCAAATGCCCCCACCTTATTACATATCTATTATTCCTCAGTGAAAAAGTTTTTAAAATTTTCTCTGTGGTTGTTTAGGATGGAGTGCCTTTTGAAGGAAGGACTTTAAGGGAACAAGTGGCTGCTGCATTTAACCATAATCACAGTAACTGTTGACTATAAGGGCTCTCAGTGAATGGACTTCATTTCACTGCATTGGAGAGGTTGTAGAAAGTAAAAAACAAGCTCAGGGCTTTACATTCTGAGCTCAAGTTGCAGTCAGAAAACAAGAAAATTTCATGATGACTTTGAAGGAATCTATTTCTTGTAGATTCAGGACAGATGTGGATGAAAAATCAGCCCACAAATTTAATGTGACAGGATTAAAATGTAAGTTGAATTCATACAGCTGCCAAGTCTGTTATGTGAAAGTTAACATGCCTCTTGAAAAACAGAGAGACCCTGAGACTTAGAATGTTTACATTGGATGGAAGCTAAGACTTGAGCTACAAATCTCTCTAAGCCTCCCTTGGCAGCAGAAGCAATCCCTCTCCTATTTGAGAATATTAGCTTTTCTTCACTTAGAGTCTCTATAATAACTTCACTTAAGGCAATTAGCTTACAGGATATGTCTATTTTCCTTAAGGTCCACCTGTACAACATTCATTGCCTTTAGACCCAAAATTGGAGTCAGATCTCAGCATGTCCCATCAGGACAAGTCAATCTGAACTGAGAAGTTACTGTTGGTACTCCAAGAGAATAGCAAGTTTTTTGCTCATTTATAACAACGAAAACCTGGAGGATATGTGTGGGGATTGAGTACAAAACTTTTAGACTAAGAAAGATGGATGTAAGTTTGGATTGGCTCAAACTTGTCAATACTGTTATACTTAGAAGATTTACTTAGCTGTAATATTTTTAGTATCTGAGAATGGTTTTAACTGTTCCCTTGGTAGGTAAACTGAAACTTTGACCCAAATAAGACCTATATTAAATGAGATTGAGATGCCAGAATCTTCTTGGCATGCTATAGAGGAAGAAATCCAAAGGCTTATAAGGTTGCTGAAGTTGATTTCTCTTATGTAACCTGCCTATTATGCACCTTTACCATATCCTCCCAAAGGGGCCAGATGGCACTTTCTTGAGAAATACGTCAATGAAGGGAGCATTAGCGTCTTTGGTAGCTGTCGTCTTAGGCTGAAGATGATGGTAGTAGATACTGCCATTAAAATTTTGGGATTCTTTCCATAGTTTGGCTATTGTAGACATTGCTGCTATAAACATTCGGGTGCACGTGCCCCTTCGGATCACTACGTTTGTATCTTTAGAGTAAATACTCAGCAGTGCAATTGCCAACTATGGAAAGAACCTAGATGTCCATCAACAGACGAATGGATAAAGAAGATGTGGTATATATACACAATGGAATACTATGCAGCCATCAAAAGAAATGAAATCTTGCCATTTGCGACGACGTGGATGGAACTAGAGGGTATCATGCTTAGCGAAATAAGTCAATCGGAGAAAGACAACTATCATATGATCTCCCTGATATGAGGGAGAGGAGATGCAACATGGGGGGGTTGAAGGGGTAGGAGAAGAGTAAATGAAACAAGATGGGATTGGGAGGGAGACAAACCATAAGTGACTCTTAATCTCACAAAACAAACTGAGGGTTGATGGGGGGAGGGGGTGTGGGAGGGGGGGGTGGGGTTATGGATATTGGGGAGGGTATGTGCTATGGTGAGTGCTGTGAAGTGTGTAAACCTGGCGATTCACAGACCTGTACCCCTGGGGATAAAAATATATGTTTATAAAAAATAAAATTTAATGAAAAAAAAAATTTTGGGATTCTTATGGGATTCCAGAATGATAGAAGACATGGTATATAATTGCCAGAAATAAGGTCTACTGGTCAAAATCAGTGCTCATCAATACCATAGATAAATGGTATTTTGGTTTGCTGCCCAAGGTCGAAGCTCATATTATAATGGGCTCATTTTGTCTAGGACTCACACCACAGTTATTTACCTACTTACTGAATATGTAATTAGAATTACCACAATGAACAGCAAGAATTAAAGTGACTATCTGAAAATTTTGACCCACATGGATTTTCTGTGGTGATCATGATTTCCATTGAGGTTAAATAGATAGGTAATAGATAGGATATCTACTAAATTGTTGCTAGAGTTTTTTATAGAAAAGCTCTAACTATGGGGCCAGAAACAGTTGAGACACTTCAATGGAGAATCTTAGCTTCTTATCCAGTTTCCTGACTTAAGCCAATTTACACACCTAGAATTCTTTGATGTAGAGTAAGAGGCTGGGTCTCTTGAAGAAGAATCCTACAAGACTGCCTCAAGCAAATACAGTAGATCTTACTCGAAGTGTTCCTCAAAAGACCTGTAGCCATTTACTAGAGTGAAATATATTGGAATGAGGGAGATATCCCAGACTTTCTGAGATTACCAGACACTGACTCCAAGTTAATACTAATCCCTAGAATCTCAAAATGCCCCAGTGGACCACTGGTCAAAAGTAGAATTTATAGATATCAAGTGATAAATAGTATTTTGGTCCCCAATTAATCTGTGACCTTAGCTATGTTCATTTCTGGTTCCTGAATGTGTAATTGGAATAGACCTAGTCAGCAACTAACAGCATCCTTACAAATTGGGGGCTGAAGGCTATCACGGTAGGAAGGACCAAATAGAAACTCCTGAACTTTCTCTGTCTGCCAGAACGGAAAATATAACTACATACATACATACATACATACATACATACAAGCATACATGAATACGTAGATAAATAAAACAAAAACAGAACAATTCCACAGAAATTAGATATAAAAATACATGGACGATGTGAAGGATTCAGAAAAAGTACCTGATCCATTCTTGTCTGATTCTGCTCTTTTGCCTATGCAAAAGGTAGAGCTTAAAAAAATGTTTGTAGGTTACTATGACTCCATTTGCAGTTGTTACTCATCATGCGGAATCTTTATTGAACCACATTGACACAGCCCCCTCATTCACAACTATTGAATTTTCAAATACTATTTTCTCCAGAGACTTTACAAGGACAGACAGAAGTCTGACTTCACCTGTCAGCACTATACTTTTATGCCTCACCATAGCACTAAGGCAGCCCTCTTTCTTTCTATTATAATCTACTATGCAGACATCCCACAGAACATCAGATCTACTACCTCAATGATTTCCATCATGGTGATTGGACCTGCTGAGCATGAAGATGCTTTAGATGCCTTGGTACAACCCATATGTGTCCAAGGGAAAGATAAAAGCCATGTAGTATCAGGGCTTACCATCTTGGTAAAAGTTTTAGCAGTCTAGTAGTCTGAAGAATAATAGAATATCTCAAAATACGAGGCAAATGTGCCACACGTCACCAAGAGGCACAATGCTTATTGGACGTTATTGGACCTATTTTAGGAACAACTTTACTCTCATGTGCTGCTCTTACACATTAATTGAGCTGTCAGTTGCAAGAGTTAAGTCCCAGAGCAAGAAAAGTCTTTGTAGACTTTGTAGGCTGCAAAAACTCTTCTTTGCCTTGTACCTTATTACCTAGACGATCTGACGGTATTTGAAGGGTATGGGGCAAATTAAAATGCTATGGCAAGCTGCAGTAGAAGAATTACAGGGTAGATTCCTTGACTTTTAGAACAAAATCATGCCCTCTACTAATGTTGACTATTCTCCTTTGAGAAACAGCTCCCGCGTGTGATTATACTGTGACAAAAACCATTTGCTTATTATCTGTATACTTTTCTGAATGTATGTTGTATTTTTTCAAAAGATTTCCTTTTTAAAACCTCTATGGAAATGAAGGTCCAAATATAGCAAAAACAATTATAAGAAGAACAAGTTGAGAAGGATTTCCCTCGTTTTTTTTTTTTAATGGTTTACTTATTTATTTATTTAGAGAAAATAAGCAGAGGAAGAGGGAGAAAATCCACTGAGCATGGAGCCAGTCATGGGATTTAATCCCATGACCCTGAGATCATGACCTGAGCTGAAATTAAGACTTAGATGCTTAACCAACTGAGCCACCCAGGTGCCCTGATTTCCCTCTTTTTTTTAGAAATAAAGTTATATTAACAATATTTGGCCTGGCATCAGATTTATGAGTATGTGAGGATTTAGTGCATAGCACAGGTAGCAAATAATTCAGTGATAAGAGACTAATCAATAAATGCTAAGTTGGGACAATTGGGAAAAAATTAAAATTAGGTTAGAGCCTCAATAATGTGCAAAAATATGTCCTATCTAATGAAAGACCTGAATGTGGAAAACAAAATTATAAAAGTTTTAGAACACATATAGAGTATAGAGGATGACTTTTGACCTTGGTATAGGCAATATTTCTTAGAGAATACCTCTAGTAAGCATAAACCATTCAAGAAATAATCGATATATTTGGCTACCTCAAAATTAAAAACATTGATCTAGTTAAACTCACCAAAAGTTAAATGAAAAAAGAAGAGATTAAACTGGGAAAGAGTATTTGCTATATAGGTAACAGAATGATCATTATCAAAAATTTACAAATTGGAGTACCTGGGTGGCTCAGTTGGTTACGCGACTGCCTTTGGCTCAGGTCATGATCCTGGAGTCCTGGGATGGAGTCCCACATCAGGCTCCCTGCTGGGCAGGGAGTCTGCTTCTCCCACTGACCTCTCTCCTCTCATGCTCTCTCTCTCTCAAAAACATTTACAAATTGATAAGAAATAGACAACTCTTCACAACAGAAGAGAGGAAAAGGACATAAAAAAAAGCCTTCCATAGATGAGGAAACATAAATACACAGTAAATATATGAAAATATATTTAATCTCACTAATTATCAGGGAAATGCAAGTTAAAATAACTAGATACTATTTTTAACCTATCAGATTGGAAAAAATCATGAACTGTAATAGTATCAAGTATTGGCATGATATGGAGAAATGATATTCTCATTCAATAATAGTGAGAAGTATAGGTATTTTGTGGAACAATTTGGCAATAACTACTAAAGCTGAAAATGTTCATAGTAAGGATGCCTGAGTGGCTCAGTTGGTTGGGCATCTGCCTTTGGCTCAGGTCATGTTCCTGAAGTCCTGGGATTGAGTCCCGCATCAGACTCCCTGCTCAGCTGGGACCCTGCTTCTCCCTCTGCCTGCTGCTCCCTCTGCTTGTGCTCTCCCTTTCTCTATCTCTGACAAATAAATGATATCCTATATGCTGGCTAACTGAACATGATAAAAATGAACACTTTTAATTACTTAACCACAGAAATGTTCATACATGTATGCAAGGAATGTGTATAAGTATATCCACTGCAGCATTATTTTAGTATCTAAATACTGGAAATAATCTAAATGCCCATCAATAAAGGAACTTTAAGAAAGTTTACAGTGTTTTTTATGGACATTGGGGAGGGTAAGTGCTATGGTGAGTGCTGTGAAGTGTGTAAACCTGGCGATTCACAGACCTGTACCCCTGGGACTAATAATACATTATATGTTTATAAAAAAATTTTAAAAAAATTACAGTGTTTTGAGGGTACCTGGGTGGCTCAGTTGGTGAAGCAGACAACTCTTGATTTCCACTCAGGTTATGATCTCAGGGTCCTAGGACAATGCTGCATACTGGGCAGGGAGTCTGTTTGAGGATTCTCTCCCTCTCCCTTTGCTCCTCCCTCTCAAATAAATAAATCTAAAAAAAATTTTTTAATTACAGAACAAGCAGCAAAAAAGGAACAAAATATATCTCTTCACATATATGAGTTGATCTCAATGTTGAGTAAACAAAAGGAACTTTAAGAAGTACATATTGTACTATGATATCAATTATATGTTTTTAAAGTACATACCCAAATAGTAACAATCATCATTTCTGGGTGTTGGGAACACAAGTGTTAGTTTTATCATTTTCTCTATTTTTCTGTAGTTAAAATGTTTCTCAGAAATGATGCAAAAAAGAACAAGTTAGGAGTGGTTAAGTGCCGTACTCAGGTCTACTTGGATAAGAACTGAGCATTATACATTGGCTTTAGCAATTAAGTCAGTGACTATTGTTAAGCATCTATTAAGTGCAGGGCATTTACACATGTCACAGGATGGGTAAGTAGAGAATAAGCCTAAAGGCAAGATATAGCTCTCCTGATTTTTGACTCTGCAGCTTTTATTTACATAATGATGGTACTGGTGGCGATGATAAAAGCTTCACTAAACGTATTCATTTACATAAAAATATCTAATCTCCTGTATCAACTAACTGCTAACTTTCTGCTTAGGTAGGGTTTTTGGATCGGCAGAGGACATTGGTTTTGCTGGAAACATTCTATGACCAAAGTTCAAAAACGCTTAGAAGTTTGCTGCGAAACCCAAGACAATGTAAGTGCCATTCAGAAGGAGATGCTCAAGCTAGAATGACATAGTATACTCATCTGATAAAAGTCATTGTATTCCCATGGAATCCCTTCACAGGACATCTCCCTTAGATCATGATAGCTAATCTAACTGTTCATTCCCCACAAGATTCACTCTTCATCACAACTAGATGTCTTTTTCACTATAGTCCAATACTAAAAGTGGTCAAGTTAGAACTCAATTTTAAGTTCATTCAAATGAAGAGGTGCTCGAGTGGCAATCTGAATGTTTTGGAAATTAAGTTGGTAATGGTAAGTCCAGTTTTAATGTCCAACTCAGAATTCTAAAATTTCTGAGAAAAATGTTTCCTTCTCCCAAGCATTGTTACTTGTCTGGCTTTACTGAAATTACACAGTAAAGAATCTTTTTTATATTACTACCAAAACAAGTAGGATTATGGGTTTTGTTTTTATTTTTATTTATTTTTTTCTTTTGAGAGGGAGGAAGGGGGGAGGGGCAAAGGGAGAGGGGAGAGAGAAAATCTTAAGCAGGCTCCATATCCAGCACAGAGCCTAATGTGGCACTTGATCTCAAAACTCTGAGATCATGAGCTGAGCCAAAATCAAGAGCCAGATGTTTAAATAACTGAGCCACCAGGTGCCCCATTTTTATGTTTTGAAGAGAAAGTCTTTGAATGGATGGGTTTTCCAAAAAATGTCAATATTTTAGTTCTCTGTGAAAATAGTTGGATACTTAAAAATCTGGGGGTGATATAGAGTAGTCCTGGACACCAGAATTGCTTTGTTTTTGTTGTTGTTTTATTGTTTGAGTGGATTCTGGTGAATGCCATCCAATCTTTCCCTAGAATTCTGAAACAGGTGTTCACATAAGTTGGGAGGAAAAGAATTGAGGAATAAAGAAGAAAGAAAGGGAGAGAATAAGGAAGGGGGGAATGAATATCAGGAAAGCATAGCCCAGTGAGTGACAGAGACTTGCTTTTATTTTGATACTGTAGATACTGGAAAAAAGTATTTGAGGTGGAAGACATGTGTCCTCCTCCTCATCCCTATACTAGGCTTATTGTTGGAGGACCAAAAGTAGTGGTTAAACTCTACTGTTTTGGCAGTCTAAGCAACTCTCCAACTAGAAAAGGAAGAATCATGCTTATTTCCAAAGCCACACCTTTTAGGAAGGGATAATTTCCAACTTACAGTAGTGAGCATCTTTTATGTTGCCTAGAATATCTTTTTGCTTTTATTGTGTTGTAGGGAAAGGTAACTGTTATTTATTTAAATCAATAGGCCCATGTTACAATTATGATGATCAACACTGTTTTGCATTAATTTACTAGTTCTGATCCTTTATTCTAACATCAATTATTTAAGGAAAAAATTTTTTTCTGCATTAGGGCCATTCATTGAATTTGAAGAGATAGATTTGTCTGAGTTCTGGGGAGACATGGATAATCAGAAACATATTTATGAAGACTTTGACAAAGTTCTCTTAGAGATGAATGCATTACTTTCTGAAAAACATGCCAGCAAAATCCAAAGAAAATCATTCAAAACTCCAGAAGATCAACAGAAACATGATGAACACAGTGAGTCAACGCTGCCAGAACAGCAGAGAAGGATGACTGCAGAACAAGAACCAAGCAGAATTTCAACTGAAGGACAAGAACAAGACGGAGAGTCAAGTAGAGAAAAAGAACTGTACAGAAAATCAGTAACAGAACAAGAAACCCATACGGGGTCAACTCCAGAACAAGGATCAAATAGAGAGTTAATAATAGAACAAAGACCACATGGTGACTCAGTAATAGAACAAGGGCCACCAGAACGAGTGTCAGAACAAGGAGTCAACATGGAATCAGCTACAGAACAAGGACTCCACAGAGAATCAGTATCAGCACAAGGGCAAGAGGAAGGGTCAACCTCAGAACCAGGATCACACAGAGAGTCAGTAGCAGGGCAAGGATCACACAAAGGGTCAACTGCAGAACAAGAACCACCCAGAGGGGGATTTCCAGAAAGACAACAGGGTTCAGCTTCACAATCAGAAAGAGGGAGTACCTTCAGAGAAAGTAATATATCTAGGGAGACTAGTTCCTATGAGCACACTAAAATCTCCCCACAGAAAGAGAGGACTCAGGAGAAAATATATGAAGGACTGTTTGTGAATCCTGAACTGCAAGAGGAAGTCCCGACATCAAGAAGAAGATATCGTCTGTCAGGTAGTAACTCAGTTCACCTATGACATCAGCTCCATGTTTTGTGGAGTTATTGTTAAAAGTCTTTTCAGAAAATACTCATTTTAGTTAGGATCTTTTCTGGCATACCAGATCATTCAGAACTTAAATATGTTGCTCTGCAACATGTGTCTAGGCCTTGAACAATCAATTAAAGGCAAACCAGAATGTTTCTATTGTCAATTAACTAGAATTCCTTTTGCACAGGAAGCCCATTCATGAGGAAGCCATCTGGTGATGTTACATATAAAAAATTTCACTAGACTCCCGAAAAGGCAGTAGAAGCCCTATTGGTTTCGTTTTGGGTTTTGTTTTTAAGACTTTATTTATTTATTTATTTGAGAGAGAGACAGAGAGAAGGCAGGAAGAGGAACAGAGGGACAGGGACAAGCAAACTCTGTGCTGAGCACAGAGCCTGATGCAGGGCCCAATCCCAGGACCCTGAGATCATGACTTGAGCCAAAAACAAGAATCAGTCTCTCAACTAACTGAGCCACCTGGGGGCCCCAGAAGCCCTTTCATTTTAAGTATGGTGTCTCATATTAGAGCCGCTTTTTTTTTTTAAGATTTTATGTTTATTTGATAGAGAGGTCACCAGTAGGCAGAGAAGCAGGCGGCGGGAGGGGGGTGGGAGGAGGCTCCCTGCTGAACAGAGAACCTGATGTGGGGCTCAATCCCAGGCCCCTGAGATCATGACCTAGGCTGAAGACAGAGGCTTAACTCACTGAGCCATCCAGGCACCCCTAGAAGCCGCTTTTTAAAATGTCTTTAACTTCAACTATAAAATGGATCTTGCATTTTTCAGTTATATAAGATGTATGTTCTAGAGAAGTTTCTGAAAGTTATATTTAAGACAGAAAACTCCTGCATTTCAAATATTTATTCTGCAGAAGACTTTTCCTTTGAATGGCTTATGCCAATGTATGCCTTTTTGTTGAAAAAATTCTAACTTCTTAGAGAGCCAGTCTCAATACCACTTAAGACCTCAGTTAAGCATAAATGTCTTTAATTTAGTTTAACTTAATTTGGGGGGGGGTGCCTATAGCAACTTTATTTTATCAGAGAAACCAGGCTGTAAGAAATCCACCAGGTCACCAAGTAATTTCCCTGGTGAGAGGAACCAGAGACAACCTTCCTCCCTATGGCCCCTGCTGTTGTGAGATTCACACGGAGAGAGGAGGGTGGATGGTGGCGAGCAGGTCCTTTCTTTCAACCACAGTACTTAACACTCAACCACTGAATGTGTTTCGCAGAAAAGAATGTGTAGTGAAATAGGGCAGAGGCGTGTGTGGCGGGTATCTGAAACTCTGTGGCTCAAAACCAAACTCCTGCTCATCCTCTAACCTCAGCTGTTCCAAAAGAGTTCACGTGTACAGGAAAGACATAGCCCCCAAACCCTGTCAATCATGCCATTGCAACATTCCAGAAGCTTTATCTGCTCTTTAATTTTAAAGTCCCACAGTCCCAAAGAAAATCCTTATTCAAAACTCCTAAGTCATGAGTAACCTATGTTCTAGATTCTACATTATCAGTAACTAATTGGAAACATCTCGTTTTTCAGCATTATGTTTGGTTCTTCATAAAATTGGGCTGTTAATTTTTGGTTCCCCTTACATACTAGCTAGAAAAATTGTGACATTCTATTCAATCAGATATTATTAGTAAGGACTTAATTTTGTTAAGTGTAACAGTGATCCAAAATGACAGTGTCTAGGGATGCCTGGGTGGTTCAGATGGTTAAGCCTCTGCCTTCGGCTCAGGTCATGATCTCCAGGTACTGGGACTGAGTCCCACGCCAGGCTGCCAGCTCGGTGGGGAGTCTGCTTCTCCCTCTCCCTAGGCCTCTACCCCCGCTCATGGGCTCTCTCTCTCTCTCCCTCTCTCCAATAAATAAATAAAATCTTTAAAACAAGCAAACAAACAAAATGACAGTGTCTAAAAAAATAAAACCAAAACAAAATAGTAATGTCTAAACAATGTAGGAGTTTCTTTCCTTCTGATATAAAAGTTAAAACTAATATGATAGCTCAGTCCCCTGAAATCAGCAGAGGCTCAAGTTCTATCTTGTGTCTCCTCTAACCACATAGTCCTGGATGGCTCACTACCACATCCAGATTCAGAGCAGAAGGTAAGGAGAAGGGGCACCTGAGTGGCTCAGTCAGTTAAGCATCTACCTTCGGCTCAGGTCATGATCTCATGGTCCTGGGATCGAACCCCGCATTGAGCTCGTTGCTCAGCAGGGGAGTCTGCTTCTCCCTCTTCCTCTGCCTGCTGCTCTGCCTACTTGTGCTCTCTCTCTCTCTCTGTTAAATAAAGAAATAAAATCTTAAGAAAAAAAAAGAGGGTAAGGAGGAAGGAGAAGAGATAGGCATTACATCACTTGCCCACACATCACATTGGTCAGAATTTAGGCATTTGGTGACATCTAGCTGTGACAGAGTTTAGGAAATGTAGCCCTCATGCTGAGTGGTCATATTTGGGTACAACAAATAGCTTTCATCGTGGAGCTGCTCTCAACAAGTAAAGTTATTAAGTGATATCTTTGTAGTTGAATGTGACGTAACATAGATGGGAAATAACCTGACAGAATGTTTTTGGTGTTCTGTATGCAAGGAATATTTCTCATTCATTAATTTAGGACTGTATCATAGAATATATAATATCCAATTTATAGCCGTTTTCTTTTTTTTCTTTCAAGTTTTTATTTAAATTCCAGTTCATTATAGCCACTTTCTTTTGTACCTTTTAGAAACTACAAAAATGGAAAATCAGAAAGATCCATCCTGTCATAAATCCCAAGAAATAGAAGGAAAGTCATGGTCAGGTGACTCCTCATTTAATCCCCCTTTCATTTATACTCTAGAACAAAGACATTATGAAAGTGAAATTAAATTGTCTATGTTATGGAATGTATATTTTGTAGGTGAACTTTCGACTTGTAACTGGAAGATGAATAATATCAAATGTGAAGATGAGGAACAGGCACACTTACTCCTCAGTGACTCCAGGTTCACAGGTACGGGCTAGCAACCAAACTAGGAAAACTAGACGGCAGTCCAACTGATGAATTTAATTTACTGTGGTGCCCCATGATAAAGACTGAACTTAGCTAAGACACAATGGCAGGGTGATCTTTGCATTATTTTGTCCCTGAGCTGATGGATCTAAACATATACAAGATGAATGTTTTTGGTGGTAGTGTACCTGTAGGCATGTGCTTTTCTGCTTTAAAATGTATGCATTAGGATACAATTTGTTTTTACCGTTACATGGCCCTATAACTCTTTTGAAGCTATGATCCAGGTACACAAAGGGAATCAGGTCTCGGATATTAGAACTCAATAGAAATCATTCCAGCGATTCCTCTCCCTGGTAGTTTCATAACTCAATATGTGAGACTGGTTTGAATCTATCTCGTTTTTGAAGACTTATAAAGACCGACTTAACAGAGAGAGCAAAGAGTAGATTTTAGCTCTGAGATAAACCATGTATTTAACAATGATTGTTCCAACAAGAGCTCATATTTTACTGCAATGTTCTTTTATCATTTTACTTTTCATCAACAAGTAGTAGAACTATTTATATTAGGATTATTTTCTTCCTATCTGCAAATTTTTTCTCATTTAAGCCTTGGTCAAATAACAAACTTTCTATCCTCAAAATATTTTGGTAAAAATGCACGGCATTGGTCAAGCTCCTATAGCCTGCTAGTTCATGTTCTTCTTCTCTTGGTCTTACGTCTTTATTTCAGTTTTGCCTTACCATTTTGAAAAACTGCATGTGTGATTATCTTTAGATCAAGTCATATCTCATATGGAAGGCATGAATGATTGAATCGGTGAATAAATCAAACATAAGTCTCTGGGCTGATATTTTGTGAAATATGCTTTGTATTATAAGATTGAGCTTCGAGATAAATATATTAGTCAATACTCTTTGGGGGAGAGGTTGCAGTAGTATCTATAGATTTATTTAACTGTCAAATCCAGACCACAGCTGGCTTCAGGCACAAATGAATACAAGGGCTCAATAGTAGCAATGAGACACTGTCTCTGCCTCTCAGCCCTGTACCTCTCTATGTAACTTTCAGTTTCAGGTCATTTTCTCCATGTTGTGGTAGAGAGGTCCATAAGGGTGTTGCTAAGTCTATATCCTATGTTCAGGAATCAGAATACTAAAAGAGTGATTGGTTCCCAGTAGTTCCCCCAAAAGTTCTGGGGCTCATTCTCACTACATATAGGGGATTACATTGCTGTCCTATGGAAATCACTGGCCAGACCTATATCACATGGTCTTGTAGCAAAGGTGGAGGATGCTCAGTGCCACCAGATTCATCTAAATCTATAAGGAACTTATCAAACTCGCTACCCACCCCCTGCAAATAACCCAGTTAAGAAATGGGCAGAAGACATGAATAGAGATTTCTCCAAAGAAGACATACAGATGGCTAACAGAGACAGGAAAAGATGCTCAACGTCACTCCTCATCAGGGAAATACAAATCAAAACTACAGTGAAATACCACGACACACGTGTCAGAATGGCTACAATTAACAACACAGGACATACCAGGTGTTGGTGAGGATACAGGGAAAGGGGAACCTTCTTACACTGTTGGTGGGAATGCAAACTGGTACAGCCACTGTGGAGAACAGTATGGAGGCTCCTCAAAGAGTTAAAAATAGAACTACCCTACCATCTGGCAACTGCACTACTGGGTATTTACTCAAAGAATTCAAAAATACTAATTCAAAGGGATACATGCACCTCGATGTTTATAGCAGCATTAACAACAGTAGCCAAATTATGGGAACAGCCCAAATGTCCATCGACTGATGAATCGATAAGGAAAATGTAGTGTAGGGGTGTAAGGTATCTGGGTGTAGTGTAGGGGTGCCTGGGTGTATCAGTCGGTTAAGTGTCCTGAGATAGAACCCCATATCTGGCCCCCTGCTCAGCGGGGAGTCTGCCTGTCTCTGCCTCTCCCACTGCCCCTCCCCCAACTTGAGTTCCCGCTCTCTCTCAAATAAATAAGGTCTCTTTAAAAAAAGGAAAAGAGGGGGCATCTGGGTGGTTCAGTGGGTGAAAGCCGCTGCCTTCGGCTCAGGTCATGATCCCAGGCTCCTGGGATCGAGCCCCACATTGGGCTTTCTGCTCAGTGGGGAGCCTGCTTCCCCGCCTCTCTCTCTGCCTGCTTTTCTCTGCCTACTTGTGATCTATGTCTGTCAAATAAATAAATAAAATCTTAAAAAAAAAAAGAAAAGAGGTTGTAATATATATATACACACATAATTACATATAATATATATTATATATAATATATACATATAATATATAAAATTACATATAATATTCATTACATATAATGTATTACATAAAAATATATATATTACAAAGATATATAAAATATATATCACGGAATATTACTCCATCATAAAAAAGGATGAAATCCTGTCCTTTGCAACAAAGTGAATGGAGCTAATATATATTATGCTAAGTGAAGTAAGTCAGAAAAAGACTAATATATGATTTCACTCATATGTGGAATTCAAGAAACAAAATAAAGGAGAAGAAATGAGAAAGAGAGAGAGGAACAGACTCTAAACTATAGAGAACAAACTGATGGTTAACAGAGCAGAGATGGGGTGGTTAACAGGTGATGGGGGTTAAAGAGGGCACTTGTGGTGAGCACAGGGTGATGTATGGAAGTACTGAATCACTATATTGTACACCTGAAACTATTATCACACTGTATCTTAACTAACTGGAATTTAAATAGAAACTTGAAACATTTAAAAAAAAATACCGTAAAGAATAAGATGACAAACTAGATGTCATCAAATAAAACTTTTGTTTATTAAAACATGTCATTAAAGAAGTATGTATATAAACCACAGATAGGGAAAAAATACTTGGACTATTTGTAAAATTTGTATCTGACAAAGGACTGGTATCCAGAAAATATTAAGATCTTCAACAACTCAAAAATAAAAATAAAAACAACATAGTATAAATTAGTAGAACATGTTAATAGATGCTTCGCAAATAAAACATACAAGAATGAGCAATGAACACATGAAGAAGTGTGCAATGTCATTAGTCATCATGAAAAACAGACTAACATTATGATGAGAAACCACTACATATGACCCGAATGGCTAAAATGAAAAAGACTGACAACACTGACTCTTGGCAAGATTGTGGAGAAACTGGAAGTTTTCAGAATTGTTGGTGGGAGTTTAAAATGTTACAGTTACTTCAGAAAATATCTGTGTGTTTATTGTAAAACCAAACACATATTTACCCATGATCCAGAATTTCCAACCCCAGTTATTTATCCAATAGAGTTAAAAGCATGTTTACAATGACAACAACAAAACATATGTAAGAATATGTAAACCAGGTATATCCATAATAGCCTGAACTTTCTGGAAACATTCAGGTATCTATCATTCCAGGTATCTATCAGTACGAGAATAAATAAAAAAACTGTGATATATTTATAAATGGAATATTACTCAGCAATAAAAATGAACTGTTGATACACGTGAAATGAAAATAAAAATATAAGCTGACAGGAGAAAAGATGTTTTCCTAATGAAGGGAGCATGGGTTTCTGACAGGAAAAGAGTAGCAGTGTTTATTACAATAAGTATTTGTGTATTTTCCTCTAAGTTTTAAGAAATTGTCCACTTTACTGTTTCGTGTATGTTTCCTGCTTTATAGACCTACACTCAATTATCAGAAGTATTCAGTCTTACAAGGACATAAAAGGTAGAAGTGCTTTCAATGGAGTTTCCTTAAATCTGCTCCAGTTTGTACAACTTCTGGAGACATTTGTTGGTGAAGATACCCCCTTGAGTGTCAGTGAGACCCTCACATCCCTTTTTAAGAGAGGCTATGTTGAAACAAAAGAAGAGAAAATAAGTGGCTTAGAACAGGTGAGTAATATTGTTTATCAATAAAACAGGTGGGGTCATATTATTAATAAAGCTCTCAACCTCAGTTGCTCCTAATGTGGTCCTTTAAAAATTTATAACCAAGAGGTCGTTGGTGGCTCAACTGATTGAGCATCTGACTCTTGATTTCAACTCAGGTCTTGATCTCAGGGTCGTGCATTCAAGCCCTGCATTGTGCTCCACAAGGGGTGTGAAGTCTACATAAAAAAGAAATAAAGCTTGTTTAAAAAAAAAGTTTATGATCAAGCCAATTGCTTTATTTCAATGAGCATACCCATTAAGTATTTAATTTTATGGTCAAATGTTCCGAGATCACACTGCAGAGAATTCATTCTCCTAATAATAACATGATCACTGGTGGCAGGAGATCTTTTATTGCAGTTTTCTTTTTCCTCCTCTGAAGCTTGAAGAGCAGATTCTGAGGAGCAGATATGTGTATATGCAAAAAATGCATTTGTATGCATAGTGCTGTGTGAATTCATTTACTAATGCACATACCTAGGGGTACAATTGTGATTTGTACATGTATTTTTTATTCATGTGAATCCAGGTGATACATATTCGTAAGAACTTACTACGTAGTTGAATGATAGGTGCATACACATTAGCTGATATAAACAACTTATGTGCCCTTATATGAAATATGTAGCTTACATTACCAGGCATATTCACTCATCTCAGCAGCCTTATGAGTCTTCTCAACCTAATTCTAGAGTTCATATCCCTTTTGCCTCCTCAGTTGCAATTCCCCCATTTAACCAAATGCTATATATTCGCTTTCTTTTAGCAATTAAATCTATCTGGATAATAATTTAGTTACTATCTGACTGATATAATTAATCTGGTAAAAAATCTGAAAGGTAAATAAAATCAATGTCAAGTTAGATTGATGCTAAATTATAAATTATAAATTACAAAAAATAATTTTTGAACATAGTCATTTTTCATTGTTTGAACACTGCCTTCACCCTGCATATCCCACCGACAAGCCAGGTAGAGCATGCCGTATGTTTATCACATTCCTGAACGACCAGCAAGGGAGTGGAGAGGAATGAATCAAAGATTCTTAAGGAGTGTAACCCCTTTCCTAAGTTAATGTGCTTTAGTCCAATGCAGAGAATGCCTGTTTTTTATTTTATTGTGTTTTGTGTTTTTGTTCTAGGAGTGAAACAGAGAAACGGTATTTAGAGGATTCAAGTTAAATGCTTTACATTTGCCTTTGGCTCAGGTTATCATTTCAAGCTCCTGGGATGGAGCCCTGCTCGATCAGGGATCAGGATCCCTGTTGGGTGGGGGAGTCTGCTTCTTCCTCTCCCTCTGCTGCTCCTCCTGCTCCTGCTCTCTCTCTCTCTCTCTCTCTCTCTCCCCCCCTTCCTCACGTTCTCTCCTCTCTCAAATAAATAAAATCTTCTAAAAAAAATTAAATGCTTCAATTTCCCATTCTATCATGTTTAGTCCCAGCTTTTTTTATAAAGCTGTTTTTAGAAATAGTGCAGCACTTTTGAGGGAATAACCATAGGATGGAGGCTTGCACGATGGAGAGTGTGTCCTGTGCTTTGTTATCCTGTTTCTTTTTTTTTAAATTAACATATAATGTATTATCTGCCTCAGGGGTACAGGTCTGTGAATCATCAGGCTTACACATTTCACAGCATTCATCACAGCACATACCCTCCCCAATGTCCATAACGCAGGCACCCTATCCCTAGCACCCCACCCCGCAGCAACCCTGTTTGTTCTGTGAGATTAAGAGTCTCTGATGGTTTGTCTCCCTCCCTATCCCATCTTGTTTCATTTTTTCCCTCCCTACCTCCCACAACCCCTCACCCTGCCTCTCAAATTCCTCATATCAGAGAGATCATATGATAATTGTCTTTCTCTGATTGATTTCGCCCAGCATAATACCTTCTAGTTCTATCCATGTCATTGCAAATGGCGAGATTTAGGTTTTTTGATGGTTGCACAGTTTTCCATTGTATATATATACCACATCTTCTTT
Source organism: Lutra lutra (assembly GCF_902655055.1). Lineage (NCBI taxonomy): Eukaryota > Metazoa > Chordata > Mammalia > Carnivora > Mustelidae > Lutra > Lutra lutra. The sequence goes on from NC_062293.1 coordinate 43,943,044, forward strand.
ATCCATTCATCTATTGATGGACATCTAGATTCTTTCCATAGTTGTGGACATTGCTGTTATCCTGTTTCTATTCTAGGCTAGACAAAATGCTTCCAGAGCCCGACGGGAACTTCTCCTAGAGGCTGTGTTTCAGAAGTGGGACAATGATGGCTCAGGCTTCCTGGATCTGAAGGAAGTTGATGAAGTCTTGTACACATACAAGGAGGGTATGGAAAAAGAATCTATGAAGAAAGGTAAAAAGATAAGGATTTTCTTATTAAAGCTGTGGCAACAACTTGGCTTCAAATTTTCCAGTACTATGACATATACAGTTAAAACTCTGGTTCTGAAACCACAAGACACCACTTCACACCTATTAGTATGGCTATCTTTTTTTTTTTTTTTCAGCTTTATTGAGATATAACTAACATAGAACATTGTGTAAGTTTAAGGTGTACAGTGTGTTGACTTGATACCTTTATATACTGCAAAATGATTACCGCCGTGGCATTAACACCTCTGTCACTTCACGATTACTTTTTTGTACTGAGAACGTTTAAGATCTACTCTCTTAGCAACTTTTAAGAATATAATACAGTATAATCACATGCTGTATATTAGATCCACAGAACATATTCATCTTTTAATAAAAGTTTATGCCCTTTGGGACACCTGCCTGGCTCAGTCAGTTAAGCATCCAGCTCTTGGTTTTTGCTCAGGTCGTGATCTCAGTGTCATAGGAATGAGCTCCAGGTGGGGCACTGCACTCAGTGTGGAGTCGGCTTGAGATTCTTTCCCTCTCCCTTTGCCTCTCCCCCTCCTTGCATGCATGCTCTCTCTCTCAAATAAATTTTTAAAAACCTTTTTTAAAAAAGATGTTTATACCCTTTGACCAGCATTCTCCCATCTCCCCCACCTCCAACCCCTAAGAACCACCATTTTATACTCCGAGTTTGGCTTTAGATTCACTATGTTAATAATATCATATAATATTTGTCTTTCTCTCTCTGATTTCACTCAGCATAATGGCTTCAAGATCCATTCATGGCAGCACTCCATCTTTTTCATGATGGAATGATATTCCTGTGTGTGTATGTGTGTGTGTGTGTGTGTGTGTAAGAATCACATTTTCTTTATCCATTCATTCATTGATGGACACTTGGGTTTTTTCATATCTTGACTATCATGAATAATTCTGCTATGAACATGATGGTACAGATATCTCTTCGAGATAGTTATTTCATTTCTTTCCATTAGACACTCAGAAGTGGAATTGCTAGATAATATGGCAATTCTATTTTTAATGTTTTGAGGAACCTCCATAATGTTTTTCCTAGTGGTTATACCAATTTACATTCCCACCAACAGTGCACAAGGATTCCCTTTTCTCCACATCCTTGCCAACGCTTATTATCTCTTGTGTTTTCGACACTAGCCATTCTGACAGGTGTGACATGATATTTCATTGTGGTTTTGATTTGCATTTCTCTAATTGTTAGTGATGTTGAGTATCTTTTCATGCACCTTTTGGTCATCTGCATGTCTTTGGAAATACATCTATTCAGTTTCTTTGCCCATTTTTTAATGTCTTTTTTTTTCTGTCTAGTTGTATGAGTTCCTTATATATTTTGATTAATCCCTTATCAGATATATGATTTGCAAGTATTTCCTCCTATTCTGCAGGTTTCCTTTTCATTTTGTTTTTTTGCCTCTTTTGTTGTGCAGAAACTTTTAGCTTCAGGTATTCCCACTTATTTGCTTTTGTTGCTTATGTTGTATGGTTATAATTTTATTGGAGGGGGAGATGAACCATGAGAGACTGTGGACTCTGAAAAACAATCCAAAAACAATTTTGGAGGGGTGAGGGGCGGGAGGTTGGGTGAGCCTGGTGGTGGGTATTATGGAGGGCACGTATTGCATGGAGCACTGGGTGTAGTGCATAAACAATGAATGCTGGAACACTGAAAAGAAATTTAAAAAACAAATAAAAATTTTAAAAAATAGAAAAATCTTAAGTGTTGTCAAGGATGTAAAGAAGGTAGAACCTTCACACATTGCTAATGGGAAGTGTAGAAAACAGAGCTATCAGGAGTGGAATGTATCATACGGTGCTTTTCCCAAGACCTTAATTCTCCATTTTTAGATCCCCTCTGTGTACCTAACTACCCTCACTCTTAAGGTTTAAAAAAAATCCCCAAATTTCTTCACTTCTGCATATTTTCTCTTCTTATTGTATCTCTTTGCCTGTACAAGGTCTGTTTCACCTCTCAAGTAGGGCTGGTTTGTAAGTTTCTCCTGAATTTAACAATTTAGCCACTTAATTATCCTCAATGACTTTTTTTCTTAATGACTTTTCTTTTCCTATACTACATTTTTCTCTTCTGATCAATACTTCCCAATCAAAAGTTACTAAAATTCTTATTCCAGTATAAGAAGTTTCCTCATTTATTTGATTAGATTCCAATATAAACCATTTTGCTTCCACTGGGTTTAAAGATTTATCTGGTGACTTTTACGTACTAGATTTCCAATTCTTAAAGTATACAGTGAATGACAGAAGAGAATGATCAGAGTTAGTTAAGTTCTTCAAACCTTTCAAAGTTGCTGTATTCACTGACCTTCAAGTGTACCTAAGCTTATCAATTGTCATGTGTTCTTCATTCACTATGTCTTCTCCAAACTTTACATTATACTACACTACTTGTCTTAGACTACATCCAAAGAATGAAGCTTCAAAGGGCACAGTGAGGTGGTTTCCACTTAAAAGGAAGGCAAATTTCATAATACAGAACCATGTTCTATAGAGGAAAGAACACTACACAATGCTCAAGAGAGCTGGGTTCCAATGCTGGATCTTTCACTTAATGGTCACATGGCCAGCGGTTTCTGGGTGGCTCAGTTGTCTAAGCATCTGCCTTTGGCTCAGATCATGATCCTAGGGTCCTTGGATGGAGCCCCACATCAGGTGCCCCACTCAGCGGGGAGTAGGCCTTTCCCTCTTCCTCTGCCTCAAATAAATAAGTAAAACAAAAGAAAATTTTAGTGGTCACATGACCAAAAGCAAGCTACTGAACCTCAACAGATCCAGGTGTCCTCATTTGTAAAAGGAAGGAGTTAGAAATGATGATTTCTAGAATTTAAGAAACCTGAGGATGATATTATAAGGAAATTCCAATACATATGACTGAATTACAGCAATAGGGGTAGAAAGCATAAAATGTAATGGGTTAATCCCAGTAGATGAGAAGGAGGAAAGTAATGAGGAGGCAGAATCTGCTGCCAAAAATAAATTTCTGCAAGCAGGAAGAACAAATTATTCTCTCCAAGGGTAGGCTTATACAAAATGATTCTCTCTGAACACATATTGGTAGCCACCTGGCCTGAGGAGATGATTGCTGAGCTGATAACCATATGGAAAAAGAAAGGCAGATTTAGCTTCCTTAGAAAAGGAAGAAAATTCTAAATTCAAACATTAGCTAATAACTGATCAGCAAATCTTCAAATAGCTCTTTGTTGGTTTTGTTTTGTTTTGTTTTGTTTTGCTCTATCCTTCTTATCTATTTCAGTGTCAAAGATTAAAAATTGAATAAAAATTGGAGAAATAGGATAAATCCACAGAATTAGAAATTTCTATAAATGTTTCTGCTGGTATCCTCAAAATGCAAGTTTTTTTATATGGAAGGGGCAACTTGAAACTTTTAGCCAATTTTCCCTTTTTATTCCTAATACAGCCTAATCTTCTGAGAAGAAATATTGCATATAAAAGCTGTAAAACATATGATCTGCCTCTACTGTAGAATTTAATGGAATAAATAACTCTTTCCCCATTATTTCCCAAGGAATAGCTATTAACATTTGTTGGATATATACAACTTTTAATTTTCTATTAGATCTGCCTCAATATATAAGTTTTATTTTTTTAAGTAGGCTCTACCCTCAGCGTAGCATGGGTCTTGAACTCCTGACCTGAGATCAAGACCTGAGCTAAAATCAAGAGTTAGATGCCTAACCAACTGAGCCACCCAGGCACCCCTATGTAAGTTCCATTTAAGTAGGACATTTAACTTTCTTAAAGTTATAACATTTTGGTGATTTATTTTGTCACCAAATTCCAGAGATCTTGAACATTTAAGAACCATGTTTATTTAGAAAATCTCATTGAAAAACTCACATGGTGTTTTTTTTTTTTTTTTTTAAAGAAACTGCTGTTTTTTCACTCTGGAACAAGGAATCTCTAAGAAACTCCTCAGCCTTTCTTTGATTGCCATGACTTTGACATTTTTGAAGATTATAGGCTGGTTGTTTTTAGTATGTCCTTTTAGCTTGGCCTAACATTTCCTCATGATTAAATTCAGATTATTCACTTTTAGCAGAAATATCATGTAAGTGACGCTGTATTTTCTCATTGAATCTTAGCAGAAGTGCCATGATAATAACATGGTATCTGTGGAGGCTCCTCAAAAAATGAAAAATAGAACTACCCTATGATCGATGATCACTCTGCTAGGTATTTACCCAAATAATACAAAAACACTAGTTCGAAAAGATATATGCACCCCTATGTTTATTACAGCATCATTTACAATAGCCAAACTATGGAAGCAACCCAAATGTCCACTGATAGATGGATGGATAAAGAAGATGGGATATATTGGGCGCCTGGGTGGCTCAGTGGGTTAGGCCGCCGCCTTCGGCTCAGGTCATGGTCTCAGGGTCCTGGGATCGAGTCCCGCATCAGGCTCTCTGCTCACCAGGGAGCCTGCTTCCTCCTCTCTCTCTCTGCCTGCCTCTCTGTCTACTTGTGATCTCTCTCTGTCAAATAAATAAATAAAATCTTTAAAAAAAAAAAAAAGAAGATGGGATATATATACACACACATATACATACAATGGAATATTATTCAGACATAAAAAAGAATGGAATCTTGTCATTTGCAACAACATGGGTGGGCCTAGAGAGTATTATGCTGAGTGAAATAGGCCCCCCAGAGAAAGACAAATACCATATGATTTCACTCATCTGTGGCATTTAAGAAACAAAACAAAGGGGGGGGGGAGAAATGAATAAAAAAACAGATTCTTGACTCTAGAGAACAAATGGATGGTTAGCAGAGGGGAGGTGGGTGAGGGGTTGGGGGAAATAGGTGAAAGAGATTAAAGAGTACACTTATCTTGATGAGCCCTGAGTAACATACTGAATTGTTGAATCACTGTATTTTACACCTGAAACTAATATAACTATGTTAACTACACTGGAATTTTTTTTTAAATAGTATCTGTCAGTCTCTACCATTTAAAAATTACTTTTTCCCTTTGTAATTAACAAGTTTTTGTGGTTGTACTTTGAAACCATAGAAATATCCCCCTTTTTTAAGATTTTATTTTTAAGTAAATTTTAAAATATATTTTTAAGTATTTTTAAGTCCCTGCACCAGGTGCTTGAACTTACAACCCCAAGATCAAGTTGAATGCTCTACCAACTGAACCAGCCAGGCCCCCCAGAATCATTCCCTTTCTTGCCAAACTTTTTGTTCATTTATTATAACAATATGTATTCATGGTTTCCTATCTTACCCAATAGGCTGTGATCCAACACTATCACTACTTATTTTAATGTTCCTATTGTCCCAGATTTGACCGATTAGGAGTCCTTTCAGTCTGGCCATGCCCTCCTCTTCCCTCCAACATTGTTGTTGTTGTTGTTTTTAAGATGTTATTTATTTATTTGACAGAGAGATAGAGAGAGCCTGAGAGCACAAGCAGGGGGAATAGCAGAGGGAGAGGGAGAAAGCAGGAAGCCGCATGTGGGGCTCAAGCCCAGGACCCTGGGATCCTGACCCGAGCCAAAGGCAGACACTTAACCAGCTAAGCCACCCAGGTGCACCCCCCTCCTATATTCTATTATGAAAAATATCAGGGGCACCTGGGTGGCTTAGTTGGTTAAGTATTTGACTCTTGTTTTCGGCTCACGTCATGATTTCAGGGTTGTGAGATTGAGCCCCCTGCCAGGGTCCGCACAGTCTGCTCAATCTCTCCCTCAGCCCCTCCCCTCACTCGTGTTCGCTTGTTCTCTCTCTCTCTCTCAAAAATTTTAAAAAATTTTTTCAGACATATAGCAAAGCTCAAAGTATTTTACAGTGAGCACCTATATACTCATTTCTAGAGTCTACTATTAACATTTTACTACATTTCAAAAAAAGTACCTATTTATTCATTTCTTTATCCCTCTGTCCTTCCATTTCTCTTATTTTTGATACATTTCAAAAGAAACTGCAGACATCAATATATTATTCCTTAAACACTTCAGCATGTGTATCTTTAATTAGAGTTTGATATATGTTAACAGTTTTTTTTCCTTTAGGGTAAAATTACACACAACAAAACACACAATTTTTAAGTGTACATTCACTGAGTTTTGGCAAAGCATAACTTGTGCATCCAATACCCCTATTAAGAAACAGAACACAGGGACGCCTGGGTGGCTCAGTTGGTTGGACGACTGCCTTCGGCTCAGGTCATGATCCTGGAGTCCCGGGATCGAGTCCCGCATCGGGCTCCCAGCTCCACGGGGAGTCTGCTTCTCTCTCTGACCTTCTCCTAGCTCATGCTCTCTCTCACTGTCTCTCTCTCAAATAAATAAATAAAATCTTTAAAAAAAAAAAAAAAAAAGAAACAGAACACAAAGTTCCCTCATGCCTCTTTCTTATGCATTCCCCATCACCAAATTACTAGGACAACCATTCTTCTGGTTGTTTTCCACTATAGATATGTTTTATCCCTTCTAATCCATATAATCCATATTTATGGAATCATTTGTATGTACACGTTTGCATAAGGCTTCTTTGACTCAGCATACTTTTTTGGAGATTCTTACACGTTGTTATATATACCAACAATTTGCTTTTTTTTCTGAATAGTATTCCATTATATGGATATACTACAGTTTGTTAGTCCATTCTCCAACTGATAGACATTTAGACTGTTGCCTGTTCTTGGCTATTGTGAATAAAGATGCTATAAACAATCTTGTACAAACCTTTTGTGTGGATATATGTTTTTATTTCTCTTTAATAAATACCTAAGTAGGATTTATAGGGTAGGGGTATTTTTAGTTATCTAAGAAACTGCCAGAAGGTTTCCTGTGTCCTTTTCACATGTATCTATCAGGCTTTGAGCCCCTCCCTGCTTTCAACAAGGAGATCTTCTAGATTCATCTTATACTTTCCCTGCACCCACCCAGGAATCACAAATTTCTCCAAGGAACCCTGGTTCTCCTAGTGGAGAATGGTATTTAGAGGCCAAGATCTTGGTTCTACACATGCTTATTTCTCCCAGGTCACTGCTCCCAAGTTTCTCTTGGGGAATATGTGTGTGTGTGTGTAAACATTCACATCTGTACATACCTCTATAAATATCTATTAATATTTTTTAAAAGATTTTATTTATTTGACAGAGAGAGAGAGAAGTCACAGGGAGGCAGAGAGGCAGGCAGAGAGAGGGGGAAGCAGGCCCCCTGCCGAGCAGAGAGCCCAATGCGGGCCTTGGTCCCAGGACTCTGAGATCATGGCCTGAGCTGAAAGCAGAGGCTTAACCCACTGAGCCACCCAGGCACCCTAAATATCTATTAATATTAAAAACCATAAGTTCACAACCATACTTCCTAGGCCAAAATAATAACAGGGTTCATTCTAGTTTTCTCCCTTTTTTGTAGCTCCCTTCTCTCTTGTTTTATCTATCTATCTATCTATCTATCTATTTGATCAGTCTCCCATATGGAACTAATCTCCCACCCCACTGTCCTCTCCCCCACACTGATGTGTTTTCCTTCTTACTACACTTAAGTTCCAACATCCTGTATTAATTTCCCTTCCCACAGTTTCCCTTCTTACTCTGCTCAGACTCTGACATCCCATACCGGATCCCCCTTCCATGTGAATGTCCTTCACACATCCCTTAGGTTCTAACATTCTGTGCAAGCCATCGTTTCACATAGATGCTCTTCTCAGTCTACTCAGGCTTTTGATTCCTTATGCTGAGCTGACCTCCTACCTGGAAGTCCTCTTCATTTTTCTTGGGCCCTGATTCCCCATGCCGAACTGTCTCTCCACATGGATACCCTCCACACTCTGTTTAGGTTCTGACTTCAAGTCAAGCTGTCCCTCCATTTGGATGTCCTTTTCACTCTGCTCAGGCCTAAATATCCCATATGGATATCCTCTTCTTCCAGCTTGGGTGCTGATACTCCAAGCTAAACAGCCTCTGCAGGGCCACGCTCTCCACTCAGATAGGCTAAAGATTGCCAGTTTTCATGGTTAACATCTTCACCTATTCAGGCTCTGACAGCCCATGCCAAGTGACTTCCTGAACAATCCTTACCCAACTGGATTCAAATACCCCATTCTGGGCCACCATGGCTTGCTTTGATCAGGAGCAGATTCTTACCTTGTCTTGCCCTACCAATGGCTTAGGACTTAATTGTTCAAGAAGGGAAAGGAATAAAAGGAGAAGAGGAAGAAGATATGGAAGAGGAAGAACCCACAAGTTACTTCTAATTTAATTCAAGACTATATCAGTCAGGACCCTTTGAGTCCAAGTAATAGAAAACTCAGCCCGGAGTGGTTAAATGAAAAAAGGCTTTATTGGTTCATATGATGGAAAAGTCCTGGGCAATTTCAGGACACAGCCAGATTTGGGAGTTCAAACAATGGCATTAGGACAAGTGTCTGCTTCTTTCTTTTTGTCTTTTTCAGTCTGATCCTCCTCTTTTCTATGTTTTTTCTTTTAGATTTTATTTATTTATTTGACAGACAAAGATCACAAGTAGGCAGAGAAGCAGGCAGAGAGAGAGGAAGGGAAGCAGGCTCCCTGATGAGCAGAGAGCCCAATGCGGGGCTCGATCCCAGGATCGAGTGGCTTTAACCCACTGAGCCACCCAGGCACCTCTCCTCTTTTCTATGTTTTGACTCCATTTTCTTTTTTTTTTTTTTTAAATATTTTATTTATTTATTTGACAGAGAGAAATCACAAGTAAGCAGAGAGGCAGGCAGAGAGAGGAGGAAGCAGGCTCCCTGCTGAGCAGAAAGCCCGATGTGGGGCTCGAACCCAGGACCTGGGATCATGACCCGAGCCGAAGGCAGCGGCTTAACCCACTGAGCCACCCAGGCGCCCCTTGACTCCATTTTCATACAGCCTTTCCACTTGTGGGAACCAGGTCCAGTCTCACAGCCTCACAGGTTTATTCAAGTCCAGTGGGAGTAAAAAGGAAAATGTCCTCTTCCTAATAATTCAAGCAAAATGTCTAGCATTGGAATCAACCAACCACTCTAGCTGAGGGAGTAGAATGTCCTGACTGGTTTAGGCCCACGATGCCTGCTGCATCTCTCGAACCATGAGTGAAATCCCATCCAAACACACAAAGGGAGATGAGAGTGGAGTAGTTTCCCACAAAGCAAAATTTGGGATACAAGCAACAGGAGAAAGATGAGTGTGGATGCTAAAGAGCAATAATCAACAAAAGCCCAACTATAAAAATGAGAAGCTTTCATTGATAAGATGACTAAACATACCAGGCAGTATCTGTTAATTGTCAAATTATTTATCTAACATATAATAATGTCAGATAAATAAATTTTATTTATTTATAAATAAATTTATAAATTTTTATTTTATAAATAAAAGATATTTTATTTATAAAATATTTTTGTTTTCTTAAGAAAATATATTTTCTTAAGGGCAGAGGGAAAATTGGGACTGATACAGAATGGCAGCTTGTCATGTCCACAATAGCAAAACTATAGAAAGAGCCTAGATGTCCAATAACAGATGAATGAATAAAGAAGATGCGGTACACACACACACACACACACACACACACACACACACACACACACACACTGGAATACTATGCAGCCATCAAAAGGAATGAAATCTTGCCATTTACAACAACGTGGATGGAGCTAGAGGGTATTATGCTAAGTGAAAGAAATCAATCAGAGACAGACAATTATCATATGATCTCTCTGATATGAGGAATTTGAGAAACAGAACGGAGGATCATAGGGGAAGGGAGGGAAAAATGAAACAATATGAAACCAGAGAGGGAGACAAAACATAAGAAACTCTTAATCTCAGGAAACAAACTGAGGGTTGCTGGGAGGGGGTGGGGTGGAAGGGATGGGGTGGCTGGGTGATAGACACTGGGGAGGGTATGTGCTGTGGTGAGGGCTATGAACTGTGTAAGACTGATGAGTCACAGACCTGTACCCCTGAAACAAATAATACATTCATTATGTGTTAATTGAAAAAAAAAAAAAAAAAGAATGGCTGCTTGTCTTCCAAGGGAAGGAGAAATTGTGGTAGAAGACTTCTTCAGGAAGGAGAGATTTTGAAATTTAAAATTTAAATGAGAAGGGCACATACCCTATGATTTATTTATAATAATATATAACATATAGTTTATAATAAGTGTCAAAGAAACTTACACATGTGCTCCAGGAGACATGTATAAAAATGGTTGCAGCACTGCTCATAAGGGCAAATCCTGGAGACAGCCTGCATGCCCACAGACAGGAGAATAAATCCATGGCAGTAGGCTCACAAAATGACATACTATGTAGTGGTGGAAGGAATGAGTCCCAGCCAGAAGAACAACATGGGTGGATTTGGTAGCATGATGTGGAATAAAAAAGTAAGTCCCAGAAAACGACATATAGCATGATGTCCTTTTTCTGAAGTTTACCAATAGACAAAACTAATTTAGAAGTATACTGTTTAGAAGCATATACACACAAACATACACAATAACACTATTGGGTAAATAAAAGGAAAGGATGAATAAAGCAAAAGCAAAACTTCAGGATGGGGGCGCCTGGCTGGCTCAGTGGGTTAAAGCCTCTGCCTTCGGCTCAGGTCATGATCCCAGCCCGAGCCCCACATTGGGCTTTCTGCTCCACGGGGAGCCTGCTTCCTCCTCTCTCTCTCTGCCTGCCTTTCTGCCTACTTGTGATCTCTGTCTGTCAAATAAATAAATAAAATCTTAAAAAAAAAAAAAAACTTCAGGATGTTGGTTGGGGTGTGGGGAGGCAGGGGATGGAACAAGGTCAGGGTATAGATGTGCTATTGGTATTGTTCAGGTGTGGTAACACATTAGTAATTGTACAATTAAAAAAAATAAAAGGTATGGATGCAGAAGTGTGCAAGGCATGGTCAGGACCATAAGTAGAATGGAGTTAGTGGAGCAATTAGATTCAGTTGTACAACATAGTGATTCTGCATACATTATGCTATGCTCACCTCAAGTGTAGCTGTCATCTGTCACTGAATGTGGTAGGACTTTGAACCAGGGAATTGCATGATGCAAGTTGTGTTTCATTTTTGCCTGTTGCTATCTTTTTAATAGGTATTGTTTAGAATAGTTGGGGGTGTGTTTATGATTATTCAAGTGCCATGATTAATAAAAGCCTTAAGTTTGACTTATTACCTTTGAGGTTCATTCTAGTTGTATGTTATCTATTTATTTAAAAAATGTTATGTATATAGTTGACACACAATGTTACATTAGTTTCAGGTGTACAACATGGTGATCCAACTTCATACGTTATGTTATGCTCACTTTTAAGGGTAGCCACTATCTGTCACCACACAGCACTATTACAGTATCATCAACTATATTCCCTATGCTATGCCTTTTATTCCTGTGACTTATTCATTCTAAAACTAGAAGTCTGTATCTCCCACTCCCCTTCACCCTTTCTGTCCATTCCCCTATCCACCTTCTCTCTAGCAACCATCAGTTTGTTCTCTGTATTTAGAGGTCTGATTATGCTTTTTTTGGTCACAAGTTGTGTTTTAATTTAATTTTATAAATATGTATTGAGCCTTACTCTAAGTAATCTAATTATGTATAAAATGATTAGTACTGGTTTGGGATTATGGTAATAGGAATGGAGAGAAATGGAAACAAGATATATTGCCAAAGGCTAACAGGATAGGATTAAGTGGCCTATTGGATATGGGAGGTAAAAAGTAGGGAGGAGTCAAAGTTGACCCTGGTGTTTCCCCCACTGCTGAGTGTGGTAGAGTTAAAAAAACAAAACAGAGGGGCGCCTGGGTGGCTCAGTGGGTTAAGCCGCTGCCTTCGGCTCGGGTCATGATCTCAGGGTCCTGGGATCGAGCCCCGCATCGGGCTCTCTGCTCAGCAGGGAGCCTGCTTCCTCCTCTCTCTCTGCCTGCCTCTCTGCCTGCTTGTGATCTCTCTCTGTCAAATAAATAAATAAAATCTTTAAAAAAAAAAAAAAAAACAGAGGGGCACCAGGGTGGCTCAGTTGATTAAGCATCCAACAGCTGATTTTGGTACAGGTTATGATCTCAAGGTTGTGAGATCAAACCCCACATCCAGCTGGGTGTGGAGCCTGGTTAAGATTCTCTGTCTCCCTCTTCCTCTACCCCTCCCCCCACCCTCCTCTCCCTCTTTCTCTGTCTCTCAATCTCTCAAAAAATAAAAAATAATTAAAAATAATAAAATTTTTTTTAAAAAAGCAAAACAGAAACAGGGAAGATGACACAGGACATCTTGAGCTCAATACAGGAAGTCACTGTAGGGGTTCTGTTGGGCTTTGAGATGCCTTTGAGATACCTGGTTTTCCATGGTGAGCAGTTGTCAGGGGCTTCAGTCAGCTATAAAAGAGGAATGAAAATTTCCCCCATAGATAAATGAACCTTTGGTTAGTTCTTGGTTTTACGTTTATGTCTTTTAGCCAAACTACACATCCAATTTCCAAAGCCACACCCTGACCAAGAAGTGAGGTTGTCTTTAAAACAGTTTCAGAAATACATAGAATTGGTTGTATCTGAACTCAGAGGCAATGAAGATCATGTTCTGGAAAGTGTTGTGGAGTTTCTGATGAATACTTTAGAAAGGAGCCATACTGAGAATTTGAGGAATTGTGCCAGACGAAAGTGGCTATACCAGATCCAACGTGCTGCAGAGACAAGTGGGGTGTCCTTGGAACCAGTGTACACGGAGACTTTTAATGCCCTCACCCAGGTAGGTTTTCCTAAGGTGATATATAAGAGGAGAAACTCCTCGTAGTAGGGGGTGCTCAATGGTTTCACAGGGAGCACTTGACATTCTCTTGAAAAATCACTGGGTACTGCTATAGAAGTTGCATTCATTCCCAAACGTCACAATGACACAAAGCCTAGGAAAGAGGCAACTGGAAGGATTGTAGGTTGGGAACATAGAAGTAGAGAGGAAAGGTATAAAAGACAGAATCATGTCTTGTGATTCCTAATTTCATTTGTGCTGAGAGTCAAATAAGATTAGAGCAGAAAATAGACTAATACTGAAAAATACCCGTAAGGAGATGTGCAGGCACTTCAAGCCACATTTCCCTTGCATGATGTTTCAGGAGTTGGTTTCAAAAGGTACTATTTAAATCATAAAATCATTATAAAGGAGGATCCAACATCACACAATATTTCATAGCACTGCCTAGAAACACACGGGTACTATTATAGAATCTTATAGAATCATGTCACTTAAAACACATGCCTCTGATGGGACCACTGCCCACAGCTTTGCCATCCTCTCCAAGACTCCCAGCTGGCTGCTTCTCCCAGGCAGAAATAGCATGGCTGTCTTCTATATATGTCACAGATTCCACTAGTCCAGGGAACCTGGAGTCACACTGTAACACTTAAAGGACTCATTTACTGAATGGCTGAATTATCCAACGTAGTTTGAAATGGTTTGCCCAGGAGCAGAAGACTGGTCTAGAAAAGAGGTTATTACTCCAACTTGCTTCAGAGATCTGTGGTACATTTTTGTTAGTTACTCTATAGATCTTTTATGTAGAAAAGACAGAATAAAGGCAGAGGGGGGAAAAAAGAAAGAAAAGCAGACCTAAATACATAGAAAGAGGAGACAAAGATCAAGGAAAGCATCTTTCATGTCCCCAACTTATAGACATGCTCAATATATGTGTTAACACATAGTGTTGTTAATAACATTGTAATATCTTAGGTACAGAGAATTTTCAGATATTTGAATTCGAAAGAGTAGTTGCAGAAAGTCTGCAATCTGAGGCCCCAAGAAATTTTTTCTCAACATAAATCAAATGTCATAGCCAAACTATGTTAAGAATTCCTTGAGAGCATTTTTTTCTACATTCACTTCATAGTAGATGGTGAAAATCTACTCAAGAAATATGAGTGAAATGAAGCCATCTTCTTGCCCTAGTCCTCCAAAATAAATACTTTTAACTGAAGCCCAGACAATACGACTACAGTTTAAAGGGATCCAAGTTTTAAACTTCTAAATTTGAGTAAGAGGAGAGATTTTTTATAAAGATTTTATTTATTTATTTGACAGAGAGAGACACAGTGAGAGAGGAAACACAAGCAAGGGGAGTGGGGGAAGGAGAAGCAGGCTCCCCGCTGAGCAGGGAGCCCGATGTGGGGCTCAATCCCAGGATCCTGGGATCATGACCTAAGCTGAAGGCAGATGCTTAACAACTGAGCAACCCAGGCACCCCCCTATTTTTTTTTTTAAGTAAACCAGTTTAGTAGACATAAAATAAATTGATTCCACTCATTAAGACTCAGATTTGGGAGACAGCTGTGGTGCCAGCCTTTTTCCCACTGCCCATTGGGGTCAGATGCTCAAACAGGCTAATGAAGAGGCATGATTAAAATAATAGCTCTTTGGCTATTGGCAAATATGTGGTCAGAAACATTTTGCCATAGGACGCTGAAGCCCATGGGAATAAGAAGATCAGTGCTCACATTTCCCTCTTAGAAGAAAACCTACTACTGCCTGACAGAGGGCAAGTCCTGTTGAGGAACGTAGCTTGTACATTAGATGATGCTCCATTTGTGCTGAACAGAGTACTCTACCGGGACATGAAGGGAATCAGGTAAGAATTTATGAGGAGGTTGGTTTTACCCTTCTAAAATAATAATTCCCTTTCTGAAGTAAATGAGTATTGAAATCCTAGTTAGCTGCCGACTAGATAAATGCCTCAGGTCACCATGCTCCTGGAGTGGGAGGTGATGGGTTGTTAGTCTTGAGTAATTTCACCTGGTCATTTCTAGCACTCACTCCCAGGCACTCTGGGACTCAGGGACTCTGCTTCACAACATCAGCATTGATTCTGCCTGCTTTATGAGTTATATCTCCGGCATCCTGTTTATATGTGTTTACCCTGTTATGACCTAAGCTCATTTTTTAAGTCTCTTTCTCAAGTCAGACTCTTCAAACCAGCAATTTCATGAGTCCACTTCTCTGACATATAATCCCAATAATTACGAATAGAGAATTTATTTAATTTCCTGCACAGTTTCATCTAAAGCCTTTCCTGGGCCTTTCTACCGTCTCCATATTCCTATTCCTCAGCTTTACAGTAGTGGATGAAGGAAAGCCAATACACGTGCCCCAAGTTCAGCACCATGGGAACATCTTTTTCTGGAACACTTCTGTCAAGAAGAGTGATCAAAATGGATCATTCCTGGCTCTGCCTCTTCAGGATGCACATATGAGGATCTTTGGGGTCATGGCTGTTGACACCCTAAAAGATCCCCAAAAAATTAACATCTTTGTACCTCATGAGATCAGATTCTATCAGGTAAGTCATGGAGGAATTCTTCAAGAACAATGGTAGGATTGCCTCTCCTTCTATATTTTTAAAAACAAAACCTAAAACCAGATGAGAATAAAGCTGTATATATAGATAGTGTCATCCTACTGTTCCTGTTCACTGTGTGTATCTGTTTTCAGAGAGGTTCCCCATTACACATGGAAGAACCCTCAGCCTCTGTTGCCTGTCTATGCCTCAGTCTCTCTGGGGAGATGCTAATATGTGTCCCACTGCACTAATCATAGCAACAGCATTTTATGCTGTAGGACTGAAATCCAACCATTAGACTACTAATTAAGACCCACAAAGTAGGAATGAGCCTTGAAAAGGTACACATTTATGTGTTATTAATAGGGGAACCTAGAAATCTTTTACTTACCACAAATGCATTCCCATGGCTCTTGGTTTGATGCGATGTTATGATTTTTGAGAATGAAGAATGAATGAAAAAGTCTAAATGTGTCTTGAGTATGCATGTTTTCTAATTAGATCACAGAAAAGATGGGCACTTTTAAGGCAATAAATGGACCATTTCTACAAGCATTTTAATTTGGTTTTATGAATAGGAATTGCAGAGAAGGAAGATTGAAGCCTTTACGGAGGCGATCATCTGAGATATAGCAGCAATCAGGAACTTGCTAGGCTTTTTTTTTTTTTTTTTTGGATATTTAAACTTTATTTTATTTTTTCACTGTTCCAAGATTCATTGTTTATACATCACACCCAGTGTTCCATGCAATATGTGCCCTCCTTAATACCCACCACCAGGCTAGGCTTTTATCACTCATTCTCCTCTAAGCCCCTACCTCTTTATGTTTATTTACCAGGATTTAAAATTTTCTCTTCCTGGGGCACCTGGATGGCTCAGTCAACTGAGCGTCCCACTCTTAGCTTCGGTTCAGGTCATGATCTTGTGGTCATGGGATCAAGCCCCACATGAGGCTCAGCGTGGAGTCTGCTTGAGATTCTCTCCCTTTCTCTCTGACCCTCCCCTTGCTTACACTTTCTCTCTCTCAAATAAATAATAAAATCTTTAAAAATAAATAAATAAAATTTTCTCTTCCTGTTTCCTGGATGTATAATTGAGGAATGTGGTAGAACCTTTTTCTCTGGACATCTGTTTAATATTTACTCTCATTGGACCTAAGAATGATGTGAAGATATTCAAAAGAAGATGAAGGAGAATGGAGTTATCAGTGGGGGAATTACAGATAGCCTTGTTAGAGAACATGTCAAAATGAATTTTTTTAAGGTTTTATTTATTATTTATTTATTTATCAGACAGAGATCACAAGTAGGCAGAGAGGCAGGAGGTGAGAGACGTAGGGAAGCAGACTCCCTGCTGAGCAGAGAGCCTGATGCGGGGCTCAATCCCAGGACCTGGAGATCATGACCTGAGCTGAAGGCAGAGGCTTAACCCACTGAGTCACCCAGGCGCCCCTCAAAATGAATTTTAAATTGACTCTCTTACACTGCCTGGGCTCATAGTGCTACTTAGCTCCTGGGACACACTGTTGCTGCTCTCCTAAGTACAAGGGGGGGGGGGGGGGGATGTTGTATCCCATAACAATTGACACAGTGCCTCTGATACAGAGTAAGGAGTTAACATTTATGCTTTCAATATAATACCGAGACATGTTCAGGAGTGACATTGATCTCTTGGTCAATGTAGTTGACCATTTATGTTTGGGACTTTGTTTCATTTCATGCCAAGAATGAAGGAGCATTGTGAAAATAAAGTATTATGTGGAAAAAAAAAAAGACTCTCCAGCCCCTGGAGGTAAAAGCTCCTGGGTTACCCTGAGATGCCTTGGGTCCTATTATAAAATTCACATAGTTGTTAAGGATTTGTGGTTCCTAGAGTCTATTGTTATTATTATTATTATTATTATTAGCAGCAGCAGCAGCAGCAGCAGCAGCAGCCAAGCAGAGAAAGACAACAACCATACATTTTCACTCATGTGGAACATAAGGAGTTGTGCAGAGGACCATAGGGGAAGGGAGGAAAAACTGAATGGAAAGAAATCCTAGAGTCTCTTGACAACAAGATAACAGATGGGTTCTAAGGACTTCCTATCCCTTCTCTGTGGAACAGGCTCTCTTTATGTCTATGAGAAGACTGTATAATCTTACATGTTGCAGGCCTTGGAACAGAGCACAGCCTGTACTACCAATCTGATGACAGAAGCCATGTAAAAATCCTATCAAGGGAACTCCTACCCATCTGCCCAAGGCTGGCATTAGTTCCTGGCTTTTAAATATTTTTTTTCATTTCAAACTTTACCTTGTTCTTCTGACTCTGTTCTCTGACGATACATATCACAGATTTCACTGGATGATTATCAGGAAACATAAATTATGTGGGTCTTACAGTAGATCTCTCCTTACACCTTTGATTTCTTGAGATCTTTTTTGTGTAGTAGAATCTGCAACACTGGGGCGCCTGGGTGGCTCAGTGGGTTAAGCCGCTGCCTTCGGCTCAGGTCGTGATCTCGGAGTCCTAGGATCGAGCCCCGCATCAGGCTCTCTGCTCTCTCGGGGAGCCTGCTTCCTCCTCTCTCTCTGCCTGCCTCTCTGCCTGCTTGTGATCTCTCTGTCAAAAAACAAAAAACAAAAAACAAACAAACAAAAAAGAATCTGCAACACTGCTTTTTGAGAACTAATGAGTAATTTGTTGGAAATAGATTATCATTAATTTTATAAGATAATCCAATTGATGCCTTAATTACTTTGTTAGTTTAAAAAAGAAAAGACAATGAAAATGTTCTGTCTCTACAGGGTGTCGCCAATGTCTTCAGCACTGCCTATCACTATGTGCACAGCAGGGAGCATATCCTGCATGTTGTGATCACAGGCATTGGCTGGCTCTGTGACATCACGTCTGACATTACCACGATCACGACATACTTCATTGAGCCGGGCCCAACGCAGGTAAGCAAGGTTGGGCAGTGTTAGAACTCTAACAGTGTTTCTAGATATTCTTGTCTTGCTAATATATTTTTTTTAAATTTTATTTACTTATTTGAGAGAGAGAGAGAGCAAGAGGGAAAGGGAGAGGGAGAAGCAGACACCCTGCTGAGGAGGGAGCCTGAGTGGTACTCGATCCCAGGACCCTGAGATCATGACCTGAGCCAAAGGCAGATGCTTAATCAACTGAGCCACACAGGCACCCCCGTCTTACTAATATTTTAAAATTAGGGGCACCTGGGTGGCTCAGTCGTTAGGCGTCTGCCTTTGGCTCAGGTCATGAACCCTGGGGGTCCTGGGACTGGGCCCCACATCGGGCTCCCTGCTCCGTGGGAAGCCCACTTCTGCTCCTACTGCCCCTGTTTGTGTTTCCTCTCTCGCTGTGTCTTTCTCTGTCAAATAAATAAATAAAATCTTTTTTAAAAACATATTTAGTTAGCTATTAAGCCAACTGGGGACATATTTCCCATAATCCCAACTCAAGAGCCTTGCTTGTGAATGGCAAAGTCCATCTCAAACTGCTTTGGGCAGAAAAGGGAATTGATTGACTCATGTGACCAAAATGAAGGACAGGAGTCAGGCTGGCTTCCAGGATGGCCAGAACCAGGAATTCGATACCATCGGGGCTCTCTTGTGTTCTTCCTCTCTGCAGCCCTCATGTCTGCTTCCCTCTACACTTCGGCTTGGTCCTTCCAGCTTAAGATAGGTTCTCTCCTCAGAGCAAGCCAGATGCTTAGTAACTAAAAAAGTAACTAAAAAAGAATCTTTCCTTCTTGTTTCAATTTGGAAAACCCAAGAGAGATCTTCTTAGTCTATCCTGAGATACACCTCCCCAGCCAGGGGCGGGAGGTGGAGGAGTTTACAGTAACTGGCAGCCCCCACCTGAATCATATGGGTGATGTGGGAAGGGAGGAGGCTCTGGAGTTTGGAAGGACATAATGACATCACACCAGTTAAAAAAAGGCCTGTCTCTAATGTAATGAGTCTTCACCAAATGTTTATTTTGCTTCTTTACGCTTTCTTCCCCCAAGGTTTTATTTAATTTTCAGCTCATTAACATACAGTGCAATATTAGTTTCAGGTGTAGAATTTAGTGATTCCTCACTTATATATACAACACCTGGTGCTCATCACAACAAGCTCCCTCCTTACTACCCATCACCTGTTTAGCCCATTCGGCATATCACCCCCACCCCCCCACAGCCCCCCCCTCCAGTAACAATCGTTTGTTCTGTATAGTTAATAGTCTATTTCTTGGTTTGCCTCTCTTCCTGCCCCCCCATACTTAATCTTATTTATTTAATTTTTTTCAGATTTATTTATTTAAGAGAGAAAGAGAGAGCAGGGGGAGGTACTGAGGGAAAGAGAGCATACTGAAGCAACTCCTCGCTGAGCCTGGAGCCCAATGTGGGCCTCAGTCCCAGGACCCTGAGATCATGACCTGAGCTGAAATCAAGAGTCCGCCGCTCAACGGACTGAGCTACCTAGGCCCCTCTACACTTCATTTTAATGTTAGGATTTTGCATGTGGTGAGAATGGATGGAAAGGCACCTTCCTTTTAAGAAGGCTAAAGAGTCCAGTATGTTGCCTGATCATGTGGTGGCAGCAACTTGGTTGTCTCTCAGTCTCCTGGCTGGCCCCCCACATGTGCCTCTCCCCTTCTCTCCAGGCTCCTTTCTTCTCTGAGTGGCTGGACCAAGCTGATGAGGCCTCAGCCAAAGAGCAGAATCACAGAGCTCTCTGGTGGAACAAACCAGAGTGCAGAGGTGGAGAACTCCCAGTTATGGGTGCTGCTTCCAGGGGTGGGGTAGGAAAGGGAAGCTCCAAGTATTCCCCCACCCCAGTGTGTGGGGGTGAAGGCTGAAGACCATTTAGTATTGGGGCAGACCACCAGGTCTGATAGGCCACAGTCATAGTGTGGGATCTGGGGAGGATTTGACTTGGCCAGTGTCCACACTTAAGAAGAGCCCTGTTAGGGCCTCAAGGGAAATGATAGCTAGGGCACCATGAAGAAAAGTTAAAATCATCCACAGCAGTCAACAAAAAGCATGGCCTCTCGGGGCATGTAGTTTCCATGGTCACAATGATGTGGACAAGATCACCAGAGTCACTATCCTTCTGATTCATGTTATAGAGGTGAAGAAGACCCTCCCCAAGGTGGGGAAGAAGAGGACCACTGAGGAAATTCAAATTATCTTAGGTGTAACACTTGTGCAATTTATTATCAATAATAAGGATTATTATTTAAAAATAATAAACCCCAAAGCACCTATGCTTTACTATTTCTTTGCAGTCCCAAACTTGTTAAATAGGTAACTGTAATCAACAGAATAATGGCTACCCCCCCAAAGATATCCATTTCCCAATTTCTGGAACCTGGGAATGTGTTACTGTAGTGCAAGAGGGACTTTGTAGATGGGATTCAGATGAAAGGTCTTGAGATAGAGAAATGATCCTGGATTACCCAGGTGGTCCCAATGTAATCACCTAAGTCCTTAAAAGTACAGAACCTTGTCTGGCTTTGGTCCCTGAGAGATGCAAGTTTGGAAAAGGAACCAGAGAGATGGCATTGGGGGAAGGGTAGGACACCTGTTGCTGGTTCTGAGATGTGCGGGGCTATGTATAAAGGTCTGTGGGAACTAGGGGCAGTCCCCACCTAATAGCCACCAGGGAAACCAAGACCTCAGTCTCTTATTTCCCTGAGGTCTTGAGAGGAACAAATGGCTAATGTGTGTGCCCCATTTGTTATCTGCAGTCCTATCACTAGGCTTTTTGAAAACAAGCAAATGCCAGAGATTAGTCAGTGATTGCTGCTTTCTACTTCATCACATTTCTTTTCTAAAGCAATATGGACTTTCTGCTTGAATGAGAGGCAAGGAGGAAGAGACCATCAGGAGGAAGAAAAACACCTTACCACAAGTCATGTTTCACATCTTATCATACATGACAGAAAGCAAGTTTTTTCTATCTCAGTTTCAAAAATGCTGTTACTCTGCCCAGGACATTCTCCCCACTTCACCCTGTGTCACCTTTAGGTCCTACATGAAACAAGCTACAAACATTGCCAAGGAACCTAAGTTTTTTTGTTTTTGTTTTTTTTTAAAGATTTTATTTATTTATTGGACAGACAGATCACAAGTAGGCAGAGAGGCAGGCAGAGAGAGAGGAGGAAGCAGGCTCCCCGCTGAGCAGAGAGCCCAACGAGGGGCTCGATCCCAGGATCCTGAGATCATGACCTGAGCCGAAGGCAGAGGATTTAACCCACTGAGCCACTCAGGCACCCCAGTTTTTTTTTTAACAAAACAGAAAATCATATGATTTTTTAAAATAAGAATGCCACTTTTTAAACATAGAATGTCTTCCAAAAATTATTCACAAATTTAACAAAACTCCAAGAAAAATCCCAAAATGATTTTATAATTATTTTATTTTTTTCAGCATAACAGTATTCATTATTTTTGCACCACACCCAGTGCTCCATGCAATCCGTGCCCTCTACAATACCCACCACCTGGTGCCCCCAACCTCCCACCCCCCACCCCTTCAAAATTCTCAGATCGTTTTTCAGAGTCCATAGTCTCTCGTGGTTCACCTCCCCTTCCAATTTCCCTCAACTCCCTTCTCCTCTCCATCTCCCCTTGTCCTCCATGCTATTTGTTATGCTCCACAAATAAGTGAAACCATATGATAATTGACTCTCTCTGCTTGACTTATTTCACTCAGCATAATCTCTTCCAGTCCCGTCCATGTTGCTACAAAACTTGGGGATTCATCCTTTCTTTCTTTTTTTTTTTTTACAGCTTCATAAACATATATTTTTATCCCCAGGGGTACAGGTCTGCGAATCGCCAGGTTTACACACTTCACAACACTCACCATAGCACATACCCTCCCCGATATCCATAACCCCACCCCCTCTCCCAACCCCCTCCCCCCATCAACCCTCAGTTTGTTTTGTGAGATTAAGAGTCACTTATGGTTTGTCTCCCTCCCAATCCCATCTTGTTTCATTTATTCTTCTCCTACCCCCTCGACCCCCCATGTTGCATCTCCTCTCCCTCATATCAGGGAGATCATATGATAGTTGTCTTTCTCCGATTGACTTATTTCACTAAGCATGATACCCTCTAGTTCCATCCACGTCATCGCAAATGGCAAGATTTCATTTCTTTTGATGGCTGCATAGTATTCCATTGTGTATATATACCACATCTTCTTTATCCATTCGTCTGTTGATGGACATCTAGGTTCTTTCCATAGTTTGGCTATTGTAGACATTGCTGCTATAAACATTCGGGTGCATGTGCCCCTTCGGATCACTATGTTTGTATCTTTAGGGTAAATACCCAGCAGTGCAATTGCAGGGTCATAGGGTAGTTCTATTTTCAACATTTTGAGGAACCTCCATGCTGTTTTCCAGAGTGGTTGCACCAGCTTGCATTCCCACCAACAGTGTAGGAGGGTTCCCCTTTCTCCGCATCCTCGCCAGCATCTGTCATTTCCTGACTTGTTCATTTTAGCCATTCTGACTGGTGTGAGGTGATATCTCATGGTGGTTTTGATTTGTATTTCCCTGATGCTGAGTGATATGGAGCACTTTTTCATGTGTCTGTTGGCCATCTGGATGTCTTCTTTGCAGAAATGTCTGTTCATGTCCTCTGCCCATTTCTTGATTGGATTATTTGTTCTTTGGGTGTTGAGTTTGCTAAGTTCTTTATAGATTTTGGACACTAGCCCTTTATCTGATATGTCATTTGCAAATATCTTCTCCCATTCTGTCAGTTGTCTTTTGGTTTTGTTCACTGTTTCCTTTGCTGTGCAAAAGCTTTTGATCTTGATAAAATCCCAAAAGTTCATTTTTGCCCTTGCTTCCCTTGCCTTTGGTGATGTTCCTAGGAAGATGTTGCTGCGGCTGACGTCGAAGAGGTTGCTGCCTGTGTTCTCCTCGAGGATTTTGATGGATTCCTTTCTCACATTGAGATCCTTCATCCATTTTGAGTCTATTTTCGTGTGTGGTGTAAGGAAATGATCCAATTTCATTTTTCTGCATGTGGCTGTCCAATTTTCCCAACAACATTTATTGAAGAGGCTGTCTTTGTTCCATTGGACATTCTTTCCTGCTTTGTCGAAGATGAGTTGACCATAGAGTTGAGGGTCCATTTCTGGGCTCTCTATTCTGTTCCATTGATCTATGTGTCTGTTTTTGTGCCAGTACCATGCTGTCTTGAGGATGACAGCTTTGTAATAGAGCTTGAAGTCCGGAATTGTGATGCCACCCACTTTGGCTTTCTTTTTCAATATTCCTTTGGCTATTCGAGGTCTTTTCTGGTTCCATATAAATTTGAGGATTATTTGTTCCATTTCTTTGAAAAAAATGGATGGTACTTTGATAGGAATTGCATTAAATGTGTAGATTGCTTTAGGTAGCATAGACATTTTCACAATATTTATTCTTCCAATCCAGGAGCATGGAACATTTTTCCATTTCTTTGTGTCTTCCTCAATTTCTTTCATGAGTACTTTATAGTTTTCTGAGTATAGATTCTTAGTCTCTTTGGTTAAGTTTATTCCTAGGTATCTTATAGTTTTGGGTGCAATTGTAAATGGGATGGACTCCTTAATTTCTCTTTCTTCTGTCTTGTTGTTGGTGTAGAGAAATGCAACTGATTTCTGTGCATTGATTTTATATCCTGACACTTTACTGAATTCCTGTACAAGTTCTAGCAGTTTTGGAGTGGAGTCTTTTGGGTTTTCCACATAGAGTATCATATCATCTGCGAAGAGTGATAGTTTGACTTCTTCTTTGCCGATTTGGATGCCTTTAATTTCCTTTTGTTGTCTGATTGCTGAGGCTAGGACTTATAGTACTATGTTGAATAGCAGTGGTGATAACGGACATCCCTGCCGTGTTCCTGACCTTAGCGGGAAAGCTTTCAGTTTTTCTCCATTGAGAATGATATTTGCGGTGGGTTTTTCATAGATGGCTTTGATAATATTGAGGTATGTGCCGTCTATCCCTACACTTTGAAGAGTTTTGATCAGGAAGGGATGCTGTACTTTGTCAAATGCTTTTTCAGCATCTATGGAGAGTATCATATGGTTCTTGTTCTTTCTTTTATTAATGTGTTGTATCACATTGATTGATTTGCGGATGTTGAACCAGCCTTGCAGCCCTGGAATAAATCCCACTTGGTCGTGGTGAATAATCCTTTTAACGTACTGTTGAATCCTATTGGCTAGTATTTTGGCGAGAATTTTTGCATCTGTGTTCATCAAGGATATTGGTCTGTAGTTCTCTTTTTTGTTGGGATCCTTGTCTGGTTTTGGGATCAAGGTGATGCTGGCCTCATAAAATGAGTTTGGAAGTTTTCCTTCTATTGCTATTTTTTGGAACAGTTTCAGGAGAATAGGAATTAGTTCTTCTTTAAATGTTTGGTAGAATTCCCCCGGGAAGCCGTCTGGCCCTGGGCTTTTGTTTGTTTGGAGATTTTTGATGACTGTTTCAATCTCCTTACTGGTTATGGGTCTGTTCAGGCTTTCTATTTCTTCCTGGTTCAGTTGTGGTAGTTTATATGTCTCTAGGAATGCATCCATTTCTTCCAGGTTGTCAAATTTGTTGGCGTAGAGTTGCTCATAGTATGTTCTTATAATTGTCTGTATTTCTTTGGTGTTCGTTGTGATCTCTCCTCTTTCATTCATGATTTTATTTATTTGGGTCCTCTCTCTTTTCTTTTTGATAACTCTGGCCAGGGGTTTATCAATCTTATTAATTCTTTCAAAGAACCAGCTCCTAGTTTCGTTGATTTGTTCTATTGTTTTTTTGGTTTCTATTTCATTGATTTCTGCTCTGATCTTTATGATTTCTCTTCTCCTGCTGGGTTTAGGGTTTCTTTCTTGTTCTTTCTCCAGCTCCTTTAGGTGTAGGGTTAGGTTGTGTACCTGAGACCTTTCTTGTTTCTTGAGAAAGGCTTGTACCGCTATATATTTTCCTCTCAGGACTGCCTTTGTTGTGTCCCACAGATTCTGAACTGTTGTGTTTTCATTATCATTTGTTTCCATGAATTTTTTCAATTCTTCTTTAATTTCCTGGTTGACCCATTCATTCTTTAGAAGGATGCTGTTTAGTCTCCATGTATTTGGGTTCTTTCCAAATTTCCTCTTGTTATTGAGTTCTAGCTTTAGAGCATTGTGGTCTGAAAATATGCAGGGAATGATCCCAATCTTTTGATACCGGTTGAGACCTGATTTAGGACCGAGGATGTGATCTATTCTGGAGAATGTTCCATGTGCACTAGAGAAGAATATGTATTCTGTTGCTTTGGGGTGAAATGTTCTGAATATATCTGTGATATCCATCTGGTCCAGTGTGTCATTTAAGGCCTTGATTTCCTTGTTGATCTTTTGCTTGGATGATCTGTCCATTTCAGTGAGGGGAGTGTTAAAATCCCCTACTATGATTGTATTCTTGTCGATGTGTTTCTTTGATTTTGTTATTAATTGGTTTATATAGTTGGCTGCTCCCACGTTAGGGGCATAGATATTTAAAATTGTTAGATCTTCTTGTTGGACAGTTCCTTTGAGTATGATATAGTGTCCTTCCTCATCTCTTATTATAATCTTTGGCTTAAAATCTAATTGATCTGATATAAGGATTGCCACTCCTGCTTTCTTCTGATGTCCATTAGCATGGTAAATTCTTTTCCACCCCCTCACTTTAAACCTGGAGGTGTCTTCGGGTGTAAGATGAGTTTCTTGTAGGCAACATATAGATGGTTTTTGTTTTTTTATCCATTCTGATACCCTGTGTCTTTTGATTGGGGCATTTAGCCCATTAACATTCAGGGTAAGTATTGAGAGATATGAATTTAGTGCCATTGTATTGCCTGTAAGGTGACTGTTATTGTATATTGTCTCTGTTTCTTTCTGATCTACTACTTTTAGGGTCTCTCTTTGCTTAGAGGACCCCTTTCAATATTTCCTGTAGAGCTGGTTTGGTATTTGCAAATTCTTTCAGTTTTTGTTTGTCCTGGAAGCTTTTAATCTCTCCTTCTATTTTCAATGATAGCCTAGCTGGATATAGTATTCTTGGCTGCATGTTTTTCTCATTTAGTACTCTGAATATATCATGCCAGCTCTTTCTGGCCTGCCAGGTCTCTGTGGATAAGTCTGCTGCCAATCTAATATTTTTACCATTGTACGTTACAGACTTCTTTTCCCAGGCTGCTTTCAGGATCTTTTCTTTGTCACTAAGACTTGTCAATTTTACTATTAGGGGACGGGGTGTGGACCTATTCTTATTGATTTTGAGGGGGGGTTCTCTGAACCTCCTGGATTTTGATGCTTGTTCCCTTTGCCATATTGGGTAAATTCTCTCCAATAATTCTCTCCAATATACCTTCTGCTCCCCTCTCTGTTTCCTCTTCTTCTGGAATCCCAATTATTCTAATGTTGTTTCGTCTTATGGTGTCACTTATCTCTCGAATTCTCCCCTCGTGGTCCAGTAGCTGTTTGTCCCTCTTTTGCTCAGCTTCTTTATTCTCTGTCATTTGGTCTTCTATATCGCTAATTCTTTCTTCTGCCTCATTTATCCTAGCAGTGAGAGCCTCCATTTTTGATTGCACCTCATTAATAGCTTTTTTGATTTCAACTTGGTTCGATTTTAGTTCTTTTATTTCTCCAGAAAGGGCTTTTATATCTCCCGAGAGGGTTGCTTTAATATCTTCCATGCCTTTTTCAAGCCTGGCTAGAACCTTGAGAATCATCATTCTGAACTCTATATCTGACATATTACCAATGTCTGTATTGATTAGGTCCCTAGCCTTTGGTATTGCCTCTTGTTCTTTTTTTTGTTGTGAATTTTTCCGCCTTGTCATTTTGTCCAGATAAGAGTTTATGAAGGAGCAAGTAAAATACTAAAACGGTGGCAACAACCCCAGGAAAATATGCTTTAGCCAAATCAGAAGAGATCCTGAATTGTGATGGGGGAGAAAGGGGATAAAAAGGGGTTCAGAAAGAAAGAAAAAAAAACTATTAAAAAAAAGAAAGCTGATAAAGAAAAAATATAAAAAGAGGAAAAAATATATATATATTAGATAAACTATTTAAAAAACGTTAAAAAAGAAAACGGTAAAAGTTAAAAAAAATTTAGCAGAAGAAGAGAAAAAGAAAAAAAAATTGAAAAAGAAAAAAAAAATTAAATTAACTGCAAGGCTAAAAAATCATGGGGAGAAAGCCATGAGTTCCGTGCTTTGCTTTCTTCTCCTCTGGAATTCCGCCGTTCTCCTTGGTAGGTGAACTTGGTCCTGGCTGGGTTTCCCGTTGATCTTCTGGGGGAGGGGCCCGTTGTAGTGATTCTCAAGCGTCTTTGCCCCAGGCGGAGTTGCACCGCCCTTACCCGGGGCCGCGCTGAGTCATCCGCTCGGGTTCGCTTTCGGGAGCTTTTGTTCCCTGAGCGCTTTCCGTAGAGTCCAGAGGACAGGAATAAAGATGGCGGCCTCCCGGTCTCCGGCCCGGAGGAGCCGAGAGCCCGGGGCCCCACTCCTCAGTGCGCCCTCAGAGAACAGCGCCAAATGACTCCCGTCACCCTGGCCTCCGGCCGTGCTCCGAGCTGACCGAGCCTGCGACCGGTTCAAGGCAACCCTGAGCTGAGAGTCACTCCTCGGCTCTGTCTCTGCAGCCGGCTTCCCCGTTCTAATACCGGTAAGCTCTGCGACACTGAGACACCCCCGATCCTTCTGCGACCCTGCGGGACCTGAGGCCGCGCTGACCCCGCCTGGGCTTCACCCCAGTTAAGCCTCTGGAGCGATGTCCCTCAGCGGAACAGACTTTTAAAAGTCCTGATTTTGCTCCGTTGCTCTGCCGCTCGCCGGGAGCCGGCCCCTCCCCCCGCGGTCTATCTTCCCGTCGCTTTGGATTCACTTCTCCGCCAGTCCTACCTTGCAGAAAGTGGTTGATTTTCTGTTTCTGGAATTGCTGTTCTTCTTCTCTTCAATCTCCCGTTGGATTTGTAGGTGTTTGCAATCTTTAGATAAGCTATTTAGCTGATCTCCCGCTACCCGAAGTAGTCTCAGCCTGCTACTTCTCCGCCATCTTGACTCCTCTCCTCTTTTTTTTTTTTTTTTTAAGGCTTCATTTATTTGACAGAGAAAGACAGCGAGAGGGGAATACAAGCAGGGGGAGTGGGAGAGGGAGAAGCAGGCTTCCCCGCGGAGCAGGAAGCTCGACGTGGGGCTCGATCCCAGGACCCCCGGGATCACGACCTGAGCTGAACGCAGGTGCTTAATGACTGAGCCACCCAGGTGCCCCAGCATGTTAGTTCTTAAAGACTAACTGAATGGTCTGGAAGCAGACAGACGCACCAAATACGTTTCTCCCCTGCTTATTATACTCACAACATAGCAGCTCATGTCGATGAGTTAAATTGGTCCCAAAACTCAAATGCCCCAAAATGATTTTAATTGACCAAATGATTTTAATTTTCATCTGGAGAAATAAATAAGTGTATGAGCATAGCTGAGAGAAGGAGGAATGAGAGGGAATTTACAGTCTTGATCTGGGGAAGAATGGCTAAACCCACACCACAGGTTGAAACGATTAAATCCAGGCTGCTACATTGATGACATAATAAGGTAGAACTTCTTGCACCGAAATTATAGACAAAATAAGTTTTTTTAAATAAAGCGAGGGGGAAATTGCCACATATTTAGCAAAGGGATAACAGTGTTCTACACAAATCAGTAAGATTTTTAAAAAAATCTGAAAGAAAAATTAGCAAAATACAAGTCTACTAAAAAAAAATTGGAGTGGTGCAGTTGGGTGGTTCCATTGGTTGAGTGTCTGCCTTTGGCTCAGGGTCCTGGGATGGAGTCCTGGGCTCCCTGCTCAGCGGGGAGCCTGCTTCTCCTTCTCTCTCTGCCCACTCCCCCAGCTTGTGCTTTCTCAAATAAATAAAATCTTAAAAAAAAAGTTTTTTTTAAAGCCTGCTCAATAAACATGGAAAAAATGTTCCATTCTTATAATGAAATAAATACAAAGTTAAGTAAAAGTTAGCTTTTATCTACTAAATTGAAAAAGATTTTTAAACTATAATTTGAAATGCCTTTTAGACTCTAAGTGGAGATATTAAATAGATAGTTGAATATATGAACTAGTGTTTGGGAAGAAATCCAGCCTAGCAAATAAATAGTGTTTAAAACCATGAGGGATACCTGGGTGGCTCAGCCGGTTAAGCATCTGCCTTGGGCTCAGGTCATGATCCCAGAGTTCAGGGATCAAGTCCCACATCAGCCTCCCTGCTCAGAAGGGAACTTGCTTCTCCCTCTGCCTGATGTTCCCCTGCTTGTGCTCAACCTCTCTCTTCCTCTCTCTCACTTTGACAAATAAATTCTTAAAAAAACAAAACAAAACATGGGATTGGGTTATACAACATCATGAATGTATTTCGTGCCACCAAATTGTACACTTTTAAATGGTTTAAGTGCTAATATTATGCTAGGTATATTTTAACATAATAACCAAAAAAAAAAAAAAAAACCCAAAAAACCCCAAAACCATGAGACAAGATAGAATAACCAAGGGAATAAGTGAGACTAGGAAAAAAAAAAAAAAAAAGCCTGAAGTCCAAGCCCTGAGACAGTCAAGTGTTTGGAATCATTGTAGCTCAAAATTAAATTGACTTTGACCTACTGTATGAAAAATATTTTGCCTTTTGTATCCTGACCCTTGACAAACACATACACACACAGGGGTACACTCTTAAAATAGAAGTTTTACAAAACAATACCTACCTTAACTATGTGATGTTTTTGGATACTTTCTCTTCTATTTTAGCTCATTCTTTAAAAAAAAAAAATGTTTGTCGGACGCCTGGGTGGCTCAGTGATTTAAGCCTCTGCCTTTGGCTCAGGTCATGATCTCAGGGTCCTGGGATCGAGTCCCGCATCGGGCTCTTTGCTCAGTTAGGGAGCCTGCTTCCTCCTCTCTCTCTCTGCCTACTTGTGATCTCTGTCAAATAAATAAATCTTTAAAAAAAAAGTTTGTCAAAAGAGAAAAAAAGCACAAGAGGATAAATACAAAATAATATGTAATGCGTGAGGTGAGAATGAATAGATGGTAGGATACCCACTTTCCAAAAGTTCATGTTTGGGCACTTCTCTTTTACAAAAGACCCTCATTAGTATCTGTTTTTTTCTGACTCACAGAAATCCAATGAGAATTTTTGCTTTTATGAAAAAGGTAAAAAGTGAAAATAGGGTCCAGCGTTTGTTTTGCAGTGAGCCCCCAGAGCGGAAGAGAGGCCCCATTAGCCTCTCTCCACCCCCACCCACACTCAGCATCTCAGCATCTAGCCGCCACACCTTTGAACTGTGTTTGTGAGCATCTGTGCTTTATCTCAATTTATTCTGTGCATCCATTAGCAAGATGCGTTGTAAGGTATCAGAAAGGCCTAAGAGAGGTTATTTGGGGAGTCCAGGAATGCTCAAAAATGTTTCTGTATAAATTAATAGTAACTGCTTCTTCACTTTACATTGTTTTAGCTCATGAAAGGTTTCCTACTTTCAGAGAGTGGGGCAAACCTGTATTGGAAAAGTAAGGAGGAAAAAAATAACAAGCCAGTAGCAGAAGAAAGAAAATGGGGGATACTACCATCGCAGCCCTTTTCTCTAAACAGTTTCCTAGAAAATCTTGACTAGAGTGGGTATCTCACTACTGAATAATACTGAGGCACTTGATGAATTTGTAGTTTCTTGGTCCAAGTAAAAGTAAATTAAAAGCTTATTATGAGGCATATTCTTTATGAAGCCCTTATTATCGTATTATGTTCCCAGTCTTAACAGAAGTGGCTGAACTGACACAATTTGGGAGGAAGAGGTGGAAACAGGAGAGGAATTGTCTAGTTTGGACTAAAGATTTAAACTTAGGAACATAGTCACAGTGAGATTCTAAAAAATCCTCTTAGTCTAGTGTATATAACACCCAATAACGAGTCATGGAAGACATAAATTAGGAAAAGTTAGATGCTGAATTGCCAACATCAGAGAACCTTTCCAGATTCTCTGTTGAGAACATTTTTCATCTAAACTGTTTGGGTGAACACTTGAGGTCATGACAAGAGGAAGCTCCACACTACGAAGCGGTTGTTCCCCAGAGCACCATTCATCATGCTGTCCCTATGGATCTTGTTATCACAGTTTCCCTTTTAATCAAAGGATTTTTTAAAGGTGGACATAAAAAACGCTTTTTAGGGGCTCCTGGGTGACCCAGTCGGTTAAGTGTCTGCCTTTGGCTCATGATCTCAGGGTCCTGGGATCGAGCCCCATGTTGGGCTCCCTGCTCAGTGGGGAGCCTGCTTTTCCCCCTGCTTGTGCTCTCTCTCTGTCAAAAAACAAAAACAAACCTTTTTATTTCTTCCAGTTGAATTCATCTTTTCTACAGTTTAGTATATTTTACAGGATATGTTAATCTTACTTTCTTATAAATAATCTCTACCAAAAAAAGTTGGTCACGACTCATTCCAAACTCATCAAATTGTATCCATCAAATATGTGCAGTTTTTTGTATATCTGTGATACTCCAATAAAGCTGTTTTTTAAAGGCACTAAAATGGAGTGTCTGGGTGAATCAGTCAGTTAACCATCCAACTCTTGATTTTGAATCAGGTCATGATCTCAGGGTCGTGAGATGGAGCCCCCATGATGGAGGGGGGCTGCTTAAGAGTCTCTCATTCTCCTTCTGCCCCTCCCTACTTGCACGCATGCTTTCTCTCTCTCTTAAAAAAAAGGGAGGCATTAAAATATTTTCATAACCCATAGTTAGGTTATAATCTATAGTTCAAAAACCTCTTAGAGGTGAGGAAGACAAAGAAGCAGCAAGAAATAGAAAAGTGATTTGGGGGAGAACCAGGAGTCCCCACTTTGGGACAAGTGGTGTCCCAAAGACCAAGTGAATAAAGCATGTCAAGAAGGAAATTGTTCACTGAGTCACATGCTGCTACAGCAGAAGATGATGATTAGGGTTTGATCGATGGATTTCACAATAAGGGAGTCACTAGTGACCTTGACCAAGGTAGTTTTGATGAGATGGTAAAGACAAAGACCTCAGGGGAGAATATTTTTTACTGTTCTTATTTTCCTTGGACTTTTCTGTATTTTCCAAATGTTTTATAATGCACTCTTCACATTAAAAATATGGTTTTATCACAATTATAAAAAAAGTTTGTGCATCTAAAAAAATGTTGTAATTTGAAAATTTTCTCTCATGAATGCCTCATTCTTAAGGTACTAAGTAAGGTGTCCCGTTACTTCAAGCCAGAGATCACCTAAAGTTTCCCAATTTTTTTCCTGTTTTTCTGTTCCCAAAACCTTTAATGGGAAATGAGGTCTAATGATTCCTCTCCGTGTTTGAAATCTCCTCCTCTTTTCAAGGATTCAGACTATGTTTTACGCAATATGATGGTTACTGGGCACCTGAGTCTAACAGAAATCCACAGGAACCCGCCTACAATCTTCAGGAAGACATGCATCTTCAGGTATGAAAGATATCTTCATGTCTGTTTTATCTTTCTGCCAAAACACATCCCCATAGCATGTTAGTAGCTCTGAGAGACACAGCATTTGCCTATTATTAGTATACACCTGAATACTATTCTAATTGGGTTTTCAAGGAAAAATTCCTGTCTGCGTGGGATGTGTTAACTCCTTTCCCTTCCAGTCCTTTTGAAAACAGATTTCACTGGCATTTTATATTGCCTGTTTTTAAGCATGATAGTGTTTTATTTTCTACGCTTTTCTTATAAACATGGAATTCAACAAAAACCCCAGGATTGTGAAAAAACACACCCACATCACTTATCAAAGCTCATCATCTTAATGTTAACAAGCCTGTGAACGTGTGTTTTTTATTTAAAAAAGAGGATATGGTCTTTAATAAGTACCCAGTCCAGATTCCTTTGAATGCCTTTCACCTGGGGGATGCAGGGTGCACAAACTGTGGACAGGTGCAAAACAGATCTTAATGATGGACACACATATTGCAAAAGGACAAGCTGCTTGTTAGAAGTCAGTGCAGCTGAGTGGAAAGTAATCTAGCTCCGTCTAGGAGGCTGACTTGACACTTAAATACATGTTTTAATTATAAGATTTAAATACAAGATTTAATTAAATCTTAATTTGGCCTCATACCTGACTGTTCACTCAGGTTTAATCTCTTTTCCACATAGTTATTCCTTGCTGTGGTCAAAAGTTTTAGGAGAGGGGCGCCTGGGTGGCTCAGTGGGTTAAGC
The DNA here is from genome assembly GCF_902655055.1 of Lutra lutra. Classification (NCBI taxonomy): domain Eukaryota; kingdom Metazoa; phylum Chordata; class Mammalia; order Carnivora; family Mustelidae; genus Lutra; species Lutra lutra. The sequence continues at coordinate 43,976,904 of NC_062293.1, forward strand.
CTCTGCCTTCGGCTCAGGTCATGATCTCAGGGTCCTGGGATCAAGCCCCACATCGGGCTCTCTGCTCGGCGGGGAGCCTGCTTCCCCCTCTCTCTGCCTGCCTCTCTGCCTACCTGTGATCTCTCTCTCTCTCTGTCAAATAAATAAAAGGAATCTTTAAAAAATATATATGTATATATATATATATATATATATTAAAAAAAGTTTTAGGAGAGTCTTTTTAACCCCCAGACTCATAACCTTTGATTCCTCTGCATAACTTAGAACAGGTGTCTTTGGAGGAACTTTGTTGACCAATCAGCTTTATGGTTGTGCCTAGAAAGTTTAGGGTGATGCGTCACTACTGTGGTTATCATTAGGACAAAAGTGGTAGCTCAGCAACAGGAAGGGGTGGTAACAGCAAAAAAAAAAAAAAAAAGGACGTAATCTTACCTGGCATTATGGGATTACTATTATGAACCATAAATATGCCTTTTGAGGCTATGCAAAGCACCAACATTTTTCAGATACCTCAGAAGAATGACATCTTAATATCAATGTAGATTGGGAAGGGGGAGGGCACCCGGGTGGCTAGTCGGTTAAGTGTCTGCCTCCGGCTCAGGTCATGATCTCGGGGTCCTGGGATCAAGTCCTGCATGGTGCTCTCTGCTCAACGGGGAGTCTGCTTCTCCCTTTCCCTCGGTGCCTTCCCTCTCTCTCAAATAAATAAATAAAATTTAAAAAAAAAAAGATTGGGAAGGTGAGAGAAGAAATGTGTCTATACCTCACTACAGAGGGAAGCAGCTACTATGTTTCAACGAGCATCTCAGGCCTCTGGAGGGAGCAGTTCCATTGATGCCCTACCCAGAGCCCTAATGAACCTCTTGCCAGCTGCTACAGGTACAGCTGATAGTGACTCAAACTGGAACCTTCTCTGGAGGAGAGCCCTTGAGTGATGGGAGCCTCACTAGGTGCACCTCAGAGTTATGTAAACACACACCCAAAGCATCTTAGAGCCAATGACTGGTAAAAGACCTCTCCCTTGCCTCAAGGTGGGGCAAATTCTTTGGCACAATTTGCCTTCCAGAGCTCCCCTTGAGATGAGACTGAGACTAGCCTTCACATTCTTTTTTAATTTAATTTAATTTAATTTAATTTAATTAACACATAGTGTATTATTAGTTTCAGAGGTAGAATTCACTGATTCATCAGTTGATATGACACCCAGTGCTCTTTACATCACGTGCCCTCCTTAATGCCCATCACCCAGTCACCCCATCCCACACCCCCCTCCCCTCCAGCAACCCTAAATTTGTTCCCCATGGTTAAGAGTCTCTTACGGTTTGTCTCCCTCTCTGATGTCATCTCCTTTTATTTTATTTTTATTTTTCCCTCCCCTCCTCTATGCTCCTCTGTTTTGTTTCTTAAATTCCACATATGAATGAAATCCTACGATGATCGTCTTTCTCTGACCAACTTCTTTCACTCAGCATCATACCCTCCAGTTCCATCCACGTCCTTGCAAATTAGCCTTCACGTCCTTAATTAGTCTCTCCTCCTTCCATGTTTTACTTTTCTCAGACCTTGACAGCTTTCTCCAGAAAGCACTCCCTCAGTCCATCCTTTGCATAAGCATTCCTGTCTCAGGCTCAGCTTCTAGGGAACCTGACCTAACACAGCCCTCATTCCGTCCGCCATCCAACCGACACTTAGGGGACAGTATATAAACAAAAACCAAATACCTTCAGGTAAGTATATGTGTAGCAAAGACAACGGAGCAGAGCCTCACGATGGAGAGTGACTTCATACTTCTCGGTCAAGGAGGCTTGTGTGTCCGATGCGCTGCGCGAGCTGGGGGAGAGAGCTGTGCGCAGTCTCGGGGTGGAGCCATGCAGGCAGGTCAAACAAGGCCTGGCGTGGCGGGAGCACGGTTGGCAGGAAAGAGAGCTACAACGTGTGTTCGGATGGAATGTTGTGAGCAGGCTGATGCTTTATGATCTTAGGCTCGTTTGGTTTGGGTTTCAGAGACTTCCTCTTCAAGTGTACAGACAGTTCCGAAGTTGTTTTGGCCTCTGTCTGTGGAGAAAACCACATCATAATTCCACTCCGTGAGAGAACAGGAAAAGCTCTGGGAGTTCTTGATTTTAACATTGGCAGGAGAAAAATGTTGTTGTATCGGGAATTTAAAGATCTACAGAAAATGATGAAGGTGGTCCAAGCTGCCTGTTACGAAATACTGGGCGAAATATCTGGAGAAATAAAGAAAAACTATGTCCTAGGTATTGTCAATGGGACAACAATCTGAATTCCTGGGTTTAATAAATGTGGGGGGAAATCACAGATTGCAGTACATTTCCTAAAAGGAACTGTTATAGTACACGGCCCTTTCTATGTGAAAGGAATTCCCTCATGCAGTCTTGGGCTAATGAGTTGGTCTATAAATTAGAGCAAAGGGTAAGAAATCTCATTTTCTTGGCTGGAATCATATGGTTTCAAACTGGGAGGACTCATAAAGGCAAAGTAGAACTAGCATTTATTAAATGCCCCATTATGGAGCAAGCACTTTACGTATGTAATTTCCATTAGTCCTTGCCATAACTCTTGGGTGAATGGTGATAACTCATTTTATCAGTGAGGAAAGTAAAATTCAGAGAAACAAAACAACTTGCACCAAATCACACAGTTAACAAGTGGAGAAGCCTGGATTTGCACCCCACTTTGGGGGCTCTGTCCATTATCTCGCACAGTATTAGTTAGATGAAGCATTTTGTTTTACATATAAAGAAGCTAACATCCATGAAAGTCATGGCCCAATTGCAAGCTAGAGGCAGAACTAAAACTAGACCCTAGTGCTTGTGATTCCATACCCTCTAGGCTACTCAACACAAAAGCAGTTTGGGCATCATGGAGGGAAGAAGGAAGCATGGAAACCTTTGGCTACCTAGAATAAATAGAGTAATGTTATGTGGGATTAATCTGAGAGGTTTCTTGCCATTAGACAGGGTAGGTTAAGTAGAAAAAAAGAAGAAAATTCATGTCTTTCGAGCATCCACTCTGTACTTATCCACTAAGTGCTTTTACTACATACATCATCTCATTTAATTCCCACAGGTCACCAGGGAAGTAGGGATCAGCCCCATGCTCACAGCGAGGAAGAGGGGGTTCAGAGAGACAGAACTAATAAGAGGGAGAGTAGGCATTCAAACTAAGGTCCAACCCTCACACCTCAGTTTTTACCTTTACTCAAAGCCCCTTCCTGTGAGCTTCACCAGGTGTCATTCCATTTCCACGTTTTGATTTCATCACTAGAGAAACTCAGATTGTTTAGAACCATAGAATATGGTCTTCTTTTTCCTGGGGGGGGGGGGGGAGAAGTTTACTGTATTGTGCTCAGAATGCTGTGAAAAACTACCCTATGGGCTAACCAACCATGCGGGATATTGTTTCAGAGATTGAAAATGTAGGAGAAGTCCCGCGGGCAGGGATTCTCTTCTTCCGGATCATGCTACAAGAGCTGCAGGAAAGCCTCCGCCTGCTCACCTCCCTCGACTTTGTGTCACTGCTGCTCTATGATTATAATCTCCCACCAGAGTCCTCGTCTCTGTCAGAGAGCAAGGCCCAGGAGCTGGAAGCCGGCGTGAAGCTGGTGCATGACCTCCTGACAGCCGTGATCTTGTTCATTCATCCAGAGTTGGAATCATCAGGTGACTTCAGAGATTGGGAAAAGTGTAAACGGGTAAGCTGTTTTCTTCTGTCTTTAAACACTCTTTTTTATCGAAGAAGAACCCACGCAAGCTTAGGTCTACCAATCAAGATCGCACAAATTCTAAATGTACAAATGCAAGAATTTATAATGTGAACATTTGTAACCAGCATCTAGATCAAGAAATAACATCAGCAGCATCCCAGAAGCCTTCCTTTGTACCCTCTCCCCTCCCTCACCTGCCACACACACACACACACACACACACACATACACTCCAGAGTGACCAGACCAGATTCCTGACTTCCAACACCATAGATTAGTTTTGCCTGTTTTAAAATTTACGTACATGGAATTCTGTAAACTGGTGAATTGGGTGCCCTCCTTTTACTTGCTGGTGCTCCCATGACTTTTGTTCTTTTATTCATAGTATGTTAAGAGTTACCTAGTCGTGAATATCTGTGACTTTGACCCGACTGCTAAAAATGTGCAGGTTAATTTACAACTCATCAGTGAACTTATCAGAGGTAAGTTTACACTTAATTGTGGTCCAAATCTAACAGCGATAAAACGTAGTTGCAATTTGGATATTCAGATTTTTTTATTACAATTAAGTAAGCGGCTTATAAATACAATTTTTAGGAAAAACAGTTCTGATTGTAGTCCTCTTAAAGACACTTGTCTATAATTGACCACATTCCCCAAAGTGACTGTTCATGCCACACATTTGAGAATTCCGAATCACACCCATCTCCCACTTATTGACTACATGTGCATTATTTATTAAAAAAACAAACAGAAATGAATAGGGGCTTCAGTGAGGATGGAAAACAAGCACATTAAGAAAAGCTATTACTATCTTTGGGTTTCATTGAAGAACCAAAGAAAAGAACAGATCATGACTCTTTGTAGACTACTAACAGACTTTTTGGAGAAGGAGAATCAGCAGGAATCAAGAGTAGGGAGACTCCCAAGCTGGAGAATGTGATGAGCTCTTTGGCCAGAGAGAACAGGTCACATATAAGAGTAAAATCCAGGGGTGCCTGGGTGGCTCAGATGGTTAAGCATCTGCCTTCAGCCCAGGTCATGATCTCAGGGTCCTGGGATCAAGCCCCAAATTGGGCTTCCTGCTGAGTGGAGAGCCTGCTACTCCCTCTCCCTCGGTGCTCTCTCTCTCTTCTCTCTCTCAAATAAATAAAATTTTTTTAAAAAAGAGTAAATATCCAGAGTGAAATAAGTGAAGGGATTAAGAGAACCCTTATGATGAGCACTGAGTAATATATAGAATTGTGGAATCATTATACTGTACACCTGAAACTAAAATAATACAGTATGTTAACCATACCAGAATTTAAAAAAAATTTTTTAAAGAGTAAATATACCTATACAAGCATACATTCCTCCACGGGTGTATGTCATCTCCCTAAAGATCTCAGGCCGTTTGTGTGAATGGACCAATAAGGAATAAATTTAAAATTTGTTTCTTTTTTTTGTTTCTTAGCAAAAACTAATCATCAGTTGGGAAAATGGCTCTGTAGAAAGTGATGGCTAAACCTGTCCCTTTCCTTCCCTTCCCCCTTTCCTACTGTCTATGGAGACTCTGGACTAAGACGGGTTTCTAGACTTCTGGGATGTATACGAGGTCAAGAGGCTCAGAACCAGAGAGACTCTGAGGAGAAAAGGTCAGGAAAGGCAACCCAGAGGAAGACACCACAGTCCTCGAGGTGGTTGTGGCAGGGGAAGGAATAGCAGTGAGCGGGGGCAGACAGAGAAGGGAGAGAGATCTTCTGGTCTAGGAAGGCAAGGTACTGTCTGAAGTTTGGGAGTGCTGGGAAGAGGAGAGAAGATGACGTCCAGAGAAAAGTTAACATGAGTTCTTGGGGACCATGAGTGAAATGAATAAAGATTAGAATTTCTATTTGGAGTGATTCCTACTGTACCTTCAGGACTCTGTGCTGATTCTCGGGAGCCTCTGAATTAATTCACAGATGTCACACGGATCGCTCCTTGTAAGGTGCTATTCAAGGGAAACAGTAATATCAGCCACAACAAAAACTAATACTTGTTTACTGGATCTCTGTCTCTACTCGTTCCATCTTTGTTTGCTCACAATTCACTAAAGACTTAAAATCCAGAAGAAATATTCTCTAGGTCAATGCCTTTAAAGTAGATACAGTCTCCACCATGAGCCCCAGAACACCCTCCCCCTCCACGTGAGACCCGTTGGTCCAACTGACATTCTCCCTGAGCCCCCTGCTCCACTTTGGTCGCCCTGAACGCACCCGCCCCTCAGCTGAGAGCCACACCCTGCTGCTGGGCTCACTTGTGTCCTCTCCGACTGATGTTTCCTATTCTTGGGCGAGGACGCAGGCACTCATAACTGAACAATCTAGTCCTTCTGTCGAATCGGGGCTGGGGATATGGAGCAAGCCCTTCCACCCTCCATTTTGCAAGTGTGTTCAGGATTTGTGTCCTGCCCTTAATCACCTCATCCCCAGAAACATTCTGTGACGTCATCCCAAGGCAGGTTCTACCTCCGACTTACCTATCAGAACCACCTCTCATTACTCATTTTCGCTCCTTTGTTCGAGAAAACATGCAAATTTCCGCCTCCTTTGCCTGACCCCACTTTTAAATTGTGCTGGCCAATTCCCAAGCAGCCTGGATCGGCAAGGCTCCCACCACTTTCTCTTTTCCAACAGTGTCCTCAGGTGGCAGGAACTCCAACTGCAGTTGACAGAAGTGGATTCAGTCACAACTCAATAGCCCCCCCTCCCCCCCGCACCCCGAGGTTCCCCTACCACCTGGGCCAAAGCTTGAGTGTTGTCATGGTCTCTGCAGCAATCAAGAAAGCTCACAGGCCACCCAGATACCAACCCCCTCTCCTTCAGATGCAATTGTATCAGGAAATTCTAAGCTCTCCATTTGAGGAAAGGAAGGGGAACGTATTGGGGTAACTTTCTGTTTGTACAGGAAAAACAGGAACCTTCTGGAAGGGCAATTTGTTGCTCAAAATGTATCTGAGCCTTCTAGCAGTGTTAACTCGGGCCCCATTCAAGAGCCCTACTCAGCAGGAAATACCAACAGTATCTGTCCCTTTGGCCTATCTTGCAGAGGGACTATTAACATAGCTCCTAACCCACCACACCTTTCAAACTAAGGATTTTTGCCAAGAAGGTAAAATCGGGGCTGGTGATGTGTCCACACTTTCTTAGGACTTCTGCTGCCAACTTTCACTCTACTACATCCTAGTTCTAGAAAGGAATATATATTTTTAATGTTTAGAAAACATTACACATTTACTTATTATTTTTTAATTTTTGGTCCTAGATTTATTGAGATACAGTGACATATACATGATATTAGTTTAAGGTGTACAACATAATGATTTGAAATGGTCACCACGATAGGTTTAATTAACAACCATCCCCTCATATAGTTACGAGATTTGTTTCTTGTGAGGAGAACTTTTAGGATCTACTACTCTCTTAGCAACTTTCAAATATACAGTATAATATTGTTAACTATAATCACAAGGCTCTACGTTACATTCCCAGAATTTATTTATCTTATAACCAGAAGTCTGTGCCTTTTGACCATCTTCACACATTTCCCCCAACGCCTAACCCCCGTTTCGGGTGACCACCAATCCACTCTCTGTTTCTATGAGTTCAGTTCTTTCAGATTCCACATAGGAGTGAGATCATACAGCACTTGCCTTTCTCTGTCTGGCTTATTTCGCTTAGCATAATGACTTCCAGGCCCATCCATGTTGTTGCAAATGACAGGACTTCCTCCTTTTTATGACTGAATAATATTCCATGGCTTATATGGACACCATGTTTTCTTCATCCATCCATTGACGGACACTTTGGTTGTTTACATGTCTTGGCTTTTGTGAGTAATGCTGCAAAAAACAAAACGGAGGTGCAGATTCCCTTTGAGGTAGTGATTTCATTTCCTTTGGTTATATACCCAAAAGCAAAATTGCTGGATCCTATGGTGATTCTATTTTTAATATTTTGAGGAACGTACACTGTTTTTTATAGTGGCTCTACCAATTTACATTCCCACCAACCACGTACAAGGGTTCTATTTTCCCCCCATTGTCATCAATATTTGTTACTTCTTGTCTTTCAGATCATAGCCATTCTAACAGGGGTGATATGATATCTCATTATGGTTTTGATTTGCGTTTCTAGAAAGGGGTGTTTTATATTCTGGTGGAGTTCCGGGCAGTAGAATCCCACCTTTAGATTGAGGCAATCATCTATGGAGGAGCATTGAGCAATTTTGTCCAGCAGGCTTGGCTTCCCAAGGCTGTGCCATTGCACATGAATGTTGCTGACATACTTGCCTATAGGGATCCTGGTGACTCAGGTGACCAATGGACCAGGACCCAGACAGCTGTGCGTGCAATAATGCATCAAAAGCACTCCCAGAAGTTGGCCTCTTCTACCTGAAGACCCATGACCTGACCTGACCTGACCTGATCTATTCTCCTCACTCTACTTTGAACCTCTGCTGCCAACCTTGCCAGCTTTTTCTGTACCTTTTTTCCCATACCTTTCCCATGTTCCCTTCCCTGGGGGTTTGGACAGACATTGTCTACCAGGAAACGTTCTCAGATCTAGAAGCAAAAACACTGTCTCTCATTTCAAGTGTGACCAGAATCACTTTGGTCTCGAGCCTGTATTTCTGGCCATACTTCTCCCCCATGTCTAAATCCAAGGGTCTTTAAGTCCACAGGCACTGGTCTCTGCAGGAATTCCCCAATCCTTCACTTACCCTACAAGAGCCCTAGAGCTCCTCCTATGTCAAAGCAGCCAGAGCCTCAGTGTCATTACCATCTATAAAGAAACTCACCACAATGATCCTCCAAAGACAGCAATGGAGGGAGATATCCCACCATCAGAAGAAAGGACTGCCGGACTCGCAGCCCTGATTAACTCTGTCTTCAAGATTCACCTTCCCCAGGTGATCTTTCCCGAAGTGCTACTCTCTAGCTCCCTCCATGACAAGAGTGGAACATGTCTCCATTCCCCACGGCTGAAGATGAGACAGGAGTGTTCCACAAGATTCTCCCACTTTCCAGAAATAATCAATATGAATACAGCACTGAACTGAATCCCAACTGTGAGGATGTGCCATGTTCTTTTCATTTTTTAAAAGATTTTTATTTATTTGCAGAGAGAGAGACAGAGAGCACAAGCAGGGGGAACGGCAGGGAGGGGGAGAAGCAGGCTCCCCACTGAGCAGGAAGCCTGATGCGGGGCTCAATCCCAGGACCCCAGGATCATGACCTGAACCAAAGGCAGATGCTTAACTGACTGAGCCACCCAGGCGCCCCGTGCCTGGTTCTTTTAAACGAGTCAAAGTGAACTGGATAAAAAGATACCAAGAACATTGCTTTGTCCTATTAATTTGGATCCTCTGTAGACTATCACTGGTTTGGATTTGCAGTTCTCTACTACCTTCTTAGACCTAGTTTCTTGGATGGTGATTCCTGCTGGGCTTTGATGTTTTCCTACCTGTAGGAAGAAAGCTGCAATCACAGTAGACCTGAGTTTAACAGAGAGCCTGGAGTGTGCCTTTTATGAAATGCTCCTAGATGTCAGGCTCTAGAGGAGGAAACATCTCATTCAGTTTCAGAATAGATTCCTTTTGTCCTGGAAAAAAAAAAAAAACCAACCCTCTTAAAGGGCCCTATTAGTGAAGATATTGGACAAGTATTCATTCACACACTGTGTGGGAAACTATCTTGTGGTTCAGTAAAGGCTTGGGGCCTTGATGCTTGACCCATTTCCTATGCATGCAGACCCCTTCCATTTCCAGTCCAAGTCCTCGAGGGGGAAAGAAGAAAGGAGAAAAAAAGTCAAATAATGAATTCTCTTTCTGCTCCTTACCATTCCTTTTGATTTTAAATTTTAAAGTTTTCCAACAATAGTCATCGAATTTAGAGAAACAACCTGGTTTTATTTGTCTAGCTACCATCACTAATGCTTTAATATCTGATAAAGCCTGCTAAAAATCAGTTTAATGAGAACACTTTTCTATTTAAGGCATATGTAATTTGCAAGATTTCCTTGACACATTTTTTTCATTTTAGTGGATATTAAATAATCTTTTATCATGAAGGATTAGAAAAATTATATTTTTATTAAGGTATTTTTAAAAAGTCAAAAAGAACTAAAAGCCTTCCAACAACTAGCTCATCCCTCTTCTCTTTTCTCACTGTCCCCAGTTCCCCTCACCAGAGGCAATTCTTTCTGACCCTTTTGTTTCTTTTTTTTTTTTAAGATTTTATTTATGTATTTAACAGAGAGAGAGAGATCACAGTAGACAGAGAGGCAGGCAGAGAGAGAGGGGGAAGCAGGCTCCCTGTTGAGCAGAGAGCCTGATGCGGGGTTCGATCCCAGGACCCTGAGATCATGACCTGAGCCGAAGGCAGAGGCTTAACCCACTGAACCACCCAGGCGCACTGTTTTAAGATTTTATTTATTTATTTGACAGAGAGATAGAGAGGGAGAGAGAGAGGGAACACAAACAAGCACAGGGAGTGGGAGAGGGAGAGGCAGGCTTCCTGTGCTGGGAGCCCAACGTGGGGCTCGATCCCAGGACCCTGGGATCATGACCTGAGCTGAAGGCAGACGCTTAACCACTGAGCCACCCAGGTGCCACCCGCCCCCCCCCCCCCCCCCGCCACCTACTTTTGACTGTTTCTTCGGACACTGGCACATTTCTTTATTTCTAATATTATACAATATTGCTATCTTTTCATTCAACAGTTTCAACCTTGTCAATTGACTTCCTCTTATTACAGATGAAAATTTAGTTCTGTTGTACTACCATTCTCTTATCCTATCTTCCCAAGTAATTATATTACCATTTGAGGTTAAATCAAAATGCAGTGTTGACATGATTTTTGCCTATGCAAATATTATCTATAGCTGAACACCATAACATATTTGGATGCTCCTTTTTCACTTTTTGTTTATCCTGAATTAAATAATTAGCATATATATATGTATAATTGCTGAATTGTCTTGGTATTTCTTGATAATTCCTACCCCATCCACATGTCTTTCCATCTAACTTCCCAAAAGGGAAATTTGGGGAAAAGTTTTATCAGATGACTTTTTTAGTTCCTTTTTTTTTCTTTCTTCAAGACATCCATTCTAGAGATCATAATTCTCTATCTAGGATCTTCCTCCACCCCAAATCTGCTACTCGGCTGCCTTCCTGAAATTCATTCTGTTGCTATCATAGGAGTTTACTTTGTCTTGTTCAGAGGCAGCAGATCCCCAGTAGTTTTCTGAGAAAGCGTAGGTGAATGGTAAATTTTTTGAGCCCTTTGGAGATGAACCATGAGAGACTATGGACTCTGAAAAACGATCTGAGAATTTTGAAGGGGTGGGGGGTGGGAGGTTGGGGGCACCAGGTGGTGGGTATTGTAGAGGGCACGGATTGCATGGAGCACTGGGTGTGGTGCAAAAATAATGAATACTGTTATGCTGAAAAAAATAAAAAAAAATTAAAAAAAAAATTTTTTTTGAGCCCTTTCATGTCTGAAAATGTTTTTATTCAGCCCTCATATTTGATTTGTAGTTTGCCAGGGAACATAATCTTAAAGGCAGTGCCTCCTTTTCTTTCTTGAGAAATGGAGATTATAATTCACAGAGCACAAATTTCAACAACTTATAGTGTACCACTCAGTAATTATTAGTATATTCACAAGGCTTTGCAACTATCACCACTATCTAATTTTAGAATATTTTCACTGCTCCAAAAAAAGAAACCCAGAATCCATTAGCAGTTACTGTCCCTGGCCCTTCTCTACCGCAGCCCCTAGAAACCACTAGTCTACTTTCTGTCTCTAAGATTTGCCTTTTTTAGCTAGTCATTGCATATAAACGGAGTCATACAATAGGTTGCCTTTTGTATCTGGATTCTTTCACTTAGCATAATGTTTCAGGGTTCATCTTTGGTCTATGTATCAGTACTTTATTCCTTTTCTATGGCTGAGTAATATTCTATTATATGGTTATACCAAATTTTATTCATCCATTTATCAGTTGATGGACATATGGGTGGTTCCTACTTTCTAGCTATTGTGTATATAATGCTGCTATAACCATTTGTTTTGTGGGAGTGTGTGCTTTTAGTTCTCTTGGGTGTATGAGGAGTGGAATTGCTGAGTCATATGGAAACTCTCTGTTTAACTTCTGGAGGAAGTAGCTACATTGTCTGAAGAAACTTGAAAACATCCAAGATTGCCTTGAGATGTCTAAAGTCTTTCTGAAACCTGACACTGTGCATGTGACCTCTTTGTTTTTGTTTTGTTTTGTTTCTTTCTAGAAGCTGGAGAATCACTCCCCTTCCCCCTCAAGACTGAAATTTCATAAGACTATGCTTTGATATGCGGCTGTTTGCATCCATTGCTCTGAGCATTCACTGGGGCTTTTCTCTTGTGACACTCAGGTCCTTAAGTTCCGTGTGATTTTTCCCATGGCATCCCTGTTGCAACCGAAGGCTGTGCCCTCTGCGCACTGCACAAAGGTGCCCTGCTGAGGAGGTGGCTGGGGGCTGAAATCTAACCAGGATTCCATTTTCTCAAATGTGTGCCTTAGCTTAAGACTATGTCTGCTTAGAGGAGGGGCATCCTTTTCTTTCCACACCTTTTTCTGTTTACCAAGCCGGGCTCACAGAGTGCATTCATCCATGCTAGGTGTCTTTTTCTCATTTACATAAAGGTGACCCAGAAGGTGGTGGTGACCCTGCCCCCCCTTTTCTGTGTTCCTTCTTCGGAACTCCTATTATTCAGACATTGGCTCTCCTAGATGAAGTCTCTCAACTCCCTATATTTTCTCTCCTATTTTCCATCTTTTGTCCCTTTGTTTCACTTGCCGAGACATTCTGTCAACCTGATCTTCAAGTCTTGTTGAATTCTTGTTTCTGCATGTTTTAAGGTCTAAGAGCCTTGGTTCTCTAAATACTTCCTTTACACAACATCTTGTTCATGTTTCATGAGTGCAACATCTTCTCTCTCTGAGGGCATTAATGATAATTCTTTCTGGAAGTTTTCTTTTCCCTGTCGTTTGTCCTTTCTTTCTGTTTTAGCGTTTTGGTCTCTGCATCTCATCTCTACAACACACCATTGGACAACTTCCTCTCTCCAACACTAGAAATTTGTTTCTCAGAGAGGGTAACACGGTAGGTCTCTGGGCTGGGGGACATCAGACACAGTCGAGATGGAGAATACCAGAGTGAAAACGGGGAAAGCATGAGAATGTTTACTGAATATAGAGACCTCTGTAAGCTTTCTCCACAAAGCTCCAGACAAAAAGGAGAAAACAGAAGGAGCAAATAACTGATACCTGTACCTTTGGGTGTAAGAAAAATATCGTGGAACTTTTATTTGTATTATTTTATCCCACCATTGCCTAACTAACATGTTTTGTTTTTAAATATTTCAAAATAAATAACATAAACAAATATATATCGGGGCTCATGCTCAAACTTTGTTACTAATGGAGGCACATAGTCAAAAGAGTTCAGAGGCCACTGCATTAAACTACGAATGTTTGTATGGCAAATTGCATTGATTTCAATTCTCCACACTTGATTTATAGCTGTATCATGAAAACAAGCCAATACAATGTGATATACCATACAGAAATTTTTAAACTAATACACCTGTAAGAACTCAGTGTTCCGCGTGGAACAAAATTCTACCCAACTTCAGATAATTCAAGAAAACGTGTATTTTTACCTCCCCATTTACCAGTGAGTCCTTCCTGATAAGCTGGAAGCAGCATATCAGACCATGTTAAATTAACAATGACATATTAAGTGCCCGACTACCATGTCAAATATGAGTTTTCTGACCCACATAAAAACTGAAATATGCACACACATGCCCTTTTAAGTATACAGCGTGGCCTGGACATTCAGCTCATTGCATATGGCAGTAATGTTAAAAGGTGGGATAGGGTATACAAAACAATAGAAAGAAAGGAACGAAAACTAAGAACTGATAATAAGGTGAGGAACATTCAAGAAATACTGCTAATCTTGGGTTACTAGTTGAAAGGAGCAGTTACACTTTAACTTTGGAACTCGATGCTTAAATACATCATTATTTTTGCTTCACCCATTTTTCTAATTGTAATTCCCCCAAAGGATTTAACTCATCTTGTGTGAAAGCAGTGATCCATAAAGGGAGTTTGAATTAGAACTACCCTAGAACATCCCGATGTCTTCAGCAAAATCAATTCCTTGTGTAAGTTTGATTAAACTAAAACCTACAAAAATACCATCAAATGTTTCTGAGTTGATAGGTTCATGAACGGGTTCAAAGGTTGACCCAGCCATTCTTTTAGCTGAGATGTCTTCAGGTAATCTACTACAACCTTCACCAAGGCAACGCAAAAAATATATGTAGAATTTCTTATGGTTAGGAAAGAAACAAAAGTAGTGTATCTGCTTGAATGAGTTACCACGTCCGTGCACCCTGTCGCCGGCCAAGCTGCATAAACTGGCATCTCTCCACCACAAGAGGGCAATAGCGCTCAACCGTTGTCAATGGAAACCCCCTCCAGAGCCAAGGAGGCTTCATTAGAGAAATCGTTACAGCCAGTTGTTAACACATCAATCTCTCATTGGAAAACGCGGGCAAACAGGAACCACAGCCCAGATAGGTCCAGAGCTTCTGTTCCCGGTAACAAAAAGACAGGAAATAAGCAAAAGGGGCTTGTGAAAGGGAGAGGCCTCCCTCCCCATCCTCATGTCCTGGAATCACCGTGGAGATGGCTGACTAGCTTAATAATGGCTGCAGATAGGGGTCTGTTTCATTTGGATGTTCAGATAAGAACACTGTGACAGGCATCTGTGGAACACGGCTCTTAATGGGGATTTGGGAAGGGCAGAATAAAAACTGATGGATGCAGCAGAGCTGATAGCTCAGAAAATGAGTTAAGATTGATTTTAGGAATGAAACCTGAGATAAACTTTAGATTCATGACATTGGAACATTAAGATCATCAAAGTAATTTTTGCAGCCTATAGCATTACTTTGTAAAGGTTCCAGGAAGCTAATTAATACAAAAAGGGATCAATTATAACAAATGCACCTCAGTATTTTAAGTACGTGTGTTCATTGGTCTAGTATTGCCCATAACTTGAGATGGATCAGGTATTTTTAATGTGCTCTCATGACCAGCAACTGTTTTTGTTTTTATTCATAATTGTCATTTATGATACTGAGCTATTATCTGAAAAGACTTTTAACATTTGAAAAACCTAACTTAATTTTTCTGTAATTTCTTGTTGTCTCAACATTTCTTGAACAATTACAATTTAGAGGAAAGACGGTGTTTCTGTGAGTGTTAAAAGAATTTTTGAAAATTGGACCCCTATGTTTTAAATAAATAAAAATAAAATAAAATAAAATGGAGACGTGAATATTTCCCGCCTTTTATGTGCCTTACATGTCTCATATTGTACCTTTTGTCATGGTCAAAACTTCAAAACAATAGAAAGGGTACATCTAATTCAGGGAATCTTGTTCCTTCATAGAGAGAAAGGATAGAATACAGGGAAATAAAACATGTTCTGTCATCCTAATAGATACCCAGGAGGGACATAATTGTCATTGTTGTTAATGAGCCATTGGATAGAAGATGATATTTTAAAACTCTTATTCAAGTATAAGTATCATTTAATGGTTTATTCAACTCAAATTAGCAAACATTATTGAGTTAGGCACTGTGGCAGACAATAGGAGTAACAAAAATGAATAAAACATCGAGCTGAGGATGAGAGTCACCCGAAAGAAGGAAGGCAATTAATATTTTTTAGCAACTACTCTGTAACAGATTGTTGCATATGTTTTCTCATTAATACTTTTAACAGTTCTGAGGTATCATCCCTGTTTTATGGAAGATGAAACCAGCAATTAAGTGGACGGCTCAAAGTCACAGAACTAGCTGGTATAGAGCCACGACTGGAACCCAGATCTGTTCAACTTTTAAAGCACAGTATTTTTTTATTTGGGTCATTCTGTCTGAATATTAGTGATTGACTCCTGGAGAAAAGTAACTTTTATATCTGGTAGTTTAATAGTTTACAGTTTAACAAATGAAACATCATGTTGTGCAGTCATTACATATTCTAAAATATATTTTAATTAGGAAATATTTTAAACATAGAAGTTAGAGGAGTACTGGCTGGCTCAGCCCAAAGAGCACACGACTCTTGACCTCAGGGTTGTGAGTCTGAGCCCCGTGTTGGGTGTAAAGTTTACTTAAAAAAGAAGAAGAAGAAGAAGTTAGAAATTTATAGAGGTTACAGAGCCGTATGCTATATTCAATCTTAATATTATGTATGAGTCAGACACTTTTAAAGAAATAAAACATTACAGAAACTGTTGAGACTTTCTACCTCTCCTTGATCTCATTCTCCTTTCTTCCTCTCTAGAGATAACACTATTACAAATTTGATGTTTATCAGTTTTATGCATGATTTCTTGCTTTGACTACGTGTTTATGAATCCATAAACAATATAATATTATTTTACAGGGTTTTAAATTGTGTTTTAATTGTATCCAAAAGAACATTTTAAAAAAAGATTTTGTTTATTTATTTGAGGGAGAGAATGTACAGGGAAGAGGGGCAGAGGGAGAAGGAGAAGCAGACTTCCCACTGAGCAGGGAGCTCATGTGGGGCTGGATCCTAGGACCCCAGGATCAGGAACGAAGCCGAAGGCAGACGCTTAACTGACTGAGCCACCCAGGTGCCCCCAAGAACACATTATTTTACAACTTACTTTTTGTGATAATATGTTTTTGAGATTTATCCACAACGCTCTATATACCAAAATTCATTTATCTGTTTTCTGATAATTGCATAAACAAAATTCCGCTATGGTTTTGACTCAAAGCATATCTGACGAACTTTCCTCATTATACTGAAAATTATATTTTAATAACAAAAGTGCAAAACTATCCACACTAACTTTTTTTTTTCTTGGTACAGATCATTCTCGAATCGAAGTATGGGAATTTGGTAATACTGTCATCGAATATTTCTACCACTGGACACACATCTGTTTAGCTCTCATGGAGCTAAACAAAAAACCAAGTAGTGCCCTTGTTCCCCCCTTGCCCTCCAAGACTGACTCCTGTGTGTATGCAAAGATGCCGAAGGGAAACGTGCCAGGGAAATGCTAATGAATTAGTACTGTACTTGGGATATTTTTGTCATGTTCAGTTTTGTTAACTCTAAAATATTTTCAATTGGAAAGGAGTGCCACATAGACATATTCTGCTCCTAGACAGTTACCTCAGCACTTTCTAAAACGAAAATGCTACCTAAGGAGAAATTTGATCTAAAAAATATCCAGTCAAGGTAGCTGTAACCAAATGTATGGAATATGCTTAAAAGTTTCTTTTTAGTTTTAACTTTGCAACTGCCATGGCACTATTGTGGCTAATTGGGTAGAATTATTTTCATTCTTTTAAGGTACAAAGTAAAGACTGAGATTTAAGGGGGAAATGGCAGTTTTTACATTTATTACCAGATAATAAAGATTTTAAGAAATTAACTGAGAATTGTTTTTCTAATTTTTCAGAGACTTAAGTGAGCGCCCCCACTTTTCCCTCTCCGTCTCCGACTCCTCCTCCCCACTCATTTTGACAGGTTATTCCAATGAATAGAAATTCTTGTGGGAAGATGTCCATGACTCATGGAAAAAAGCAAACACCTTTCTTTTTATTTTTTAATAACAAAAACCTCTCAAGTTCAAGAACTGCAAAAAGAATTTATACTTATTTTAAGCTTATTACAGCAAACTTTGCTGCTCTTTTGTGAGATCTCATCTTTGCAATAAGATATCTGATGAGAGTCCCTTTTTAATAAAAATTTGGGAAATTAAACTTCATTTTCTTTATTTGGTTGACAAAATGTGATGTGTTCCAAACATCTTATAATTTGAGATTGGAGGTCCCTTCTTAACCTTTTCTGATAAGATGGCAGTGTTATTACCAGTCCTCATCTCCTGGATGCCCAGTTTTAACCTGTAAGCCTATTTCATATTTGGAAGAGGGCTTTTCAGGGCATTTGCAACGACATTTCTAGGAACAGTGTTCTTAAAGATATTAAACTGATAGCCACATATCCTGATGGCTTCAGAACAAGCTTGGCAAGTCCACTGTGCATACAAATGGCATTTTAGGCAGTGAAGAGAGAACATTTTTGCAGAATGCTACCTTCTTAACCATTATCATGGGAATTAAGCAAACTAAATGGCATCTAGCTTAACTGAGAACAGATATACATTTGCCTGGATTTTAACTTGTTTGAAGTATTTTCACACACAGTTCATTTGATCCTGTAAGGTAGTCAGTCTAATATCAGTCTAATATCATTATCTCTACTTTATAAGTTAGGACATAGGCTCAAAGAGTGAGTTGCTTAGGTCAAAATAGCTCGTAAGCAGGGGGCCCTAGCATTCATCTTTCCTAATTTTTGCCAGCACCTCAGATATGTCACTAACACTTGACAACCTTTACCAGGCTAATGACCATGTTATCAGTCTTTTGGAAACTACTTTAAAATTAAGCAACTGGGGTGCCTGGCTGGCTCAGTTGTTAAGTGTCTGCCTTCAGCTCAAGGTCCTGGGATTGAGCCCCACATTGGGCTCCCTGCTCTGTGGGAAGCCTGCTTCTCCCTCTCCTGCTCCCCCTGCTTGTGTTCCCTCTCTCGCTGTGTCTCTGTCAAATAAATAAATAAAATCTTTGAAAAAAAATAAAATTAAAATGGGACTCCTGGGTGGCTCAGTTGGTTAAGCAGCTGCCTTCGGCTCAGGTCATGATCCCAGCGTCCTGGGATCGAGTCCCGCATCGGGCTCCTTGCTCGGCGGGGAGCCTGCTTCTCCCTCTGCCTCTGCCTGCCATTCTGTCTGCCTGTGCTCGCTCTCTCTCCCTCTCTCTCTGACAAAAAAAAAAATAAAATAAAATAAAATAAAATAAAGCAACCAACAAGAAAGACTAATTGGATTTATTTAATAATCTTTCAAGTAACATACTATCCTATAACACCAGAAGCTTACTTTTTTAGCAAAGAGGATGTTATTCATACTTGACAAAATTTAGATATAGATTTATATTTAAATATATTTATTGGATAGGCTGATTTGAATCATTTGAATAGATTGAATTACCTACAGTGGTATATATATATATATACATATATATATATATATAATTTCAGAAGGTTAGACTTGATTAGATTTTTTGTTGGCGCTCTTTCCTATAGCTTATAGGTAATGAGGACACTGTATGGTGTCAACCATGCAGGCCATTTTCTTCTTTCTTTCTTCTTCTTTTTTCTTTCTTCTTTTTTTTTAATTAAAGGGGATGGAAGTTCATTGAATACACTATAAGGGAGCAGTGAGCAAGGAGAGACTGTCTACCAGGACATAGTGGCAGGGGCTAAATCAGTGGGGGGGGCATATGGGAGTATGAGAACATATGGAGTCTTCCTTTTTGGTAACTGTGTCCAGTTTAAGTAGCCCATTGGTCAGCTAAGGCTTATGGCTGTCTTGAGGTGAGTGGCTTAATGAGCCTGTTTGCATTCAGCCCAGTGGTCACTGTGGGCCCTTTTGGCTTTCTTGGGTTTCCATTCCTCAAGCCTGTTGCCTATAAGCAGCCTCGACATTCCCCCCCGCCGACAGATCAATGATGACAAGTCTTTGGCATTTGAGTGGAAGACTCATCTTCAGTAGCAGCTTCACGCTGGATCGGGAGAAACATGCTTTCCCTACCTAAGCTTGTGGGGCCATCAGAGTTTCTATGCAGTTATAGACCAGAGCATGGTATTATATTGTGCTGATACGAGATTTGAGTGAGATTCCCTGGTGGCTAGGTCCATGGGATTTAGAGGGAGGGGACCCTCCAATGGCATGGGCTGGAATCATTATTTGTATATATAATTGTTGGATTTACTCAGGCACATAGGAGCGTATTTTGCCTGTAGATCAGAATGGCAGCTGGATCCAAGAGAACAAAGGTAAAAGGGGGTGGAGGGCAAAAGAAGCAAAGGCAGCTGAGTCAGCCAGTATCAGGAAAGGGTCCCAGCCCAGTCTATAATGTGTACAGATTTCCCCTAGACAAGTTTTTACTGCACACATGTTAGGAACAGAGACCTCAGGGGGATGGAGTGGGAGGGGAGAGGAAAGGGGTCCTTCGCCCTCACAGGCACAGGCAGTTTGACCTCTCTGCCCTCAGACCTTTAGACCAAACTGGGGAGCTGTCCTGGCCAGAGATATTCAGTTGTCTGAGGAATACTAGTGTTTGACTGTGGAAGAGCCAAAAAGAGAAAGGAAAGCGAGAGAAGGATCCTTCCCAAGGACAAGAGGGGAAATCCCTCACCCTTTCAGCAAGGACAGTCTGGTGGGTTCCCCCGGGGGCTTCAGAGCCTCACTAAGGAGTAACCTTCGCCAAGGCTGTCAGTCCCCCCAAGGAGCACTAGAGTTGGTCCACTGAGGGAAAGTCCCAAGAAATTCCAAAACAATCTGGGAAGACTCTCAACCTGGCAGAGGTTCTCCATTTGGGCCACAAAATGTGGGGCTTCCAGATTGGGTGGAGGCTCGTGGTGCAGGCAATGAAAGAATTCCCCCAAGGTGAAACAAAGGAGCTAGAACTTTATTAAATATACTGCAAGGGAGGAGCGGCCAGGACAGCAAAGGAGAGACTGTTTGTCTGGACCATTTTCCTTTTTAATTATGGCTTTCCTTGGTCTAGGAACAACAATCAGTTTTCAGGACAATGAAATCAGGAATCTAGAAATCTTAGAAATTCTAAGATTCTTAGAATCTTAGAAACTCTTTCAGGAATCTTAGAAAAGTTCCTGTTGCCTCTTTTAACAGCTTTATTGAAATACAACTTAGATAAAATGCCCCCCCTTAACATGTTCAGTGCAATGGTTTTTAGTGTATTCACAGAACTTGCAACCATTACAAAATCAATTTAAGAGCATTTTCATCACCCCCTTAAGAAACCCCATACTCATTAGTAGTCACTCTCCATTTTCCTCCACTCAAGCCCTAGGCAAATATTCATATTCCTTTCTCTATGGGTTTGCTTATTCCAGACATTTTATATGCATGGAATCACACAGTATGTGGTTTCTTATGATTGACTTCCCATTCCCCATTAATCTAAGTATGATTAAGCTACCAGCTACCCTTAACTTCCATAGACATCTCCAATCCACTGACTCCAAAGATCTTTGCAGGTAATTTAGGGAATTTTCATTCTTCTCATGTGAGGTTTATGTAATGCTACTCCCACCTTACCCCACTCTACATCATTAACTCTGTGTTCTTACTCTCCTCCATATGATTTTATTATAAAGACTTCTCTTAATAGATAATATCAATAAATTAAATATTGCCTATTTCTTTGTCCATAGACATGGTAATTATCCTCAGAGGGTGTTCTGTCTCCTAGTCATTAGCTCCATAACTCTATCTTACCGTCCCTCAGTTTACTGCCTGGCCTTAGACTGTCTTGCCCATAAACCACAACTAGTAAGGCACATCTTGGTGGCCATATCTTGTTCTCTGTGGCCCTGACTCTCCAGCCACAGCTTTTTGAATTAGGGTTGACCGTAATTCAAAGGCAATTGGTTTCAACCACAAATTGGTTTCAAAGGGAAACCAATTTGTGAAATGGTCTAATATTGAAAGTAACTAAACCATGGATAAACCAAACTGGGAAACAGTAATAGGAGCAGTGGCTAGAAGGGGGGTAAGTATTAGGAGAGACCAAAAAGTGTCATACCAGGCCCTAAACAATTAAAGCAAACTGCCTTCCAGACAGTAAAAATTAGCAGAAATTGTTGGCAGAGAACAAGTTTAGAGAATGGGTAGTTTGGTTTGGGACAAGAATGCACAAAAAGGCAGAGAGGGTACAAAAAGCAGCAGAGACTGAAAGAGTAAGGAAGTAACATAAGTAACATTAATGTCAAAAGATTAAAAGGAACATCCATTATCTTGGGTGCTAAGGACCCTGCAGTTACCCTGGATCCAATTCTAGTCAACTGCTTTATTCTTGAGGTCTTATTTCTGAAAGTCTAAGTCAGAATTCTTTGTTGTGTAACAGGAGTATGGTAGTGATGATACCATCTCTTATTGGCTTTACCCTGCTTCTGTCCTTTCAGCACCTTCAATTAAAGTTCCCAAACTTGGGTTCAAAACGTTAGGAGGCTTCTCTGTGTCTCTGATTCACTGCTACAGGTACCACCATTGCTGCAAACTCTGCCAAGGGTTTGAAGAACTTGAACTCTCTGAAACACTGCATCTGAGAAGTCAGTGTTCTACCTTTGGGAAAAATCTCACAATTGCTTCACTGCAACATCCCAAAGGCAAGGGGAGAATACAGGATTCAATACAGCAATTCAAAAGCTCACATTATATATAGCATATTGAGCTGGGTAATTTTGTGTAACTAATTCTGCATTCAGTCTCTTTAAGCAAGAGGCAGACAGTCTTGGCAGGGGGGCTTTATTTTTACCCTTTATTGATTCTTTTTTATTTTAAGCAAAATAACAGATACTTATTGTTTAAAGAGTCATCCTATTATAACTTTTAAGACCAGAGCCTTTCTCAGTCCCTCTTCACCCCTATTTTTCTTATTTCTGAGTCGACTATTTTCAATTCCTTTAGCTCAGGAATTAATACACAGCCCACAGGCTAAATCCGGCCAGTTGCCTATTACAATAAAGTTTTATTAGAAAAGCCATGCCCAGGGGTGCCTGGCTAGCTCAGTCAGTGGACCAAGTGACTCTTGTTCTCAGGGTCCCGAGTTCAAGCCCCACATGTAGCGTAGAGTTTATTTAATAGATAGCTAGATAAGAAGGAAGGAAGGAAGGAAGGAAGGGGGGGGCGTGGAAGGGGAAAGGGAAAGGTAAGGTGGAGGGAAGGAAAGGCCATGCCCAATTGTTTATGACTGCCTTTGCACTACAAGGGCATAACTGAATACCTGCCACAGGTACTAAGACCCTAAGACCCACAAAACCAAAATACTTACTATCTGACCCTTGGCATAAAAAGTTTCCCAACCTCTGGGGTGCCTGGGTGGCTCAGTGAGTTAAGCCTCTGCCTTTGGCTCAGATCATGATCCCAGGGTCCTGGGATCGAGACCCATATCGGACTCTCTGCTCAGCAGGGGGCCTGCTTCCTCCTCTCTCTCTGCCTGCCTCTCTGCCTACTAGTGATCGCTGTCTGTTAAATAAATAAATAAAATCTAAAAAAAAAAAGAATAAATAAAATTATAAAAGTTTCCCAACTTCTATTTTGGCTTTTGTTTTGACATGTACCTCCACAGTGTGAAATAACAAACTGTGTGGCTACACTTTTTTTTTCCTGACTTAAGCAATATTTATTAGCCTCCCAGTTTGCATTACAAAGATTTAGCTTCTTCCCCAGCATGTGTGTCCACACACACACAAACACATAAACATTTCCCATTCCTCCATTCTTTCCAATATATTACATTGTAATTTAAATTAGAATATGTTGATCTTCAGCGTTTGCATTATTGTGATTATGTATGCTATTTAGGGCTTAGCCATGTAGTAAATTACAACTATTTTCCTTTTCTGAACATCTTTTGATTTTCCTAGTAGTTAATGTCAAAAGAGTGGCGGAGTGACCAGAATAATAGCACCCGAAGTAGATTTCAGGGTAAAGAATATTACCATGATAAAGAAGGTCATTTCATAATGAAAAATAGGTCTCCATTAATTAAGAAGTCATAACAATCTTAAGCATTTATACATCTAACAACAGAGTTTCAAGGTACATGGAGCAAAAATAGATTAATACTACAATTCCAAAGAGACAGAAGTAGATTACTGGTTACCTAGGGTCAAAGGGTATAGGGTAACATGACTGACTGATAGATACATGCTTTCTTTCTTGGGCATTAAAAGCATTCTAAAATTGATTGCGGTGATGCTAGCACAACTCCCTGAATGTATTACAAACCATATCCCAACAAAGCTGTTTGAAAAAGAATGCCTGGGGGGCCCAGTCAGTTAAGCGTCTGACTCTTGATATTGGCTCAGGTCATGATCTCAGGGTGAAATTGAAACCATAATGGGCTTCACTGCACTGGGTTGTGTAGCCTACTTAAGAGTCTCTTGCTTTCCCTCCACTAGACCCTTCCCACTTAAAAAAAAAAAAAAAAAAAAAGAATGGCTATACTATGAAGAAATCCCACCTACACATAAATGGTAAATATGTTATTAAACATAATATTTTTCTTATTTTAAAATGTTTTTGAAAGATAATTGCTTAAAGCAAAAATAATTTATATGTTTATAACACAGGTAGCAATAAAATGTGTGAAAACAGTAACACAAAGTCTAAGAGGAAAATACTTTTGTAAGGTTTTTTAAATTATACATAGGAAAGTATAGTCATCATTAAAGACGGACTGAGATAAATTAAAGGTGTATATGAGAAACTCCAAAGCAACACCTAAAAAATTAAGTATGGCCAGTAAGCCAACAAAGAGTTTGCATCATAAAAATCTTAAGCTCAATCATAAAAATTACTTGATTAATCCAAAAGAGGGCAAAAAAAAGCAGGGAGGGTTAGAGAACAAAGAACAGATGGGGAAATAGAAAAACTGCAACCATATTCCTAATCGCTTTAAAGAAAATGTTCTAAATACCCTAATAAAAGAAATCATCCTATTAGACAAAAAAAGCAAGACCCAAAAATATACTATCAACATGAGATCCACTTTGAATATTAAGACACAAATAGATTAAAATAAGTTAAAAGTAAAAGAATGGAAAAAGATGTACTATGCTAACAAAGCGGACTGTATAAATATCAGATAAAGTACATTGAGAGAAATAAAAGAGTCATTTCTTAACGGTATAGAGATCAATGCAAGAAGACCTAACAATCCTAAATGTTTATATACCTAATAACAGAACTTCAAAACACAAGAGAATTAAAAGGAGAAATAGATCCACAATTATAGTTGGAGATTTTAACATCCTTCTATCAGTAATTGAAAAGGTATCTTTGGCTGCTGTAAGACTAGTTTGGAATGGGCCAAGTGCTAGTGAATGAACAGACGGAGTGTGACTGGATTTAAAAATGTACATAGATCCTATATGATTTTGATTTCTATACCCAGCATTACCACCATGTTATGAATCATTTCGTCCAATGAGCATATGCCCAGTATTCACGTATAGGTTTTTATCTTCTGTCAAGTTACCCTGGGCCAGGTATACTCACATTGAATACCGCGGCGGGGAAAAAAAAAAAAATCGATAGCCTTAGGGCAGTGTTTTTCAAACTTGAGTGATTATCACAGTTCCCTGGAGGGTTCGTTAAAATTCAGATGGCTGGGCCGCATCCCGGATGGGGATGCATTTGATGCCGTAGGTCCGGGAAAGGGCCAGAGAATTTACATTCTTAACGAATTCCCGGGTGACGCTCCACACTTTGGGAGCTACTGGCCTAGAATTGTCATTCCTTTCCTCGCATTAACTTCGAGACAGCCAGTTGGTTTCCAAACAAAGACGAAGACCGTAGGACTGGGTCCCCTACAGCGCGTAAGCAGCTCAAAAGCCGGGCTCTCAGCGGATCCAAGCGGTTCAGACCTTCCAAATCCGCGCGAGAGTTTACATGAGGACGTCGGCGTCTGCGTCTGCGTCTGCGTCTGCGTGACGTCGGCGTCGGCCACGTTCAGCGGAGACGAGAGCAAGATGGCGATTCCGGGCAGGCAGTGAGTGATCCGGGAGTTAGGGTCAGGCTGGGAATGGAAAATCACGGCGACTTTGTCTTTGGCCGAGGAGAAAAAGTGCGCTGGAAGTGAAGGGGCTTGTGCCGTCAGGGATAGAGACGGGGAGAAGCGAGAGATCCTGAGGAACATATTCCCCTCCCCCACACATTTTCCAGGATGGAAGCCCGAAGTTTGAGGGAGAAACTTGTGAGGAAATAAAGGAAGTTAGGCTGAGGGGCAGAGAGCGAGACTTTTCTATTTTCCAAAAGCTCGGTCTGAGGCCCCTCAGTCTTGCTTCCTACCCCGCGCTTGAGTTTCTCCCTGGTTGGATGCTTTCATGGGCAATGAGAAGAGAGACCATTCCTGGCTTCCTTAGAGGGCCTTGTTCTCCTTGGCTGCTCAAGTCCTGATTCCCGCCCTTCCTTCTTGTTTTAGGAATGTTGTGCAGAGAAGCCTCAGAAAAGGGTAGGCATATAGGGAATTGGGGTATACATTGCCGCAAGAGAGACAAATATTGTGTGTTCTTGGAAGTTTTACCTTTGATGTATAATCCTTACTTCCCGTGATCTCGGCATTTTAAAGGCCAAAACGTGAGAAGCTAAATGAGTTGGATCTGATGGCATGGTTCTCTTAGATGCTCATGAGTTCGATAGAGTGTAATGGGCATCTGTCCATGGCTACTTGGGTTTCTCAGTTAATGTAATCTTTAAAAATTTCTCGTGGGTGACATTATCCAATAACTTATTTAAAACTATGTAAGTATCCAGTAGGGAAAAACAAAACAAGACTAGATATTTTTTTGTTCGACCACATGGATAATTTAGAGTGTTTTCTAATTTTTAGTGGGCATAAACTGAACTTTCCACTAACGTGTTCTTTCTAAAACATTACTGTTACTTCACCGTCTAAAACATTTCTGAAGTCTTCAATTAATTCTCTTTGATTAATATGGTATTTGAATTTGGTCTTTACCTGCAAATAATTGCTTAAAAGCAATACTTAGAAAATCTTAATGGACATTAGAATTTTGAGATCACTGAAAAGCAGAAAAAATCTTATGTGTTCATAAGCTATTTG
The DNA here is from genome assembly GCF_902655055.1 of Lutra lutra. Lineage (NCBI taxonomy): Eukaryota > Metazoa > Chordata > Mammalia > Carnivora > Mustelidae > Lutra > Lutra lutra. The sequence continues at coordinate 44,003,475 of NC_062293.1, forward strand.
ACATGTTTTGACTTGGTAGCTTCATCTGGAAGAGGTAGTGGATGTATTATTTTTTAACATTTAAGTATAATGGTGTAATTTCTATTTCAAAAAAAAAATGCAGGTATGGGCTTATTTTGCCAAAGAAAGCACAGCAGTTGCACCCTGTTTTGCAAAAACCATCAGTGTTTGGAAATGATTCTGATGATGATGATGAGGTAAGGGAACCTATGTTTTTCTATTGCATTGTTAGAAATGTAATTTTTTAAATTGAACTTGTGAATTTGATGTCTTTTCTTGCCTTAGGTATTTACAGAATAATAAAATAATTTATAGAATTATCAAAAGGAATATTTAAAGAAAGACTTCTCACTGATTTTTTTTTTTTTTCATGAGTGGTACATGGATAATCTAAGATTTTTTAAAGTTGTGAATTTCAGTTATTTCTAAGCAGTTACACAAAGTTGTTTTAGAGAGCTAATACTGATGTGACAAATTGTTAGTGTAAAGATCCCTGAAAATGAGCTATTAAGATGTCACCAATTGCCTAGAAATTTTTATTAGCGAAGTAGTTTCTTCTAAGACTACTTTTGTGGTTATTAATTGTCTGCTAAATGTAATTGCTCAGGTATAATTATGGTAGTTCTTGAAAGTACCATTGGTAGTACCACAATAATATCTAATATGAGTTATTTTTTATTTTAGCAGCCAAAACAGTGTTTTCCTGTGAAATCCACAGCTTATAGCAGAAACAACCCCATGTATATGCTTATCTAATACTTGAGTCATTTTCTGTATTTCTAAAGACTTTTCAGTCTGTTAATCTGGTACTTCCTTTGTTCTGGCAGAAAGATAGCTTCTCTTTCAGTTTTTATTATTTTATAAGGCATAGGTAGGTAATTGAACGTATTTGATACTTCTTTGCTTTTTGCTTTCCTTCTGTTGAAAAAATTGGCTCCAGATGCAGTCTACTTCCCTACATTACGCCCCGAACAACTATCACATTATGATTTTGATTTGCATTTCCCCGATGGCCAGTGATACTGGCCATTTATTTATCATGTTTGGAGAAATGTCTGTTCATATCATTTACCTATTTTAAAATTGGAGTATTTGTGCTTTTACGAGTTGTAAAATTTCTTTATATATTCTAGATACAAGTCCCTTATTAGATACAGTTTATTAATATTTTCTCCCATTCTGTGGGTTGTCTTTTCACTTTCTTGGTAGTATCCTTTAAAACACAAAAGTTCAGTTTTGAGAAAGTCCAATTTAGTTTTCTTAGTAGGTTTATACACTTTTGTGTCTTAACCTAAGAAATCGCTCCTTAATCCTGTGTCACAAAGATTTATGCCTGTATTGTAGTTCCACTTCTTAAATTTAGGTCTGTGATCCATTTTGAGTTAATTTTTGTATAGGGTGTGAGGTAGGGGTTCTACTTTATTATTTGCATAGGGTATCCAGTTGTCCCAACATCATTTGTGGAAGACTGTTCTCCATTGAATTGACTGCACCCTTGTCATTTGTTTTAAAAAAAAAAATATATATATATATATATTTTTTTTTTTAAAGTCATCAGTCATGGACATGCCTATTCTGTAGTTTCATGTAATACAAAGCGAAATATTTGAGAAGGATGGGTGTACACAAGCGGTCTAGAAAGTTTACGTACATTGTTGCTCTTCCTTTTGCATTGTGAAATGAGGCTGGTGGGCAGTGGGTATACTAGAACCAGAAAAGCTAGGGCTAGGCCAGTTTGCTCTTCTTTTCTCCGTCTATCCCTCCTTCCCTTCCTTCTTCCCTTCTTTTTCCTAGGGGGATTTCTTGCAGAGAATTGGGTACATAAGTAATAAAAGACTTAAGAAACCAAAAAGAGGATGGTGAAGCAACTCAGAGATCAGCAGCAGTAAGAGCAAGTAATGATAAAGGGAAGGATACAGGTAGCATATAGGTCCTGGAAGCCAAGGGCTAGGGTTACCTGGGAACTAGAGTCTTTAAGAAGGAGCTGAAGCCACTGTGGAGATTAATGTCTTAGGTAGGTAGAGAAAAAGGCAGAGAGGAATACTTGGTTTTTTCCCTTTCTCCCACCTTCCAGTATATCATCTTTGTTTTCCATTGGTAGAGCTCAGCCAGAAGCCAACTGACAAGAAAGCTGCAGCTTTGTTCTTAGTGAACAAATATAAAAGTTTTTCATTATAACATCTTATCAATAAAAAGATGAGTCTGATGAATTCCAGCATTGAGAAGTAAATTTCTTTGTTAAGTATATTTAAATATTTGAGGTCTGAATACCAGAATTCTTACTTAAAATTTAACAATTTAAGCAACAATAAAGTTATAGTGCTTTGGAAAATATAGAGAAAGATATTTTATGGTTTTCTTCCAAAAGAGGGCATTATATACCTGGAGAAGAGCTGCTGCAAAGCAAATCCATTGTTATTTACAGGATTCAGAAGCATTTAAGAACCCAAATTTAAGATCAGACTTTCCTTCCAGAGGTCCGGCAGACGGCCCTAGCAAATGACTTCAATTTTAATATGTGTTTGTATTGAGTTAGTTTAAACGTGGGAAAGTGGTATTTAAGTGGTTCCTCTTTTGAAATTATCAGAACTAATTAGGAATAATTAGTTTGTTCAGAGGCAGAGGAGATGGGAGTTTTTACTGTGTATGAGTAAGAGATTAATATTGTTTCCAGATGGTGTTGTCTGATCATAAGTGTTTGAGTGGTTTTGCTGTGATAGTAATGTGTTTATTCCATTTTTCCAAGTGTATCCTCTTCCAGTGTCATTGCCACCACCTTCCTCACTTAGATTATTTTAATAGCTTTGTAACTAGTTTCCTTATCACCTGTCTCCTTAAATTGATTTGAAATACTATGGACAGATTGATCCTTTTTTTTTTTTTTTTTAAGACTTTATTTATTTATTTGACAGACAGAGATCACAAGCAGGCAGAGAGAGAGGAGGAAGCAGGCTCCCTGTTGAGCAGAGAGCCCGATGCGGGGCTCGATCCCAGGACCCTGAGATCATGACCTGAGCCGAAGGCAGTGGCTTAACCCACTGAGCAACCCAGGTGCCCCCAGATTGATCCTTTTAAAGCACAGTTCTATTCACTTGTAACTATCTTGCTTTTGAGCCTAATTATATTTAAAATCTAAACTGCTAGTCCTGACATTGAAAGCCTTCACTAGCTTTGGCTTCAAAATGCTTACTAGCATTTGTTCCCTAACTGTGCATCTCTGTGCAGAGTGTAGTTTTTTTGCAACTCTGCTTTTCATCACACTAGAAGTCTTTCCATCCTTCAAAACCCATTGCAAAAGTGCTTCCTTCATTTTCCCCAGTGGAAGCAATCTTTTTTTTTTTTTTTTAATGATTTTATTTACTTATTTGACAGAGAGAAGGAACACAAGCAGGGGGAGTGAGAGAGGGAGAAGCAGGCTCCTCGCTGAGTAGGCACCCCAACGCGGGGCTCGATCCCAGGACCCTAGGATAATGACCTGAGCTGAAGGCAGACACTTAACGACTAAGCCACCCAGGTCCCCCGCCAGTGGAAGCAATCTTATCCATTTTCTCTTACTCTCCTTTTCTTAGCATTTAGCTTTTTATACCTTGTGATGTAAGTTCTTTGCATACAAGTCTTGTCACTCTACCAGCTTATGAGCTCCATGAGTTAGGATCTGGATATCTATGCTGATACATGCACTATAAAGTAAAATTATTTACTTGGATGTTTTAGTTGTCTGTATTGTAAAGAGCCAGGCAGTAGGTGTTTGGGCTTTGCCAGGCCAACTATTGAACTTTGCTCTCGTGTGAAAGCAGCCATTAGACAATATGTAAATGAATGATCATGACTAATTAACATATTCTAATAAAACTTCATTTACAAAAGGAGAGGTGGCTGGATTTGGCTATAACTTGCTGACCCTTGGTCTACACAGTTCTCAGAAGCACTTGTGATAACCAGTAGTATTTCGCAAATGTTACAGGATGGTCATTGACTAAAATAGGTGTTGCATGACAGGTTAAACAAGAAACTTCCTTTTAGATATTTCTTACTACTAAATACTTGCTCATTTTGCAGAGCACAGTGACTTTTCCTTTTAATCTTGGCAATTGAAATACTTATTTCTAGGCAGTATTCTTGTAGGATCCTTTTTTGCACAGTAATTCATAATGCCATGAAGAAGTATGATCGGTACAACCTGAAAGTTGTTGCAGTTTGTGTCTTTATCCAAAAGCAACAATTTTCAGGTTGGATGAAGATACAGAACTCTTTGATCTCTTCACAGAAGTATTAAGTTAAACTGGATAGCAAATGTTTATTAACTTAGTTTTTCATAAATGTATCAAAAATGTCAGAAAGTGGTGGATGATAACAATAACTTGTACTTTGAGTCTCTCAGAAGCCATGGTATAATCCTTTCATAGGTTAAGCATTCATTTTCATAAGATGTAAAGCATTTATAAAAACACTAATACATGGGACGCCTGGGTGGCTCAGTTGGTTGGACGACTGCCTTCGGCTCGGGTCATGATCCCGGAGTCCCGGGATCGAGTCCCGCATCGGGCTCCCAGCTCCATGGGGAGTCTGCTTCTCCCTCTGACCTTCTCCTCGCTCATGCTCTCTCTCACTGTCTCTCTCTCAAATAAATAAATAAAATCTTTAAAAAAAAAAAACACTAATACTTCAGAAAAATGAGGAAAACACATTTATAGACAAATATAGAAGAAAGAGAAATATCTGATACACACTAAAGATATTTCATCATAGTATAAGTAAGAAATGTAAATTGGGACAACAGTAAGCTGCTGTTTTTTACTATATTAGCAAATACTTTTAAAAATGTAATGGGGCGCCTGGGTGGCTCAGTGGGTTAAAGCCTCTGCCTTTGGCTCAGGTCATGATCTCAGGGTCCTGGGATCCATCTGGCATCGGGCTCTCTGCTCAGTGGGGAGCCTGCTTCCCCCCTCTCCCTCTGCCTGTCTCTCTGCCTACTTGTGCTCTGTCTCTCTCTCTCAAATAAATAAATAGAACCTTAAAAAAAAAAAAAAGGAAAGAAAGAAAGAAAGAAAACTGTAATGGGTGGGTGCCTGGGTGGCTCAGTCCGTTAAGCGTCTGCCCTCGGCTTGGGTCATGATCCCAGGGTCCTGGGATTGAGCCCCTTATTGGGCTCCCTGCCCAATATGCAGGGAGCGTATACCCTGCCAATAAGCAGGAAGGCCTGCTTCTCCCTCTCCTTCTGCCTGCTGCTCTACTTGTGCTCTCTCTGTATCTCTCTGTCAAATAAATAAAAATCTATTAAAAAAATGGTAATGGCAAGGTTTTGGCGAAGTGGGTGCTCACACTTGTGTTAGTGTAAATTGATGCCCCTTTTTGGAAAGCAGTTTTGCAAATTTGTGTCAACTTTATTTTATTTATTTATTTTTTAAGATTTTACTTATTTATTTGACAGGGAGAGATCACAAGCAGGCAGAGAGAGCGGGGGAAGCAGGCTCCCCGCTGAGCAGAGAGCCCGATGCGGGCCTCGATCCTAGGACCCTGAGATTGTGAGCTGAGCTGAAGGCAGAGGCTTTAACCCACTGAGCCACCCAGGCGCCCTGTGTCAACTTTAAAAGTCAAGTTAACCCTTAAAAAAAAAATAAACAAATAAATAAATAAATGAAACCTGTTATTTTTTTGGATGACAGCATGTGGTTATTTTATTTTTGAAAAAAATTATACATATTATTATTGTAATTTTGAAGAATAGAAGGAAATGAATGTTTAAAAAAGATATCCATAATTGAATATTCTTGAAGTGAGAAACATTTAAAAGCTTGATTTTGTATCAAAGACAAGCTGCCTTTATTTTCCCTTCTAAAATTCTCTCTTGAAGAAATTATCAGAAATTTGTGTTATGATTTATGGATATTTAAAAATCTTTGCTTATGATAGCAAAAACTTAGAACTGGTCCACCCTTCCATAGTAAAAGTATGATTAAGTGTGGTGCTATATATATACAAAATTGTTATAGATAAAATCAAAGGAAAAAAGAAAGTAAAGCATTTCAGAATTTTTTTCTTAACTTTTATTAAATTTTTTATTAATTTGTTTCAGGGGTATAGGTCTATGATTCAGCAGTCTTACACAATTCAAAGCACTTACCATAGCACATACGCTCTCCAGTGTCCATCACCCAGCCACCACATCCCTCCGACCCACCTCCACTCCAGCAACCCTCAGTTTGTTTCCCTCTGGTTTTATCCCTTTTCATTTTTTCCTCTCTTCCCCATGATCTTCTGCCTTGTTTCCCAAATTCCACATATCAGTGAGATCATATGGTAATTATCTTTCTCTGATTAACTTATTTCACTTAGTATAATACACTCTAGTTCCATCCATGTCTTTGCAGATGGCAAGATTTCCCTTTTTGATGGCTGCATAATATTCCATTGTGTGTGTGTGTGTGTGTGTGTGTGTGTGTGTGTGTACCACATCTTTTCTTTTTTTGGTAAAGATTTTATTTATTTGACAGAGATCACAAGTAGGCAGAGAGGAAGGCAGAGAGAGGAAGGGAAGCAGGCTCCCTGCTGAGCAGAGAGCCTGATGCAAGGCTCAGTCCCAGGACTCTGAGATCATGACCTGAGCCAAAGGCAGAGGCTTAACCCACTGAGCCACCCAGGCACCCCTACCACATCTTCTTTATCCATTCATCTGTTGATGGACATCTAGACTCTAGATGTCCATAGTTTAGGTATTGTGGACATTGCTGTTATAAACATTGGGGTGCGAGTACCCCTTTGTTTCACTACATTTGTATCTTTAGGGTAAATACCCAGTAGTGCAATTGCTGGGTCATAGGGTAGCTCTATTTTCAACTTCTTGAGGAACCTCCATACTGTTTTCCAGAGTGATTGCAGCAGCTTGCATTCCCATCAAAAGGGTGGGAGGGTTCCCCTTTCTCTGCATCCTCGCCAACATCTTTTGTTTCCTGACTTGTTAATTTTAGCCATTCTGACTGGTGTGAGGTGGTATCTCACTGTGTTTTGATTTGTATTTCCCTTGATGCTGAGTGATGTTGAGCAATTTTTCATGTGTCTGTTGGCCATTTGTATGTCTTCTTTGGAGAAAATGTCTGTTCATGTCTTCTGCCCATTTCTTGATTGGATTATTTGTTCTTTGGGTGTTGAGTGTGACAAGTTCTTTATAGATTTTGGATACTAGCCCTTTATCTGATATGTTATTTGCAAATATCTTCTCCCATTCTGTTAGTTGCCTTTTGGTTTTGTAAGCATTTCAGGATATTAATATTAGTTGTCTTTGTGTAGTGTACTGATGAGTGGTGGTTTTTTATATTTTTATGTATTTTCCAAATTTCCCACAATAGTTTTATAATTGAAATAATATTTTTTTTTTTTTTTTTTAAAGATTTTATTTATTTATTTGACAGAGAGAGACACAAGTAGATGGAGAGGCAGGCAGAGAGAGAGAGAGGGAAGCAGGCTCCCTGCTGAGCAGAGAGCCCGATGCGGGCCTCGATCCCAGGACCCTGAGATCATGACCTGAGCCGAAGGCAGCGGCTTAACCCACTGAGCCACCCAGGCGCCCTGAAAAAATATTTTTTAAGAAAAATTAATGGTGAATTTGATAAGCATTTTCCATAAGATACTTAGATTTCAAATCATGGTAAGATATAAAAGGAAATAACACATTTTATCCAACAGAAGACATAATGAGACAGTACTGGAACTACTTAAAAGCATAAAGTAAGGTGAAATAAGCAGAATACCAAACTGAATATGTATGATCATAGAAAGCTATATGTGTATGTATAGACAGAAAAATAAATGAGGGGCGCCTGGGTGGCTCAGTTGGTGCTTGGGATCAAGCCGTGCATCATTGGGCTCCCTGCTCAGCAGGGAGTCTGCTTCACCTTCTTTTCTCTCCTCCCCCCTGCTCATGTTCTGTCTCTCTCTCAAATAAATAAAAAATTTTTTTAAGAAGAAAGAAAAGAAAAAGAAATGAAACCCGTTATTTTTTTGGATGATAGTGTGTGGTATTTATTTATTTATTTATTTATTTTCATCAAAGATTTTATTTATTCATAAATATGTGTCAGAGATCACAAGCAGGCCGAGAGGCAGGCAGAGAGAGAGAGAGAAGAAGGAAGCAGGCTCCCCGCCGAGCAGAGAGCCGGACGCGGGGCCCGATCCCAGGATCATGAGACCATGACCCGAGCCGAAGGCAGAGGCTTCAACCCACTGAGCCACCCAGGCACCCCTATTTATTTATTTTTAAAGGATTTTTTATTTATTTGACAGAGAGAGACAGAGAGGGAACATAAGCAGGGGGAATGGGAGAGGGAGGAGCAGGTTTCCCGCAGAGCAGGAAGCCCAATGTGGGGCTTGATCCTAGGACCCCAGGATCATGACCTGAGCCAAAGGCAGATGCCCAACAACTGAACCACCCAGGCACCCCATTGTGGCTTTTTAAAAAAATTATTTTTGTAATTTTGAAGAATAGAAGGAAATGAGTGCTTTAAAAAAAAAAAAAAAAGGTAACCATAATTGTATATTCTTGAAGTTAGAAACATTAGTAACTGGGTTACATGATATACTTCAGTGTTTTCACTGTTTTTTAATCTTTCTCCACTTTAATTCCAGTCTTTTAAAAGCATTTTCTAGTGAAGTAGTCTTCATAGGTCTGTTTTTCCTAATGAAGAAACTAATCCTATTTTAGTTGAAAGCCGGTTTGGTTTGCTAATGGTAAGAAAAAGTTAAAATATTAATCCATCTCAACATAGTAGTACATCTGAACCAATAAAGTTTCAGTTGTGGTTTTTCATCAGTTATAATCATACAATTTTCTGTTTTTCTGGATATAGTCTGATACAGTTAAAAGGACAGTTTTATATAAATATAACAGCATATTATGTATAGAACTGGCAGAAAATTTATATTATTTTAATGATCACTAAGAATTTTTTTTTACACTTTTCTCATACTATTAAAATGAATTCCTGATGAATTCATGATACTGAATATATTTAGCAGCAGTATAGGCAATGAGGGATTTAAAGTAGTTGTGCAGTTTTGCTAAAAATGCATCCCTAGACTTGCTATACACGAGTGAAACAGAAGCATAAGAAAATGGAAGAAGACGGAGCACCTGGGTAGCTCAGTTGGTTAAGCATCTGCCTTTGGCTCAAGTCATGATCCCAGGGTCCTGTGATCAAGCCCCCTCTTAGGCTCCTTACTTCTCCCTCTCCTCCCCACTTGTGCTCTCTCTTGCTTCTCTATAGCTATCTCTGTCTCTTTCTCAAATAAATAAATAGGATCTTGTAAAAAACAATGCAGGAGGAGAGAAGACAGTATTAAATGATAGAATTCTGCTACCAGTGGGAGAGATCACAAGAAAATTCTGTACTTACTTAGTTTTTAAGTAAGCTCTACCCCCAGTATGGGCTTAAATCAAGAGTCACATGCTCTACTGACTGAGCCAGCCAGGTGCCCTGAGAATTTTCTATTCTTATTTCATCTTCCAATAGAATGAGAACATTAAAGAAGTAGTTGAGAGAACCCAGATAATGGATGAGATGAAGTAGGAATTTTTTATCTTTTTTAGGAAGGAAATGATGGGTTAATCATGAGTCCTTGTAGTTGTGTAAAGTTAATTTATGAATACTATGTTTAAATCTATGCATTTTTAGCCAAATTTACTTACTTTGGCACATGGGTGATTTTTAAAAAGTCTTTGATCTGAAATATAATTCATAAGCATTATTTTATTTTCCAACTTAAGAGTTTTTTGTTTTATAATTCCTGTCTCTTTATTGGTATTCTCTCTTTGGTGAGGCATTGTTCTCAGATTTTAGTTCTTTAGATGTAGTTTCCTTTAATTCTTGGAACACATTCTGTGTGTAGATTGTACTTGTTTCTTTGCATGGCTCTTAATTTTTGGTTGGGATCTGAAGTTTAAAATACTGTAATGTGGCAACTCTGGAAACCAGAGTCTTTCGTCTTTCCAAGGTTTATTGGGGTTTTTTTGCTGTTTTTGTTTTTTATGTAGTGACTTTTCTGAAGTAATTCTTGAAGTTTATGTATTTTTTTGTTGTGTATGGCCACTAGAGTTGTTGCTTGGTTAGCTTAGTGGTTAGCTAATGATTTGATAGAGATTTCTTTAAATACTTGTAACTAATAAGTCTCCAGTCTGCCAAGGGGGCTCTGTATGCATGTTGGGTATGTCTACAGTACACCACTAGGCATTTTACAACTTTGCCTTAGCGTTTACTTTTTGCTTCTGAAGAGCCTCAGGGTCAGTTGTGAGAGCTTAGGACTGTTTCAGGTCTTTCCTGATCTGGCACAAATGTCTTATATGCATGTGGACTTCATGATCCCCTGGATATGGGAAGCTTTCAAAGCTTCTTCTTGAATATCTTATTTCTCAACTTTTCTTTTTAAGCTTTTTGGTTAGCCTGTTGTTTTCCCCTTTAAAACTGTTATGCACTGCCACAGGCAGCCCTGATGTTCAGCAGTTGTCTATGATTGTTTTTGACAGACACCCCCAGGGAAAAGTCTGTTTTACTTTGGCACTCTGTCAAGTCAAATAAAGGCAGCCCTGTGAGTGGTGTGTCTTAAGGGAACCACCAGACACATCCAGTAATTCTCTGGGATAGGGGTTTTGAAGGATCTCTAACCCCATTCTGCCTTCTCTAGTGGCTGCTAGATTGCTGGATTCTGCCATGATTGTGGGCTGTTGTTTTTAGACTACCGTGGCACTAGGGAGGGGATGATGGAAATCTGGAAAGTTAAAAATGTCACAGAGTTCTTACTGAGATTCAGCTGTTCTTGAATAAATGCTCCCTAGACTTAAAGCTTTAAGCCATTAGTTAATTTCCAGAGTTCTAAAAAAAACTGATTCTGACAATTTTTTGCCAGTATGAAAAAGAGAAGTTTTATTGGTCCATGCTTTGCCATTTTGAGTGACTTCCCAGGTTATCTTTTAAGTGTCTCCAGTACATTTTTGCACACTCCAGATAGAGTCCTCGTACTGGTTTTATAAACACTATTGACTTCCCATTGCTCCTAGGATGGAGACTAGAAATCTTATTTTTGACCTACAAAGTCATCAATTATCTTACTATTCTTTTCATCCTCTTTTCCACTACCCTGCCCTATTTGATTCTTTAAAATTGCCTTAGGTTGGGGCGCCTGGGTTGCTCAGCCAATTGAACATTTTCAGCTCAGGTCATGATCTCAGAGTCTTGGGATCGACCTGCCTTTACCCCTTCCCCCAGCTCATGCTCTCTCTCTTTCAAATAAATAAATAAATAAATAAATAAATAATTACCTTAGGTCATGCAAGTGAATTTTAGTATCACTTTCAGGTACATATTGAAAAAATGAGGAATTTTGATTGGACTTGAATTGGTTTTATAGGTCAGCTTAGAAGAGAATTGATAGTCTGGTATTTTAGTCTTCATTTATGAAGATGGCATATGTCTTTATTTGTTCAGGTATTTTATATGTCCTTGAGTCCAGTCTGAAAATTTCTTCAATTGAGGTCACACACATCTTTGATTTATCTAGGTACTTTTATAGCCTTTGTTGCTGTTGTGTAAGGGAATTTTTTGTGAGTTATGATTACTAGTACCTGTGACAGCTTCTGGTTTTTTTGTTGATTTAATTCTAGTTCCTGTATAGATCTATAGCTTGATGACTTCTTTTGAGTTTGTCTCTTTTTAGTTCTTTTCATTGATATGTCTTATTCTTCTGTGATTATGTGTGTGCCGTTACTGCATTCTATGAAAACTACAGTATAGTGCTAAATAGAAAACAATGATAGAAACATTCTTGTTACACATCTGACTTTAATGGGAGTTGCTTATAAAGTTTTAAAATTAAATGTGATGTTTGAGCTGTAAGGTTTTGGTACTAAGAATTATTATAAATAAGTATTAAATTTTAATCTTTTTAACATCCATCGGCATAAATTTATTATTTGTTTAGTTTTTTGAAGTTAATCCATCGCCATCCCCTTATTCCTAGAATATTTGATTTGTTTTTAAATCTGATTTGGTGCACTCAGTAGTCTTTTTACCAGTGCTTTCCATTTCTGAGGTCTTCGGCTTAATTTCATTGTTGAGTAGTTTTTTAGCATGTGCTCATAAGGGCATTGTTTCTGAAGTTCTTAATTATTAAGGAATAATTGCTTATTGCTTTTATTACCTAAATATCTATTTGAATAGGTGTACTACTTCTAGAATAACGATTTATTTCAAAACCTTATAGATACTAGTCATTGAGAGGAAGTATAATACTGTATTTTTTTTTTAAGTCTTCTAGATGACTTACTTTTTTATTGGCTTGGACAAATAGTGGATATTTTATTTTTATTCTTTTAAGTTTAGTGTGTTTTGGTGCAAATTATTTTGAATAATTTTTTTCTTGGAATGAATTGTTGCTTTTTATCTAAATACCTAATTTTTTCTTCATTGCACAGAAATTTGCTGTCATCGTATCTATACTTTTTCTGATCCATTTACTAGGCTTTTTTGGAGGATCATCTTTCATATCATTGTGCATTTATTCTTTATTTCACTCAACAAATATTTAGTGATTCCTGTTCTGTGCCAGTGAACAAAACAAAGCCATGGCCGGCGTGGAGCTTACATTCTTGTGGGACGAAGAGAGGTAATAGTTACTCTAACAGATAAGTAAATTACATGTTAATTTAGAAGGTGACAAGAACCAAGAAAAAGTAAAGCCAGGTAGGATAAGAGAGTTAAACAGATATTTGGGGAAAACTCAATTTTTGTCTTTTTTCTCTGAATTAACCATTATTATCTTAAACCTTTGTGAGTATTTCAGTTATGTCTTTTCTGGTTTTTGCTGTTTTATTTATTATCTCTAATAATTGTTTCAGTTCTCAATAACTTTTCTTAGCTCTGCAGTCTCCCTTCCCATCCCTTTTATTGTTTTATTATCTAACTCTTAACTCATTTGATTGATCAATTGATTTTTTATTTTATTTTATTTTTTTCAGTGTTCCAAGATTCATTGTTTATGCACCACACCCAGTAACTCCTTCGATTTAATTTGATGGTCTTATTTTGAAGAAATTTGACAGGAAAGAGAGAGAAGAGATAGAGATGATAACTTTAAGGAATAATAGTGGAGTTGGTGGAATCTTCCTTTTTGTTGTTTTCTTAGGGTAGCAATGATTTATGCATGTTTAAGCTGGAAGGGAAGACGCTAAAGGAAAAGAAGAGTTTATATAGCTAAGGTGTCAAAGAGTAAATTGGTCTGTATCACACAGAGTACCTAGGTAATAATAAGAATTTTGAAATTAGAAGATCTGCCTGATTCCAGAGTCTATGCTTTTAAACATTATAATGTACTCCCTTTGAGAGGTAGGTTGTTTATAATGGAATTTTCAAAGTAAGAGAGAATGGATTTCAGAAGCAACAGAAAAAGGGTTAGTTGGGAGACTGGCCAGAGATAAGACAGACTTCAAAGACTCCATCCTGTTTACTAGTTGGGAAAGGAACACAAATAGAAGTTATGTTAAGACATGGTTTTTACCATATGAAATTACACAGCTCTGTCTTGCGGTGACTTAGGAATATATTGAGTAGATGGGGCTATTAATTGTCAACAAAGTTGGTATCCAGTTGTCGAGAATTTTTTTTTTTTAGAGATTTTATTTATTTGACAGACAGATATCACAAGTATGCAGAGAGGCAGGCAGAGAGAGAGGAGGAAGCAGGCTCCCTGCTGAGCAGAGACACCCCCCGACACCACCCTCCCCACCCCCCCACCCCCCGTGCAGGGCTGGATCCCAGGACCCTGGGATCATGACCAGAGCCGAAGGCAGAGGCTTTAACCCACTGAGCCACCCAGGCGCCCCTAGAATATTTTTTTTTTGAAGAGTCTATTCCAAGGGTTTTCAGTGGAGGAGTCACTACTTGAAGAGGGGCATTAGGAAGTTTTTGGAGTGACTTTTGCTTATTGAAGTTTTTTTTTTTTTTAAAGATTTTATTTTATTTATTTATTTATTTATTTCATAGAGAGAGATCACAAGCAGGCAGAGAGGCAGGCAGAGAGAGAGGAGGAAGCAGGCTCCCTGCCGAGCAGAGAGCCCGATGCGGGGCTCGATCCCAGGACTCTGAGATCATGACCTGAGCCGAAGGCAGCGGCTTAACCCACCCAGGCGCCCCTGCTTATTGAAGTTTTTGAGAGTATTACTGACACCAGTTTTTGATGTGGGCCAGAGAATGTAGATACTCTGTATCTCATGACCCCATCCATATAGGTAAGATCCCTCTGAACCTTTATATAGATGAAAAACTATAATTTTATGAGGCTAGACTGAAGTTCTTTTTGCACATAAACACAAAATATGGTTTGTACATTTTTATTAAATAGATTTTAATAAAATAAAAATTTAAATACTTTTAGAAAGTATTATTTTTGCATAGCAAAATGTATGCTGAAATTTCCTCTAATTTGACAGCCTTGTAGATGGAGGGAAGATTATATCTTATTTTGTTTAGAATTTTACTGGGGATGGAGGGTGGGGAGAACTTTTACAAAGGGTTCACCGTTTAAGAAAATCCAGTCACTGTCACCAGTGTCACTTGGTGGTATTTGTGTCATTAGTTCTGTAGTCAGCATTTGTATTTGTAACATTAATGGTGATTACAGTGAGTCTACATGGTAGAATGATACTTTGATCCTGTCTTCTGATGTGCTTATGCATTTACATATATAAATAGAGTTTATATTCCATTATAAGTTACTTTCCTTTATTCTTTATAGTTCTTTATGGGTGTATATATGTTTGTATCCAAAACTTCATGAAAAAGAAGGAATGTGTATATAATTTTTAAAAATTGTGTGTAGAAAGTTTATTTTCTGTGTGTTTCATTTCAATATAGATAAAAGGGCCCTATAAAAGAAGGGTATTGGTAATAGAACTGAGAACTGCCGCTCTGTGCCTTTCCCAGTGATGTAAAATGGCTCATTTATTGTATTTTAAATTCCCATAAATATGTGGATCTGTTTCTCTAGACTGTTCTATTCCATTAATTTCTTTCTCTAATCCTGTTCCAGTGCAGTTTTATTTCAGTTACTTTAGCATTATAATTGGGTTTGATATATAGTAGGACAAAGAATGAGGAAAAATAGTATTTATTGAGTACTTGCTGTTAGCCATTGCCCTAAGTGTTGTATATTAATTAGTTCATGTAATCATCACAGTACCACTAAATATTATCATGTTTTGTTAAACCTAAGATGCTTTGTTAGTGATGCTTTCTTGATGGTATCAGAAAGTGTCAGTGAAAGGTTTTCATTTGGCACATCATTATTGCCTCCTGGGTGATAACTGTTATTTTTAAGATGTCACCAATCTCTAAGACATTAAAATATGAAAAAATATGTTGTAGAATCATTTGAAATAGGATGTTGTCATCTTTGTTTTACAGTTGAGGAAGTAAATGGGCAGAGAGTTTAACCTGCCTAAGATCACATAGTTAATTGACTTCATAGCTCATATGCTTGGTTGGGATCTTTTAAATTTATTGTTATATTTTTCTCAGTGTTTATTTCTGATATATTGCAAAAGTTATGTGTGCTCTAGGTTCATGGTAAATACCCTTTTTCAAATTGGAGAAGTTGCCCTCTATTGTAGGTGTATCATTTCTAAATCTTCTTGTTTACAATTAGTGGGTAATCCTGCCTACTGGGTCCATCTCTACGGAATTCTCTATCAGATAATCCTCCGTGTGAGAGAATACACTTTCTGCTCTTGATACTAAGCTTATCCATGAGACTTGTATAACCAGTGGAATGTGAGTGAAACTGATAAGCTATATTAGAGCAGAAGCTTTCAGAGCCATCTCATGATTTAGCTGTTGCTTTTCCGCTCTGCCATATGAACAGCTTGTTGCAGATAGAGACTACCTTCAACCTGGAATGAAGACAGTATGGGCCTACAAGTCATCTGTAATGGACACATAGCATGAGCAAGAAATAAATCTTTATGCTATAAGCCATGAGATTTTGATGTTGTTTGTTAACACAGGATAAATTAGTGGAAGTTGACCAATCTAGAATGCTAAAAATTTTTATTAGGCATTTGGATTGAATTTTACCACATTTTCTCAACATCTATTACTATGGTGAATTACATTGATAGATTTTTCTAAAGTGAAACCATGCTTTACTAGAATAAATGTCTTGGTCTTGATGTATTTATTCTTTTATATGTGCAGCTGGGTTTTGTTTGCTATTTTTTTGTTGTGGCAAAATATACATAACATAAAATTTCTCTTTTAACCGTTTATAGGTGTGGCATTAGGTACATTCACATTGTGCAATCATCACACTCTCCAGCACTTTTTAAGTTGTAATATGGAATCTCCTAGGGATCCCCACGATCCTTTCATGAGGTCTGCAAAGTCAGACTGTTTTCATAATAACAAGACTTTATTTGTTTTTACTGTTGTCTTTCTCAAAAGTGTACAGTGGGGTTTTCCAGAGGCTGCATTACAGATGAATTGCAACAAATTGAACACAGCAAATTTGAGCAATCTTCTGTTAAAGAGATGCACCAAAATATAAAACATGCTACTCCTCTTACTAAATGTATTTGTAAAGTACATTTATTTTAATAAGAGTGTTGTTAGCATGAATGAATTTATAGTTGTTTTTCAGTGACTTAATAATAAAATTTTGTGGGCGCCTGGGTGGCTCAGTGGGTTAAAGCCTCTGCCTTGAGCTCGGGTCATGATCTCAGGGTCCTGGGATCAAGCCCCGCATCGGGCTCTCTGCTCAGCGGGGAGCCTGCTTCCCTCTCTCTCTTTGCCTGCCTCTCTGCCTACTTGTGGTCTCTCTCTGTCAAATAAATAAAATCTTTAAAAAATTTAAAAAAAAATAATAAAATTTTGTTTTAATATCTAATATGGTAAATATTGATAGGATGACCCATAGAAGCAAAAGTCCTGGGTCCTCAGTAATTTTTAAAAGTATTTAAAAAGGTCCTGAGACCAAACTATTTAAGAATCTCTGCCTCAGTTAACAGAGAAAATATGTTCCTTTAAACTGCAAAGTGATATGTTGCATTTTGTTCTTAACTATTCAGATTTCTACTTTTCAGCTAATGTTGGCCATTTATATTTTCTGAAATAATCACTCATTTTTCCCCCCAGGATTCAAATCATATTTGTAGAGAATTTCTATAGTAGTTAAAATGTTTTCTAAAAATCTCTTCTGAATTTGTAATTCTGTCTCATTTTTATTCCTGAGTTTGTTTTCTCTCCTTTTTCTTGGTCAGACCTGACAAAAGTTTGCCTAGATCACTTACTACATTTTGAAGAATCAGCTTTTTGATTACTGGTCATCTACTCTTTTAGTTTTCTATTATATTACTTTTTTCTTTATTATTACCTTGTAATCTTTTTTTTTTTTTTTTTTTTTTTTTTTTAAAGATTTTATTTCTGAGTAACCTCTACACCCAGCATGGGGCTTGAACTTAAAACCCTGAGGTCAAGAATTAACACTCTCTACTGACTGAGCCAGCCCCGGGTCCCCTTGTAACCTTTCTTTATTCTTAATTTGTTTTCTTTTAAATTCTACTGAGAAGTCTTTTTTCTTTCCTAAGAAACTTGTTAATGGCTATAAATGTTTCCACAGTTCTGCGTTGCATGTCATAAGCTTTGTTTTTTTAGTGGCCTCATTTTTTTCTTTTTTAAGATTTTATTTATTTAATTTGACAGATAGAGATCACAATTAGGCAGAGAGGCAGGCAGAGAGAGAGGAAGGGGAAGCAGGCTCCCCGCTCAGCAGAGAGCCGGATGTGGGGCTCGATCCCAGCACCCTGGGATTATGACCTGAGCCGAAGGCAGTGGCTTTAACCCGCTGAGCCACCCAGGCGCCCCGACCTCACTTTTTTTAAAAAAGTAGTTCATAACTTTTGTTTTGAATCTCTTTTTTAATGCAAGAATCATTTAGAATTTATTGGTTTCTTTGATGTTGGTTACTTCATGCTGCTTGTACTTGCGTTAAGAATATTCTCAAGTAATTCTTTTTGAGTATATCTGTGGGTAATAATTGAATCCTTGCAGACTTGCATATGTCTTTATTTTGCCTTCACACTTGAAAGATAGTTTGGGGGACGCCTAGGTGGCGCAGTCAGTTAAGCCTCTGCCTTCGACTCAGGTCGTAATACCAGGGTCCTGGGATCAAGTCCCGCTTCTCTTTCTGCCTCTGCCTGCCGCTCTGCCTGCTTGTGCGCTCTCTCTTTCTCTGATAAATAAATAAATAAAATCTTTAAAAAAAAAAAGATAGTTTGGTTACATATAGAAACTTTTTAAAGTATCATACTTTGTTTTATTTTTATATCCACTCTTCGCAAATAGAAGTGTGTGGTGTCTATCTAATTCTTTGTGAGTAATCCACTTTCTCAACTTCCTTTCTCATATGTTTTAGGATTTTTCTCTTTATTTATCCTTGATATTCTAAAATTTTACCAGGCTTACTCAAGTTTCTGTGTTCACCCTTTCCAACTAAGGGCAGAAATGAAATCTCTGTTATTTGCCTTTTCCAAAAAAGGAGGTATATAGAGATCTACCCGTATTGCTGCTTTTAATGCAGAAACTGCAGTTAATCTGTCTTCTGTCTTTTCCTATTTTCTCTCCCTTACCTCAGAATTTGTAGCTCCCTGGGAACTGTTCCCACCTTTTCTAGCATTCAGTCTCTATGGGCAGTTTGGTTTCTTGCCTTATATCTTCCTCAGGTTTCCAGTATATTAAAAGTACACCTTCTTGTTTTCTGGCATAATTGTGGATTTCCTGTCATTTTGAGGGTTTGGATTAGGAGGAGGAGAAGCAGGAGAAGGAGGCTGCAGCATGTATTAATTTGCCACCTTAAACCAGAAGCTTGCATTGTTTTCCTAGCTTAAGATCTTGGGCAGATTGTTTAATCTCTCAGTTTCAGTTCCACATTAAAAACAACAGCAAACCTTCTATTTTATAATATGATCTAAAAGTTTATTTTAAGGATTAGAGAGTGTACCTAATACAGTGTGGGGCATAGAGTAGCTGTGTAATAAATAGTACCTGTATTGCTATGATATTAAATGCCTACTATAGTGCATGGCATAGAATGGAAGTGTAATGAATGGTGCCCAGATTGCTACAATGAAACTGGTATCTTCTGTGTGTGCAGTAAAACTAAATCATCATTAATCATTGGTCATCTGAAATTTTCTTGTGCTATCTCCATGTTAGGTTGTGTTTGACAGTCATAATTTTGGTAGCCTGCTTTTTTAATAGAATCTTGATCTTCATGCTGGGTTGTGGCCATTAGGTAAGGGCCATTGTATTAGAAAAAAATTCCATTCAGAAGGTAGTAATAACCGTAGTTATATTTTTGAATTATGTTTGATTGTTTGCAATCTTATTGTACCTTTTTTACTCATTTTTTAACAGTTTCTAATTAGAAGATAATAAAGGCTTTACTTCCAAATATGCTGTTAAATAACAAAATTAGCTTTTTATTTTTCTGAAACCATACCCATCTTCCTCATCTATTGGCAGGCTTTGCTATTGCCTATTCCAACTTGACCATAAAAAAATCATTTAAAATTTGTTTTCCTTTATTTTCATGTTGTGTTTCAGTGTGTATAGTGAGACAAAAAGTAATAATCCTCCATCTCATTCTTGGATTTATCAAAAGCTGAAAATAAAATAGATCAGATCACTTTCTGGAACAAAATTACTTTATTAGTTTAGTAATAATTTGAGGTTACTTTAAAGATAAGAAGCAGCTTTTGGGAGAAGATTCATTTCCTGCCTTTGGGCTTTATCTGCAAGAACTACATCTTCAGTGTCAAGAGATTGTGTGTTTAGAACTGAACTCTAATAAAGTCTGTACTGGGGATGCTGTACACCTGACTTGGTCATTGTGATTATATATTAGGTGCCAAACTGTTGCTTGTCTTTCAAAAAAAATTGCCAAGTGTATTTCATTAAAATCGGCCTGTGTGGGGACAACAAGACCTTGACTTTTTAAATTTTATTTATTTGACAGAGACACAGCGAGGGAGGGAACACAAGCAGGGGGAGTGGGAGAGGGAGAAGCAGGCTTCCTGCTGAGCAGGGAGCCAATGCCAGGCTGTATCCCAGGATCCTGGGATCATGAACCCCAGCCGAAGGCAGACGCTTAACGACTGAGCCACCCAGGCGCCCCACAACTTTGACTTGATTATAAGTGTGCTAGTTATTACCAACATAGTTAATGATGTCCCTTTGGAAAATAAGTTTGTGTTTCTAAGTGGAATAAATTGTAGTTTTCCTTTTATTAGTGAGTCAAGCAATAATAGGAAGAGGTCATTAATTATAGTAAATATGTTTTCACTAAATCTTATAAAATGTTTTCTCCAACTCTTTGATGCAGCATAGGATATTAAAAACCATGTTCTGAGTTTGTTTTCCTTAAATCTGTATCTGGCACAGTGTTAAAGAACTATACCTTTTTTTATGAGCAGTCTAAAATTACACTCCTTTAAACACTCCTTTTATGCTTCTCCCACTTCTTGCTATGTCTTTTCATCATAGAGAAATTGTCATACAAAACAAGATTATTTCAGAACTGCATCTTTCATATTTTTTTTTAAAGATTTTATTTATTTATTTGACAGAGAGAAATCACAAGTAGGCAGAGAGGCAGGCAGAGAGAGAGGAGGAAGCAGGCTCCCTGCTGAGCAGAAAGCCTAATGTGGGGCTCGAACCCAGGACCTGGGATCATGACCTGAGCTGAAGGCAGCGGCTTAACCCACTGAGCCACCCAGGCGCCCCACATCTTTCATATTTTTATGTCTGTGTGTGTTTGTCTTTCTGGTACTGAGATATCTCTTTGGCAAGGGAAGGAACTGTTACTTACGCAGTAAACTTTTTAAACATGCAGGGAATTTAGTCATAGTCCTCATTTCGGGGTACAATTACATTATCAGCCTGACAAGGCTCTTTTCCTGTTTTATTAGTTTTCCTCTTCATCCCTAATCCCCTCTCCCATTCCCCTTTAAACATACCCTGATTTGATAGGTATGCTTGAGGATGTGTCCTTTTATATTGTGTTGTTTTGAGTATGTTTTATATATGTAAATACCATTGTATTACAGATCTTTTTAAGTCAACACTGCTAGTTCATTCTAACTACAGTATATATATATATGTGTGTGTGTGTGTGTGTGTGTCAACTTTATCTGATCCTATTCCCTTAAGAAATAAACATTTAGGGGCGCCTGGGTGGCTCAGTGGGTTGAGCCGCTGCCTTCGGCTGAGGTCATGATCTCAGGGTCCTGGGATCGAGTCCCACATTGGGTTCTCTGCTCGGCAGAGATCCTGCTTCCCTCTCTCTCTCTGCCTGCCTCTCCATCTATTTGTGATCTCTCTCTGTCAAATAAATAAATAAATAAAATCTTAAAAAAAAAAAAAAAAAAAAAAAAAAAAGAAATAAACATTTAAATTACCCTCTGTTCCTCCTACCACAACAATATTGTAAGGAAAAAAACATTCTCATGCCTGTCCCACAAAAGAGTTTCTTTGGGGAATATATCCAGGAGTGAGATTTCTGAACTGGGGAGTATATAAATAAATTTTTCACTAAGGAAGAAGATTAGGATTAGAGAGAGCATGGCAAATTGGTTTCTGGAATACATATACCAGTTTACATCCAATTTCATTTTATTGGTGGTCGCTATTTCTCCATTTACTCATCAATACCTTATAGTTTTTCCAATTCTTAGTTGTTTATTTTGTACCTCATTGATTATTATGAAGCTGAGTTATCTCTTCATGTGTTTGTTAGGCATTCCTTATTCTTCAAGTTTCTCATTCATGTCTACTGACCACTTCTCTGTTGTATTTCTGTCTCTATTTTTTTATGATTTGTAAGAGTTCCTTATATATTTTAGATACTAATCCCTTGTTGGTTTTAGACATAATTCTGTTACTTTTTTTGTGTCCTTATGGTGAAGACTGCTAATAATTCACCAAAATCTGTTCTTACCTTTACAGACAGTTTAAGCTGGACACATAGCTGCTCAATTAGGGATTACATTTTTAAAGATTACTTATTTATTTATTTGATAGAGATCACAAGTAGGCAGAGAGGCAGGCAGAGAGAGAGAGAGGAGGAAGCAGGCTCTCTGCTGAGCAGGGAGCCGATGCGGGGCTCAATCCCAGGACCCTGGGATCATGACCTGAGCTGAAGGCAGAGACCCTAACCCACTGAGCCACCCAGGCGCCCCAGGGGTTACATTTTTTAACTTTATCATTAGCTAAATTGAGGCCATGTGACTATGGGCAATCAGATATGGGCAAAAGTGTTATGTGCATTTCTACTTCAATAGCTCAAAACAAATGATGTGGGCTTCTTTTTTTCCTTGTTATAAATTGGAAGATGGATAGGTTTGTTATTTTAGGCCATGACCTAACTTTCTCCATACCCTAGCAAATGGCAGAGCAACAAGCCAGAAAGAGCTTAGGTTTCTGAATGACCATGTGTACTAAACAGTGGTCTTGCCAAACTGAATTGCCTCATGAAACAGTTATTTAAGAGATACCTAAACTTAAGTCCAATATTTGAGTGCTAACTTGTTATTAAGCTTAGAGTTGACTATAATGTGTCCTTTATGGAGCATAAATTCTCTCTTAAATGTAGTCAAATCAATTTCCCCCTATATAGTTTGTGCTTTAGAGGTCTTGTCTAGATATTCGCTGCTCTGAAGCTATTCTCCAAGATATTCTCCTCTCTACTATTGGCTTTGTAATACCTTTTATATATAGGTCATGTTGAGTTCACCTTTATACATGTTGTGAGGTAGGGATCCAACATTATTTTTCTTAGAATGGCATGGGTGTTTGCCAGTACCATCTGTAGATAATGCATGCTTTTCCTTCTGATTTATTGGCCATTTTTATCATGTCAAGTTACCATATATTCATGAATCTGCTAAGCTCTCTTGTTTATTGTTTGTTGCTATGGCAGTTATATAGTTTTTTATTATTATGTTTTAGTAGTAAATCATACTATTTAGTAGGGTGAGTCCCTTTATACTTCTCTTTAAATTTGATTGAATTATTTTTAGGTGTTTATTCTTACATAGACATTTTAGAATAAGTTTGTGAAATTTCTTGAAAACTAGAACAAAACCTTCCTGATTTATACTGGAACTGTCTTGGATTTATAGATTAATCTTTAAGGAACTACCTGTAAATGTGGTATAATTCTTCATTCATTTAGACTTTTTTGTGAGGTGATTTTTCACCATTAATGTTCTCTGCCTTATCTTCAAGTTAATTCCTAGATATTCCATATAACTATTTTGAGTGGTACTTTATTTTCCATATGACTATTCTGGTACAGAGCAACACTATTGATTTTTTTAAGTTGATTTATTGTATCTGGCGGTCTTTCTAAACTCATTTATGATGATAATTTGTCTACATCATCTCCTTCATCTCTTCTAATCCTTATTCCGTGGTTTTTTCCCCCTTCCCCCCATTTTATTATATTAGCCATATTCTCCAGTAATATGTTGAACAAAGCCTCAATGGGCATCTTTTCTTATCTATATCTTAAATGAAATGATTCTGAAGTTTTCCATTAAGTTTGATGTATATTAGCTTTTAGTATGTAGACTTTATCAAGTTAAGGAATTTTTCCTTCTGTTCATACTTTACTGTCAATTTTTTAATAAATCATTAAAACTATCAGATGCCTTTTCTGAATCTATTGAAATAGTCATTTTCTCCTGTAGTCCATAATGTGATTACATTGATAGATTTTCAAATATTAAACCATTCTTGAATTTCTTTTTTTTTTCTTAAAGATTTTTTTAAATTTATTTGACAGAGAGAGAGAGACAGTGAGAGAGGAAACACAAGCAGAGAGAATGGGAGAGGGAGAAGCAGGCTTCCTGCCAAGCGGGGAGCCCAATGTAGGGCTCAATCCCAGGACCCTGGAATCATGACCTGAGCCCAAGGCGCCACCCAGGCGCCCCCATTCTTGATTTTTTTGTGTTAATTGTTTTTGAACAGTATGTGTTATTTTTAATATACTAACAGATTCAATTCACTAATTCTTCATTTAGGATTTTCAGACATCTATGTTCATAAATGAAATGGGCCTTTAGTTATTATCTGAAAATGTGCCTGCAGATTTTAATTTATGGGGGTGACATTGACATGGAGAGAGTGCATTGAAAGATTATTACTGTTCACAAGAGAAGGGAGCATGCTACTCTACTCAAGGACATGGGAAGTACCAGATGTAGTCAGGAAGCAAAAGCAAGAGCAAGGGGTAAGGCAAGGAAGGGGGAAACACTAGAATTGGCTAGTTTGAATAATGTTGGCAGGCTCTGGACTTAAAGAGGTGCTCTCCAGTTGCTAATATCTGACCTTTAGTGCTTAGGGCAGAGGAATAATGCCTCCTGAAGTATAACAGCCAGGTAAAGGAGATGATTTGAAGTTTGGGCTCTTCAGTTTACATAAGAAAAATACATTCTTGGACTAACCTTTGCTATCTCTGAGGAATTGGCCAACCCTGGGAGAGGTAGTTTCTCCCTAGTCAGTGAGGTCACAAATGCCAGAGCATCAAGAATACAGGAAATAAGAACATACAGTTAATGTTATTGGCCTTCTGGTGGATGGATGCCAAATAGACAAAAATTCTAAGAAAACACAAACAGCTATCTGTTCTTTTCTTACTACTATCTAGTTTTGAAATCAAAATGATGTCAGCCGTATAAAGCATTTTAGGTATTTCTCTTTGTATCCTATTATCTGTAACAAATTGTAGAAAATGAATTATTTGCTCCTTGAAAATTTTAGGAGAATTTAGCTTCTATAACTATCAGGGTTTATGGCTGTTTGGGAGAGGATGTCTTTGTGGTTATTGGTCTGTACAGGTTTGTTTTTTTTTTTTTAAGATTTTATTTAAGTATTTATGACCTTTTGTAATGTAATATTGTAAATGTAAATATTATAGCATTATGATAGTACTTTTAAACTTTTTTTTTTCAGATTTTATTTATTTATTTGACAGACAGAGATGACAAGTAGGCAGAGAGGCAGGCAGAGAGAGAAGGAAGCAGGCTCCCCACTGAGAACCTGATGTGGGGCTCAATCCCAGGACCCTGGTATCATGACCTGAGCCGAAGGCAGAGGCTTTAACCCACTGAGCCACCCAGGCGCCCCCATTATAGTACTTTTAAATCTCATCTATCATCACCTGTATCTCTTCACTTTTCTTGATGATCTTGCCAGAAGTTTGTGTGCTTACTAATCTTTTCAAAGAATCAGCATTTGATTTTATTCATCTTTCCATTTTATTTCTACTCTGTTTGATTTCTGCCCATATCTTTGTTTCCTTTGTTCTTTTGAGTTATTCTATAGATACTTTTTCAACTTGAGTTGAACTTCGATATTTCTTATATTAGCACATAAATCTAGTTTTTTTTAATATTGTTTTAGTTGTCTCACAAACTTTGTTACATAGTATTTTTATTGTTGTACTTGTCTAATTATCCTGTAATTTCCTTTATAATTTCTTCTTTGACCTGAGGATTTAGAACTATGTTTTTTGAGTTTCTAGACATATGGGTGGAGGTTGTTTTTTGTTTGTTTATTTGTTTGTTTTTGGTTGCTTTTGTTGTTGTTACGGATTTCTAGTTTTATTGTTAAAACAAAAGAACATCGATTATATGGTGTTTGCTTTGTGGCCAGCACAGTTTTTGCTTCTTATGTCTTTGAAAAGCATGTTTATTTTTCACAGTATGTGAGTTGTCTATATATTTGTTAGTTTGAACTTACTTGTATTTTCTGTAATTAATCTTTTCCTGTTCTGTTAGTTTCAGAGAAGAGTAAGTTAAAATTGCCATCTAAAATTGTTGATGTCTCTATAAAATTGTTGTTGCTTCGTGTGTATGTGTTTGTAACAGTATTGCAAAGAAATTCACATGCCATAAAATGCAATGGTTTTTAATATATTCACAGAGTTGTGCATTATTATTATTACCTAATTTTAGAACAGTCTTTTTTTTTTTTTTTTAAAGATTTTATTTATTTATTTGACAGAGAGATCACAAGTAGGCAGAGAGGCAGGCAGAGAGAGAGAGGAGGAAGCAGGCTCCCTGCCGAGCAGAGAACCCGATGCGGGGCTCGATCCCAGGACCCTGAGATCATGACCTGAGCCGAAGGCAGCGGCTTAACCCACTGAGCCACCCAGGCGCCCCAGAACAGTCTTTTTAAAAAAACCCAAAAAGACACTTGTGCCCATTAGCAGTCACTCTCCTTTCTCCCCTTTCCCCAAACCCTGGAAACTACTTATTGACTTTCTGTCTCTTATTCAGTGGGTTTCAAGTAAGTGGAATCATATAATATGTGGCCTGTTGTAGTCACAAAACATGGCTTCTTTCGCATAACATAATGCTTTCAGGTTCATCTGTGTTGTAGCCTTTATCAATACTTCATTCCTTCTTATGGCCAAATGATACTCTATTGTATGGATATACATACCATATTTCGTTTATCCATTCATCTTGATGGGCATTTGGGTTGTTTCCACTTTTTGGTTATTAAGAATAATGCTGCTATGAACATTCATGTATAGGATTTTTGTATAGAGATGTTTTCTTTTTTTTTTTTTAAGATTTTATTTATTTATTTATTTGACAGAGAGAGAGATCACAAGTAGACAGAGAGGCAGGCAGAGAGAGAGAGAGAGAGAGGGAAGCAGGCTCCCTGCTGAGCAGAGAGCCTGATGCGGGACTCGATCCCAGGACCCTGAGATCATGACCTGAGCTGAAGGCAGCGGCTTAACCCACTGAGCCACCCAGGCGCCCCTGTTTTCGTTTTTCTTGAGTATATAACTAGGAATGGAACTGCTGGGTTTTATGTGGCTCTGTGTTTACCTTTTGAAGTACTACCAGACTATTTTCCAAAGTTGCTACACCATTTTACAGTTCTACCAGCAACATTTAAGGATTCCGGTTTCTCCATGTCTCATCAACACTTATTATTTTTTATTTTAGTCATTCTGCTGGATGTGAAATGACATCTCATTGTGGTTTTGATTTGTATTTCTGTAATGACTTAATGATACTGAGCATCTTCTCAAGTGCTTGTTGGCCATTTATATATCTTCGGAGAATTGTCTATCCAAGTTTGCAAGTCCATTGTTCATTTTTAAATTGGTTTTAGTCTTTATTGTTGAATTGTAAGAATTATTTATTCAGGATACAAATCCCTTACCATATATATGATTTCCAAATATTTTCTTCTATTCAGTGGGTTTTCACTTTCTTGATGCTGTCCTCTGAAATACAGTTATTTTTAATTTTGTTGAAATGTAATTTGTGCCTTTTTTTCAATTGTCGCTTGTACTCTTCGATTGGTAAGTTACAAATTTTGTCGTGTAGTGTGTAACCGTGATCACAAAGATTTATTCCTGTGTTTTCTAAGTTTTGTAGTTTTAGTGCTTACTTTTACATTATGATCCATTTGAGTTTTTTCTATATGGTGTGAGGTAAGTGCCCAACTTCATTCTTTTGCATGTAGGTATCTAGTTAGTTGTTCCAGCACTATGTATTGAGAAGACTATTCTTTCCCCCGTTGAATTGTCTTGGTGTTTTATTCATTGTAAAAGCATAAATGTTTATGTTTGCCAGTTCTTAATCTGTTTTTCCTTTAGTATATAATACAGTACCCTACTTCTCCTTTATATATTTTTTTAAAGATTTTATTTATTTATTTGACAGAGAGAGACCACAAGTAGGCAGAGAGGCAGGCAGAGACAGAGGAGGAAGCAGGCTCCCTAGAGCAGAGAGCCTGATGCGGGACTCGATCCCAGGACCCAAGATCATGACCTGAGCCGAAGGCAGAGGCTTATTTAACCCACTGAGCCACCCAGGCGCCCCTTTATATTTGTTTTTGCTTTCTATTCTGTGCTTTGTTTTTTTAAATTTTCTAATTACTGTGAAGCTCTTGGTTCACAGTTGTCCTTCGTATTTCCCAGCCATTTATTTTCAGCATTTCTGTACCTTTTTGGACTTAGGCTATCCCTATTGATCTCCTATTCCTACATCTTTTTTTTTTTTTTAATTTTTCTATTTATTTTTTTGACAGAAATCACAAGTAGGCAGAGAGGCAGGCAGAGACGGGGAAGCAGGCTCTCTGCTCAGCAGACAGCCCGGTGTGGGCCTCTGTCCCAGGACCCTGAGACCATGACCTAAGCCGAAGGCAGTGGGTTGGGCCGCTGCCTTCGGCTCGGGTCATGATCTCAGGGTCCTGGGATCGAGCCCCGCGTCGGGCTCTCTGCTCAGCGGGGAGCCTGCTTCCTCCTCTCTCTCTGCCTGCCTCTCTGCCTGCTTGTGATCTCTGTCAAATAAATAAATAAAATCTTAAAAAAAATAAAAAATAAATAAATAAATAAATAAAAAATAAATAAAAAAATAAAAATCCAATATTAAGAATCTTTCTTTAGATCAGTGAGTGTAACTCATTTACATGTATATATTGGAACATTGTATTAGAACTTTCCTGTCACGTTATTTTATATTTTTTATTTAATAGATTGAATTTTCGTTTTTGGGTTGTGGGTTTTTTGTTTGTTTGTTTTTCCCAATTTGAAAGCTCCACATTTTGCTCTGTTTTAGTTAGAATTTTGGTCATTGTATGGTAACAGGTGGTAACTACACTTAGTAGGGTGAGTGTAGTGTAACATACAGAATTGTTGAATCACTGTTCTGCACCTAAAACAATGTTCTGTGTCAACTGTTCTTCAGTAATAAAAAATTTAAAAAAAAAAAAATTTTTGGTCATTGCCCAGATAAGTCCAGACTTTCATTTATGTTTGTTTGGTTTTTTTTTTTTTTAAGTATTTTTATCTACATCACCATCCTCCCTTTAGCAAGTACTGTGGCAAACTTTGGCCTCCTTTTCTCATACTATATTTATATCACCTAGTACATGAGATGTTGGCAAACTATGGCCTATGTGCCAGCAATCTGTTTTTAAGTAAAGTTTTATTGGAACATGCTAAGATCTGTGCTATCTGATATAACACCCACTAGTTGTAGAGAATTTTAACTTTAAGCTTAAAATTTAAAAGTTCCTCAGTCACACTAGCCATATTCATGTTATCCATAGCCACATGCGACTAATGGCTACCATATTGGACAACACAGATAAAAGTAGAACACTTTAGTTATCCCAGAAAGTTCTGTTATACAGAGCTTCCCTAGATTTTTGGCTCTAGATTGTTTTGGTTATATGTTTTGTTCCTTTTTGAAGGTAATAGTAAGTTTTACTAAATTATTTGTTCACTTTTTTTTTTTTAAGATTTTATTTGACAGAGCACAAACATTGCGAGGCGGGGGTGGGGAGAAGCAGGCTCCACACTGAGCAGGGAGCCCAATGCTAAGCTCAGTCCTAGGACTTTGGGATCATGACCTGAGCCAAGGGCAGACGCTTAACCAAGTGAGCCACCCAGGTGCCTGTATTTATTCACTTTCATGTATCTTTTATAACATCATTCTTGTTGGGAATGGTTCCTTTAATGAGTATTTTCAAAGAAGGCCTTTAATGTAGGAAATATTCTAAGACTTTGTATGCTTAAGATAGCTTTACTTTTGATGATAGTTTATCTGGATATAAACTTTTTGGTTCAAAATTCTGTCAACATTTTAAAATTACTCTGCATAGTAATTTTAAGAATTACTTTAAATCTTGTGTTTCTAATGAGGTATCTGATGTCATTTTGATCTTATTCCTTTCTAGGTAAACTACTCTTCTTGTTAGAAGCTCTTAGAATTTTTTTTTTATCTTTGATTCTCTTAAATTTTATTGTATCAAGGTGTTGTTTATGTATATGTGTGTGTTTTATTTATCCTCTGGCACTCATAAGCTGTTCAATTTGACATTTTTTTAATTCTAGAAAATTCTCAGTCATTCATATACTTCTGGGAATCAGTTTAATTTATACATCTTCTGTATCTTCTGTTTTTACAAAGTTAATACTCTATCATGTCTTTGTACCTTTAAAAAATCTTTCTTATCCCTTCCTCTTAATGTTTCAGAAGTGTTTCTTAGCCTAATAATTCCAACTCACTAAATCATTTTTCAGCTATACCCATTAATCCATTCACCCATCTCTTGATATTTTCATTTTAACTGTTTTCTATATACATTATCTCAAATTACTTCTTTTTTTAATTAAATCTCAAATCACCTTTATTTTATTTATTTATGTATTATTTTTTTAAAGATTTTATTCATTTATTCGACCAAGAATGAGAGAGCATAAGCAGGAGGAGCAGCAGGCAGAGGGAAGGGGAGAAGCAGACTCCCCACCGGGCAGAGACTTCTACATGGGCCAGATCATGACCCAAGCCTAAGGCAGATGCTTAACTGACTGAGCCACTCAGGTGCCCCTCAGATGGTTTCTTTTTTAAAAACGATTTCTACTTCATATTAACCCACATCCTCTCATATCTGAGGATGTGTATTATGGTCATATAAAATTTATAGTCTAACTAACTCATTAATTTTGTTTTTTTTTTTAATGTGTATACAGTTTTTTGTTTTAATCTTTTTAAAAATTTTTATTATTTAAATTCAATTAACATATAACATATTTGTTTTTAATCTTTAAAAAGATTTTGATAGTTTTTATACTTCAGTGCTTTCTTGCTTGATTGATGGATTGATTTTTTTCCATGAACACATTTTCCATTGAGATTTTCAGCCACATTAAGTTAGCTGGTACTGTGTTTGAAAGGAGTGGTCAGGTTGTCTGGAGAAAGGAAGAAGAACCCCAGAGCAGAGAGCCTACGGTATTTTGGATCATAGGATATCTGGACTTCCCAGTTGCATCATCCATCAAGAAACCCTTCCTATTAACTCCATCAGAGATTTGCTCTTTATTGAGACCAAGGTTCCGTGGAATTTTGCTCAGCGAACAGAGAGAACATTGGGGTTGCCACCCCACCTAAACTGGAGTGCTGCTCTGAGATTACCTCAGAGCACTTGTGCTTTTTTGCCTAAGGTGATTGGAGAGAGACATTTTGGAAAAGCTCGCCATCATCCAGCCCCCCAGTTGTGTGCCATATACTCTTCAGCTCTGGGTTGCTACTCTTCCCTCCCTCTGTCCAGACAAGCCAGCATTTGTTTTCCGAGAGATTTTTCACCACTTTTTTGTTTGTTTCTTATATCCAACCTCTCACTTGTAGAACAATTTCAAGGGGAGCTTGTCTTAATATCTTATCAAGAATGTAACCTGAGTACGACTAATTTAAAAAATTATGCACATTCGGCTTTTGATTGGATGAGATTTTTTTTTTGCCTCAAATTAATTGTTCTAACTATCTCTAATTATTAATTTAAGTTTTTACTAGTTGTTTTCCATTTAAGGGTCACATATGCTCTTGACAGTAGGAAAGGAACAAAGGGAGGTCCTAGGCAATGGAAGGAAACTGGTCTAGAAATAATTTGTTTTCATTTATTTATTTATTAGAGAGAGAGACAGTACAAGCAGGGGGACCAGCAGCCAGAGGTGGAGGGACCTGAGCGGGGAGCCTGATGTAGGGCTCCATCCCAGGACTCTGAGATCACAACTTGAGCCAAAGATTGAAGCTTAACCGACTGAGCCACCACCCAGGTGCCGCCGGTCTAGGAATATTAAATGTTAATTCAGAAAAAGAATAATGTAGATTTCAGTGCACATTTTTTTTTTTTTTGATGGTCCTTGTTCAGAACTTTTAAGTATCATTATTTAAGAATCGGATATGTAGAAGACATTGTACTGGGCACCACTGATAGAAGTTTGAATAAGATAAGATCTCTGCTTTCAAGGAGCTCTTTTCAATACTTTATGAAAGTGAATTTATATATAATTCAGGTTAAAACTAAAATATCTTCACTTCTGAGAGAAGTTAAAATTTCAGAAGCTACTAAGAGTGTTTTGTTGGAATTAAGGACATTTCTCTTTGAGCAACCAGGGAAAAAAGCCAGATGGAACAGCCCGCCGTACTTTGAGAAGAATTTTTTTGTGGGCTCCTTTTCCTGTGCACAGCTTTTGTTCGTTCTGCAGTCTATTTGACTATGGCCTGTTTTTGGCTACACATTTTCTAGCTTCGTATGATGTGGGCTACCCTGCTTTCTGTTCTTAAAATCAGCCTCATATCTTAGTGTTTTTATGCATTCCAGGAATGATTTGCTTTGTATACTTGGACCATGCTCTTTAGCTTGTCTCTCTCTGTTCATCTGTTGCATAATAATTTGCCTCTGCTACTAGATTCCTGTCTCTGAATTTGCTCTGTACCTGTCCTTATATGTAGTTGGTTTGACATATTTTGGTTCTTGGCTTTAATTTCTAAATATGCCCTTTTGTTTTTCCTGAGGTGATTCATTGTGGCTGTGTTGCAACTGATTTTCTAAAACACTGGTCAGCCCTGTCACTGGTTCAAATCCTCTCTTCTTCCTCTTCCAGATTTTTGAGTTGTAATAGCCACAGCTCATTTTATTTTTAAATTGTTATTATTACATAGTTTTTTATTTAAAATTACCCACCACAGATAAAAGTCTACAGTTTTTTGTGTAGGGCCTGATGTTATTTTCCTTTTTGAAAACACCCTTTATTGAGGTATAATTGATGTATACATGCACCTATTTACAATACACAGTTTGCTAAATTTTGACATAAGTATATACCATGAACTATCACTGCAATAAAGATAACATATCCATCACACTGCAAAATTTCTTTATGTCCCTTTGTAGTTCCTCCCTCTTGCCCCTTCTGATCCCCTCTACAACCCCTAGGCAACTACTGATCTAAATTCTACAACTATAGTTTTCATTTTGAGGAATTTATATAAATGGAATCGTGCAATATATACTTTGGTTGAGGGGTGTGGGTGGCTTCTTTCAGCATAATTACTTTGAGATTAATTCACACTGTGTGTTTCAGTAGTCCACTCTTTCTAGTTGCCGAGTAGTATTCTGTTGTATAAGTATACTACAGTTTATCTGTTCACCTGTTGTTATTTGGATTGTTTCCAGTTTTTGGCTATTAAAAGTAAAATGGCTGTGAACATTTGTGTACAGTCTATACTTTCATTTCTCTTGGATGAATACTTAGGCATGGAATGGCTGAATTGCGTGGTAGGTGTATATTTAACTCTAAGAAACTGCTAAATTCTTTTCCAAAGTTGGTGCACCATTTTACATTTCCACTACTGATATATGAGAGTCCTAGTTGCTGTAAGTCCTTTGTATGGCTATGTTGTCATTTTACTTTTTAATAAAACATTTTATTCTTTTCAACTTGTGTTTCTGCAACCTGTGTTTACATTTAAATGTTTAATAATGCCTAGAATGTGTTTTGGTGTTTGCTAAAAGGAAAGAGGTACGTTAAGAAATCAGTTTTAATATTTCGTTCAAAAGATAGTTGTTTCTGCATCATTTTATTAAATAGTCTATCATATTTGTATGGATTTAAAACTTGCCTTCCTAAGGAATTGTTTCAGGTGAATACATTTTTAGGTTCTTTGCCTATTCTTCAAAACCTAAATGTTTAGATATTAGAAAAAAATGTACAATAAATCAGAAAGTTCTCCACTTACTTTAAGGAAGTGAAATTATGAGGCTCATGTTCTATATATGAGATTGAGTTCTCAATGAAGAATTATTGTCATAAGATTTCAAAAATGTACATTCATATCTTTTGGATAAGTATGATTTTTTTGTCCAATTTGTAATCATTCTAAAAACATAGCTCTGGGGACACCTGGGTTAAAGCCTCTGCCTTCAGCTCGGGTCATGGTCCCAGGGTCCTGGGATCGAGCCCCGCATCGGGCTCTCTGCTCAGCGGGGAGCCTGCTTCCTCCTCTCTCTCTGCCTGCCTCTCTGCCTACTTGTGATCTCTGTCTGTCAAATAAATAAATAAATCAAAACAAATAAATAAATCTTTAAAAAATAATAATAAATAAAAACACAGCTCTGGATGAAATGATCTCTGCAGGCCATGTATGATTCTACCTCTGATTACTATTTCCGCAGTCTCCAAGCTTAGAAACCTTAATACCATGTTTGGTCCTGTTTTCTGCATTCCTTCAGTCCATCTGCTTCCAAGTTCTGTTTCTTTTAGAGCATCACCTAGTTTATCCCATTTATCCATTCCCATGTGCCATAGTCTTAAAACCTCAGTGCCCTTTGTCTAATTCCCTGTTATCCATATTACATTGATTGCAGATCATTTTTCTAAATGACTTTTTTATTAAGTTTAAAAAAGTTAATTCTTTTTTGTCTTCACATCACATTTAGGGTTCTATTTTACATAATGTAGTCTGAGTTGAGTTTTAGTTCTTAGCACCCATACAGAAGTCATTTGCTTTTAATCATATTGATCTCTTCCTTCTTGCCATGTTTATGTCATTGTATTTTTTTTTTTAAGACTCCATTTATTTTGAGAGAGAGTGCATGAGTTGGGGAAGGGAAGAGGGAGAGACAGAATCCCAAGCAGACTGCACACAGAGCCCAAGCCCTGTGTGGGGCTTGATCCCATGACCTCGTGTGGCCCAGCTGAAATCAAGAGTCAGATGCTGAGCCACCTAGGCACCCCTACGTCACTGTATTTTTTTATCGGGTTTCCTTTGTATAATACAACTTTTTTCCTGTTACCTTTCTTTCTAAATTTAGCTTAGATCTTCCTCCCCCATAGATACTTTGACTCTCTCAGACCATGATTTCCCCTCTGAATACCTGCAGTAAATTTCTCCATTCACTCTGTTTGATCCATGGCCACTTCCTTGGACATGTTAGCCATGCCCTTGTCTATTCTCTGTGCCTGAAAAAGTGTTCTCTATATCTCATTGTGACTTGTTTTCTTAACTGTTTGCAGGTCCTGGTGCAAATGACACTTTCTCATTGAGACCTTCCTTGAATGTCTTATTTTAAATTCAGTCTGCTCCTTAGTCTCTGTACCTTTCCTTGATTGTTTTTTTGCATAGAGTGCAATACATCTGACATATATTTTACTTGTCTGTTTTTGTTCCCTTATAAGTTCATTGACGGCAAAGGTTTTTGTTTATTGTTTTTTGGCCAGTACCTTGAATAGTGTATTGCACATGGCATATGCCCAATAAGTACATCAGTGAATGAATAAATGCTTTAAGTTGGGTGTTAATTGTTCTTTAGTTAAATAAAGGTATTAGTTTGGGTGCCTGGGTGGCTCAGTGGGTTAAAGCCTCTGCCTTCAGCTCAGGTCATGGTCCCAGGGTCCTGGGATCGAGTCCTGCATTGGGCTCTCTGCTCCGCAGGGAGCCTGCTTCCCCCTCTCACTCTCTCTCTGCCTGCCTCTCTGCCTACTTGCGATCTCTCTCTCTGTCAAATAAATAAATAAAATCTTTAAAAAAAATAAAGGCATTAGTTTAATTTGTTTAGTTCTTTGAAGGTTGGCATGGAGTGACCTGGAAACATTAAGTACTAACTGACTGAAGGTGTAGAATTAGAAACTTTGACCACACAAAGGCAGGTGGCACTTTATATTCCACAGCCGGTCAAGATACTAAGCATAATTTACTTTCAGTTCTGAGTAGGATCTT
Organism: Lutra lutra; assembly: GCF_902655055.1. NCBI lineage: Eukaryota > Metazoa > Chordata > Mammalia > Carnivora > Mustelidae > Lutra > Lutra lutra. The sequence goes on from NC_062293.1 coordinate 44,039,104, forward strand.
AAAGTTACTTAATAAATTTGTTACTTAGTAAATTAGAATAATTTCTGCTTACTTAATTATAGTAACCTCCTGCGTATATAAAAAATACATATTCCTTTAGACCATTTAGAAAATATAGAAAAGGAGCACCTGGGTGGCTCAGATGGTGGAGTGTCTGCCTTCGGCTCAGGTTGTGATCCCAGGGTGCTGACTGAGCCCTGCATTGGGCTCCCCGCTTGGTGGGGAGCCTGCTTGCTTCTTCCTCTCCTGCTGCTGCCACTCCTGCTTGTGCTCTTGCGCTCTCTCTGTCAAATAAATAAAATCTTAGAAAAAAATACAGCAAAGTATGGACTATATAAAATGTCCACAAGAATTAAGTAATGGAAATTTATACACTGTAGGTGGGAATAGAAATTAGACCACTTTGGAGAACAGTTTGTCAGTATTTAGTGAAGTTAAAGGTCAATGTTCTGCAACATAGCAGTTCTAAATGGTTACACATGTGTATCAGGACTTAGGGACGATGTTTATAGCTGCTTTCTTTGGGGAAAAAAGAAAAGGAAATAACCCAAATAAATATTCATTAGCGGAAGTATGTATAAAAGTTCAGATCATGCAAAATTAACATCATTTAGAGACATAAAATAAGGGAGGTAAACTGTTCCTCCATCATCACAGAGTCTCTGGCTGGGAGTGACTTAAGACGAAATAACAGGAGAAAAGCAAAGCTCATTTTATATTTACATGGGAGCCCTTGCTAGAATAATGAAGACCCAAAGAAGTGACTAGACCTAAGTGCTTATATACTAGGTTGAACAGCAGAAATTGTGGGAAAGTAAAATATATGTGTAGACTAAGGAAGATAGCTATTTTAACAAGGTGTGTTTCGATTTCTCTTGGCCTTGACTCCCTATGTTCAGTGATAAGTTTGTTTCTTCCTTCTGGTATTGGGAAGGCACCTTTCACATGGGAATTTTCAAGTGTCTTCAGTTCAAAATAATCAGTATGCCCATGGAGCATATTTTGGGGTGGCCATGTCCGGAAGTCCTTTAATACATATGTAGCAAAACTAACAAAAAGCAAGGAGATTATATAAACAAAATTTAGGGTGGAAAGGGTGGAAGATGAGACTTAGGGACGGATATATATTGACTTCATCTCTATTGATAATGTTCCATTTCTTAGTCTGAGTAATGAATTCACAGGTACTATGTTATTTTTTTTTATCCTTTTTGTAGATAATTTTTCATAATAACTTTTAAAGGTAGTGGTAATGTCATGTGTAGGGAAAGTTGACAGGGTGTAGGAGGTTTACAAAGAGAGGAGACCTGAATATAGTTGGTAGAGAAAAAAGAGAGACTTGATTAGTAAAAGAGGAGATTTGGTAAATACCATTAGGACCCAGTTACAGTTGGAAGCTAAGAAATAATATTTTCTAGGAGTGTTTAGCTGCCTACTATAAAAAGCAGGTGGTTGCATGGATTCAGGACTCATGTTTATCAAATAGGTAGAAAAGATGGGCAATGGGGGTTTAGATTATTGGCAAGAGTAGTGGAAGATTCACTACTTTAAAGATTAATTAAAAAATAGGGGCGCCTGGGTGGCTTAGTGGGGCAAAGCCTCTGTCTTTGGCTTGGGTCATGATCCCAGGGTCCTGGGATCAAGCCCCACATTGGGCTCTCTGCTCGGTGGGGAGCCTGCTTCCCCCCCACCCCGCCTGCCTCTCTGCCTACTTGTGATCTCTCTCTCTCTGTCAAATAAATTTTTTAAAAAAGATTAATAAAAAATAGAAAAATCAAGGGATTAGTGGCACCTGTAAGAGCAAAGAAAAGATAGTGGAAATAAATGAGCAAGAGAGCTATATATTCTGTTGAAGTCAGAAGCATTGTAAGTTGCACTGTTACTTTATGCATCATTAACAAAACACTACCAATTAAACTATAATATTCTTACAAGTTAGAATTTTAATTATATATTTACTATACAATATTGAAAGTTCTTTTAGACTTAATAGTATGTAAATTTTTACCTCTCGTTACTCTTACACATATATTAAAAAGCAAAATGTGAATAAAAATAATTAGTTAAGGGTTCCTAAAACTTTTTCAAATCTGGAGGTTTTTTTGTTTGTTTGTTTGTTTTCTTGATTGTAGTAAATTCTCACTCATTTTGTTCAGATTTTCCAAGGAATGCATATGAGGGAGTCATGATCAATCAGTCTTTTTTGAACTTATTTCTTCACTCAGATTCATTGATGACTGCATTTTTCTAAATTTATCATTCTTTCTGACGTCAAGCTTAAGTATGGTCATAAGGAGGGTATTTGTAGGTAATGAACTAGGCATGTTAAGTAGTAAGCCCAAGTGGGACTCCAGAGTAAATTATCTCTATGTAATTGCATAATTTTAAGAAATGTTATGTTACCAACACTTGATGATATTCATTCTGCAGGTTTTGGTGCTGATGCTGTTTTAGTATTTACACACATGCAGGTAGAACCAACTACTAAGAATACCTCTTGCTCAACAGTGGTTAGATGATGCCTGCTGTATGAAGTGTATCCTGATTTCATCAATATAAATATATGAAATAATGTATATCTTCTATACAGTGAAATTTGGTGGGAAAGTAGTGGTTGTTGTTGGGTTGGTTGTCCAGATTTATAGTTTCAGAGCTGGAGCAGTCACAGAGTGATAGGGTAGCTACTTGGAGAGGAAACCATCATAACTGGACCTGAGGAAAACAATGTCACATCAGTATGTTGTACGGATTATCTGTGATGATGATGGCATGATATAAAGCAGAGAGGAAAACTGAGATCAAGGTGTCAGAGACAGTAGTAAAGGATTCATAAATTGAGAGTAAAAAGGGATAAAGGTAACAGTTATATATAAAGCAAGAACTTCAAAGGAGTAGAGGTTTTACTTTTACCCACAGTGTATGACACTAGAATCAGGAGGAGACACAGTGTCTTCCTAATGTGAAGTATGTAAGCCATGAGCAGCCTCAGAAGAAAGGGTATCTTTGGGGAAGAGACAGTTTCAGTCAAGGAAATAAAGGTTCATCAAAGAGGATGAGAATCCAGGGATTATAGAGGACATCATGGGAAGGTTTTAATCAAGGTCAAAGACACAAGAAGCAGTGTGGCCATAGTATGAGAGGGGATGATTAGTAGTGAACATGGACTAACATGGATATAGCATTAAAGTTTGCCCATACCATTAAATGTTGTTGAAAACAGGCTTTTAAATGGCTGCAGAACTTGGTGTTGAAGAGTATACAGCTCACTTAACTGATCTGATGTTGAAAGGTTGCTTCAAGTTTTTCACTAATGTGAATGGATATCCCATTATATAATACAGTGACTATAATAGGTCCTAAATCTTTTTGTATGTCTTTTTTTTTTTTAATCTATACAACAAACTCCTGAAAGTGGAATAATTACTGGTTCAAAAGAAACATATTTTTTCAGGCTTTTAATACATTTTGCCAAATTGGAACCATTTCACACTTTCACAGCATAGGAGTGTGTACTCATTACCTTGCCAGTATTGGATGATATAACTTTAAAAATCTGTACCAATTTGATTAATGATAAAAGTTACTATTTTCATTTTCATCTCCTTAATTATTGGTAAGATTGAATATTTTTTCATATAGTTAATGGTCATTTATATTTTCTAAATTTTTCTGTTTATAGCCATGTCCATTTTTTCATTCTGAGCTTATATAATAAAAATTTTGTGTATTTTTGGCAGCTCTTAAACAAGCTTTGTACTTAAATGAGAATCATGTGAATGTGGACAAACAAAGCTCATAATAGAGACTGCTGAGTTGTAGGACCTTTAGTAAATGATCTGTTGCTAAGTTAAGAAAAATAATAAAGAACAGGAATTTTTCATTTCTGAGTTCTCAGAGCACAACCAAAAATTATAGCCATAACCCATTTGAGGAAGGACTGATTCTTTAACTGTTTTTTCTTTAGTTGAGAACTGTTTTGGATAAGTGGATAGGTAAATGTCTTATTTAATAAAGAAGGCTGTATATGATTTTTTTTTTTAATTTGTGACTTATTAGTTATGGGAAAAGATTGATTTCTGCAAAAAAAAAAGAATATTCAAAACCCTTTTCTGAATTTTTATTTTTTAAAAAAATTTTGTTTCATTTTGTAAAGAAAATTTTTGTGACTAAAAAAAGGTAATTCAGTAATATAAATTAATGGTCCAGTATCTTATTTTTTTCCTGGTGTCATTAAACTCTATTCCATGTATTAGTAAAGGAGCTCTAGTAATACATATAAAGCTATTTCTCTTCTAGCAGTTATCAAAAGCCCAGGAGTCAACCCATCCAAACATGCATAGTGATGTAAGAAATGCAAAATCATGTGGTTTCTCTTGCATTTATCTGAACTAATTGTGAAGGTTTTAAAAACCATTTCCCTTTTAATTAGATCATGTTTGTCCAACTGTATCCCAATAAAACATTAGATTAAATAATTTTTTTTATTTTTAGATTTTATTTATCTGTGAGAGAGTGTAGGGCAAGAGAGAGAACAGGTTGGTGGTTGGGGTAGAGGGAGAGGGAGAAGCAGACCCCCCACTGATGCAGGGCTCCATCCCAGGGCCCTGGGATCCTGACCTGAGCTGAAAGCAGCCATTTAATCCGACTGAGCCACCCAGGTACCCAGTTAACTAATTCTTATTCTCTACACAAAACAAACAACCAGGGGAGGTAGTAAAGACTAAGAATAGCCAGTCACGGTGTTTTTCCTACTTCTGCAGTTTATATACTTGATAACCATGTGTGTGTGTGGAGAGAGGGTATTGTTATAATTAGTATCTCTAAAATGGACCTGGCATTTTATCTCTTCATGTTGATTTCTTATTTGGAAATTAAGCTAAAAGAAACCTACCAACTCTTAGATTAGACATAAAAAATTAAGATGTTGATCAGATATGGCTCTGTTCCCACTTTGAGTGCTGTACAATAGTAGGCTCTCAGAACATGTTTGTTGAATCAAGTTGAAATATCTGCAAGGAACTACTACTTCAGGTTTTATAAAAGGTTATTTCCCTGAGGTTTTTGGTACAAAACCTATTTTTGAAAGATTCGTGTAGTACAATAGCAGTTCTTGCACTTTTAGCAGTTGGAATGCTTACATAAGAGCCAATGGATAACTTGAATTGTGTTTTCTTTAAGGTATAGGCCCAGGTCACCTGGGTGGCTCAGTCAGTTAAGCGTCTGACTCTTGGTTTTGGCTCAGGTCATGATCTCAGGGTGGTGAGATCAAGTTCCTGGTAGGGCTTTGCGCTGGGTGTGGAGACTACTTGAAATCTTAAGAGTCTTTTTCTCTCCCTTTCCTCCCTCTGCCCTTCCCTGCTACACTCGAGCTTGGTCTCTTTGCACTCTCTCTTTTAAAAAAAGGGGGGGGTGAAGGCCCTTACAGGGAGTAATTTTTATCTTCCTACATTTGAAACTAATAATAATTTGTAGTTTTATTAGAAGGCACTTTTAATAAATACTCCCTTCTATTATTTTGTGAACAACTGGTCTTCAAACATAAAATTAGAATAATTGCAGGTTTGCTAATTTTTTTAACCATTTTTTAATTAAATTTTTTAAATTTTTTATCAACATAAAATGTATTATTAGCCCTAGGGGTACAGGTCTGTGAATCGCCAGGTTTACACACTTCACAGCACTCACCATAGCACATACCCTCCCCAATGTCCATAACAAACCACCCTCTCCCTACCCGCCTCCATCCAGCAACCCTCAGTTTGTTTTGTGAGATTAAGAATTTCTTATGGTTCGTCTCCCTCCCAATCCCATCTTGTTTTATTTTTTCCTTCCCTACCCCCTAAACCCCGCACTTTGCCTCTCAACTTCCTCATATCAGGGAGATCATATGATAATTGTCTTTCTCTGATTGACTTATTTTGCTCAGCATAATACTCTCTAGTTCCATCCACATCATCTCAAATGGCAAGATTTCATTTCTTTTGATGGCTGCATAGTATTCCATTGTATATACCACATCTTCTTTATCCATTCATCTGTTGGTGGACATCTAGGTTCTTTCCATAGTTTGGCTATTGTAGACATTGCTGCTATAAACATTCGGATGCACATGCTCCTTCGGATCACTACATTCGTATCTTTAGGGTAAATACCCAGTAGTGCGATTGCTGGGTCATAGGGTAGCTCTATTTTCAACTTTTTGAGGAACCTCCATGCTGTTTTCCAGAGTGGCTGTACCAGCTTTTATTCCCACCAACAGTGTAGGAGGGTTCCCCTTTCTCCTCATCCTTGCCAGCATCTGTCATTTCCTGACTTGTTAATTGTAACCATTCGGACTGGCATGAGGTGGTATCTCATTGTGGTTTTGATTTGTATTTCCCTGATGCTGAGTGAGGTGGAGCACTTTTTCATGTGTCTGTTGGCCATCTGGATGTCTTCTTTGCAGAAATGTCTGTTCATGTCCTCTGCCCATTTCTTGATTGGATTATTTGTTCTTTGGGTGTTGAGTTTGATAAGTTTTTCAAAGATTTTGGATACTAGCCCTTTATCTGATATGTTGTTTGCAAATATCTTCTCCCATTCTGTAGGTTGTCTTTTGGTTTTGTTGACTGTTTCCTTTGCTGTGCAAAAGCTTTTGATCTTGATGAAGTCCCAACAGTTCACTTTTTGCCCATGCTTCTCTTACCTTTGGCGATGTTTCTAGGAAGAATTTGCTGCATCTGAGGTGGAAGAGGTTGCTGCCTGTGGATTTTGGTGGATTCCTGTCTCACATTAAAGTCTTTCATCCATTTGGAGTCTATTTTTGTGTGTGGTGTAAGGAAATGGTCCAGTTTCATTTTTCTGCATGTGGCTGTCCACAATTTTCCCAACATCATTTGTTGAAGAGACTCTCTTTTCCATTGGACATTCTTTCCTGCTTCGTGGAAGATTAGTTGACCATAGAGTTGAGTATCTATTTCTGGGCTCTCTATTCTGTTCCACTGATCTATGTGTCTGTTTTTGAGCCAGTACCATACTGTCTTGATGATGACAGCTTTGTGCTAGAGCTTGAAGTCTGGAATGGTGATGCCGCCAACTTTGGCTTTCTTTTTTAACATTCCTCTGGCTATTCGACATCTTTTCGGGTTCCATATAAATTTTAGGATTATTTGTTCCATTTCTTTGAAAAAACTGGGTGGTATTTTGATAGGGATTGCATTAAACGTGTAGATTGCTTTAGGTGGCATAGACATTTTCACAATATTTGTTCTTCCAGTCCATAAGCATGGAATATTTTTCCATTTCTTTGTGTTTCCTCAGTTTCTTTTATGAGTACTTTATAGTTTTCTGAGTACCAGTTCTTTGCCTCTTTATTAGGTTTATTCCTAGGTATCTTATGGTTTGGGGTGCAATTGTAAATGGGACAGACTCCTTAATTTCTCTTTTTTCTGTCTTGTTGGTGTAAAGAAATGCAACTGATTGCTGTGCATTGATTTTGTATCCTGACACTTTACTGAATTCCTGTACAAGTTCTAGCAGATTTGGAGTGGAGTCTTTTGGGTTTTCCACATGAAGTATCATATCATCTGCAAAGAGTGAGAGTTTGACTTCTTCTTTGCCGATTTGGATGCCTTTAATTTCTTTTTGTTGTCTGATTGCTGAGGCTTGGACTTCTAGTACTGTGTTGAATGGCAGTGGTGATCATGGACATCCCTGCCGTGTTTCTTACCTTAGGCAGAAAAGCTCTCAGTTTTTCTCCATTAAGAATGATATTCGCAGTGGGTTTTTTAATAGATGGCTTTGATGATATTGAGGTATGTACCCTCTGTCCCTACACTTTGAAGAGTTTTGATCAAGAAAGGATGTTGTCCTTTGTCAGATGCTTTTTCAGCATCTATTGAGAGTATCATATGGTTCTTGTTCTTTCTTTTATTAATGTGTTGTATCACATTGATTGATTTGCAGATGTTGAACCAACTTTGCAGCCCTGGAATAAATCCCACTTGGTCATGGTGAATAATCCTTTTAATGTACTGTCAGATCCTATTAGCTAGTATTTTTGTGAGAATTTTCGTATCAGTGTTTATTAAGGATATTGGTCTGTAATTCTCTTTTTTGATGGGGTCTTTTTCTGGTTTTGGGATCAAGGTAATGCTGGCCTCATAAAATGATTTTGGAAGTTTTCCTTTCATTTCTATTTTTTGGAACAGTTTCGGGAGAATAGGAATTAATTCTTCTTTAAATGATTGGTAGATGGGGCGCCTGGGTGGCTCAGTGGGTTAAAGCCTCTGCCTTTGGCTCAAGTAATGATCCCAGGGTCCTGGGATCAAGACCCACATCGGGCTCTCTGCTCACCAGGGAGCCTGCTTCTCTCCTTCTGCCTGCCTCTCTACCTACTTGTGATCTCTATCAAATAAATAAATTAAATATATTTTTTTAAATGCTTGGTAGAATTCCCCTGGGAAGCCGTCTGGCTCTGGGCTCTTGTTTGTTGGGAGATTTTTGATGACTGCTTCAATCTCCTTACTGGTTATGGGTCTGTTCAGGTTTTCTATTTCATTCTGGTTCAGTTTTGGTAGTTTATATGTCTCTAGGAATGCATCCATTTCTTCCAGATTATCAAATTTGCTGGCATATAGTTGCTCATAATATGTTCTTAAAATTGTTTGTATTTCTTGGGTGTTGGTTGTGATTTCTTCTCTTTCATTCATGATTTTATGTATTTGGGTCCTTTCTCTTTTCTTTCTGATAAGTCTGCAGGCCTGCTAATTTTGAAAGTAATCAGTTAATGACTTATTTTATGGTTAGGTCACTCACATTCATCCTTAATCATATTATGTAACAGCTATTTTTCCTTAGGCCATTTGTAGGCTAGAATATTTTGTGGCAAGAACTAAAGTGTTTTGTGATACCTGGGGCTTGAACTCATGATCCTAAGGTCACGAGCTGCATGCAGTACCAGCTGAGCCAGTCAGGCGCTCCTCCTTCCTTTTTATAGAAACCATAGATGGTCCCCGACCTAGAATACTTTGACCTAGGATTTTTCAGCTTTACAGTAAGTGCAGAAGTGATAGCATTCAGTAGAAATTGTACTTCAAATTTTGAATTCCCATCTTTCCCTGGGTTAGTGACATGCAGTACTCTCTTGTCATGATGCAGGGCACTGGTGGCGAAACACATCTCAGTCAGCCATGTGATCATGCGGGTGAACACTCCATTCACTTACTACTATTCTGTGGCCATTTAACCATTCTGTTACTAACTTTCAGTACAGTATTCAATAAATTACATTAGATATTCAGCCCTATATTACAAAGTAGGCTTTGTGTTAGATAATTTTGCTCCACTGTAGCTAATGTGAGTGATCTGAACATGTTTAGGGTAGGTTGGGCTAAGATATGATGTTGGGTAGGTTAGGTGTATTAAATGCATTTCAACTTAAAATATTTTCAATTTTTTTAAAGATTTTATGTATTTATATGAGAGAGAGTGTATGCAAGAGACACAGCAAGCACAAAAGGGGAGGGGGACAGAGGGAGAGTAAGAAGCAGGTTCCCCACTGACCCTGGGATCGTGACATGAGCTGAAGGCAGACACTTAACCCACTAAACCACCCAGGTGCCCAAATATTTTCAATTTGTTGGGATTTTAGTGAAGACTTTAACCTTTTTTTTTTTTTAAAGGTTTTATTTATTTATTTGACAGAGAGATCACAAGTAGGCAGAGAGGCAGGCAGAGAGAGGGGGAAGAAGGCTCCCTGCCAAGCAGAGAGCCCGACATGGGGCTCGATCCCAGGACCCCGAGACCATAACCCAAGCTAAAGGCAGAGGCCCAACACACTGAGCCACCCAGGCACCCCGAAAACTTTAATAGTCATTGTCAGAGTTCCTTTAGTTAGAAAACTGAGAATCAAATGAGCTTCAAAAGGAGGTAATCTTCCTTTTTCAGCTTAGGTTCACCTCTTTATCCACTACCTCTTTATCCACTAATGATGCTGTTAGAATTCCGGGAATACAAGTCCTTGAATAGAATTTGTAAAATTACTCCCTCCATTATGTTATCACCCTGTAAGTAATAACTGATTTTTTCAAAGGTCACACAGACAGACATCATCCTTCAAAACATTTATAAACAAGGAGACAAAACCACTTATGTCTCAAAGTGTATATACTTTACATTGGAAAGGCCCTTCCCAATCTGTTTATTCTGTATTATATGAGTCTAAAAGGTACTTGTTGTGTTTTATTTTTCTAAGTTCAGTAGTTTAGGTTGAAACAACCAATTTGAAAGTGACAGCAGGTAAACTATGACTGACTAGAGGAGAGATAGGAAAAAATAATAAAAACAAGTAGAAGTCTAATGTTTGGGGACTTTTCTAGTCAGTCCTTAAAACATTACTAAGTCAGTGATCAAAAAATACTTAATTTATGCTGATTAGAAAGACTGAGACATTAAAAATAGATTGGAAAGAATTCATGAGATATGCTTATTAAAGTATTTAATATTTTAATGTTTAAAATTGATATTCTAATGAGAAATTTATCACATGACAGGAATTTGTATTAAATGAGTAATACATATAATATACAAGTAATACACTTAGCATACCACCTGGCTCAATAAATGTTAGCTCTTGTTGTTTTTGTAATCAGTATCTTTTTGTCTAGTTGTAGTCCATTTACTGTCACCTAAAATGTCCTTAGTTCTTTGCCTATCCACTTCCTTTAATTGATTAAGTATGTGTTCTATTACTTGTATGGCCTTTGTAAATTAACTTTATCTCCATGGTCATAGGGAACTAGAATTGGGTTTATTTATTTTGTTCGGTTTGTTGCCATGGAAAATAAAGGAAGCACCAGTTCATACTGTACAGCTGAAAGCAGCAAATATCAATAGGCTAGAGAACTATAGTCCTACGGCTGAGGATTATATTTTTCAATAAAAGATAAATTCATCAGCAGACTTAATTTAAGATAAAATTCATATAACATAAAATTCACCCTTTTAAAGTATACTTTTCAGTGTTAGTATATTTACAAAACCCTATACTTCTAAGAGAAAGCATTTTTTAAGTAGCTTAATTATATATTTTTTTCTTAGCTGTGAATATTTACTTTTGCCCTTGTGGTTACCACTTCCTAAACACCTCTTGCCTTGTCTTAAATTTTTTTGATTGAGTCTAATGTCATATCTCTTTTAGGAAGGCCGTCTTGATTCTTTGCTCCCACAGCCCTTTTTTTTTAATTCCTTTATTATATAGCTTATCACATCTATATTATAATTATCTGTTTAGTTACTTGTCTTCCCTCTCAGGCCATTTATCTCTCAGGGATAGAGACTGTTCTTATTTTCCCTACTATCTAGAGGAACTAGAACAATGCCTTAGTACATATTTATTGAATGATTATAACCCCAGATAGTTCTGACTGCCCCAAGCCTTAAGCATATACTAAGAACTTGATATACTATATATAATGGTGAATGTTTTTTTAAAAAACGTGCTTTTTTTTTTTTTTTAATTAAAAAAACGTGCTTTTTGTTGCTGGGAATCATACCATTAAATATGATGGAAGGAACCAGTGCTTTCCCACCCAGTCAATACATACACACTCACACACTCACATTCACATGTGCACACAAAATAATTGAAATCCATAGAGACTGAGTGCTTTAGTGGTGAAGTTGGAAATAAAAAGCCATGTTGCCTTATTGTTTCCCGTACCATTCTATTTTCTCTTACACCTTACAGACTATGCTCTTGATTTACCAGAAAACTCATTTGTTTCCTTAGGTTTTGGTAAAAGACCTTGAAAATGTTAATTTAATTATAATATTTTTTTCCTAATACTTTTCTGTTTTTTCGTATAAGTAAGAAACTAGTTGCCAACAGAATACTGGAAAAGAAGTTTTAAATTGTATTAAACAGTGACAACATTTTTATGTTTTATAGACCTCCGTGAGTGAAAGCCTTCAGAGGGAAGCTGCTAAGAAACAAGCAATGAAACAGGTAAGGTGGCTGAGTGAATTAAATGTGTTTGGTGAGATAAGTATTTCAGTATGAGTTTTGGCATCTATGTCCTAAGACTGAGCAGAGTAGTTGTGTGTAAAGAAATAATTTTATCTTGACCCTTCTTTTCTGAAAATGTTTAAGATGTTTCTTGATTTACATATATTTCAGTTTTTTGTGATAAATTTTCAAGGAGAAAGCACAATGAAGAATTAACTCTTCATTGCTGTGTTGTAGATTAAACCCATTTCTCTTTTCAGATGACTCAGTAGTCTTAACAATGGATTATATGGTTTAATAATTCTTACTAGAGAGCCTACTTGCTTAAAAAAAGTCTCTTCACACCAAAGTGGTTTCATAATTTTATATTTGAAGTTCATCTACTAAGAATGGGGAATATCTGATAATTTTCAATAGATTTGCCTCATACTTTATATTTGTATAGTGCTCTGGTCATATTTGCAAGCACTTTTTTGTACACACATTACATTTTTAAAATTCTCACAAACCTGCCCATGGTCCTGATTAAGAAATCTGAAACTTCAAAAGGATGAATTACCCCTCATGATCACACAACTAGTTACAGAACTAGGCCTGAAGGTCTGCTGATTTTTCTACTACGCCCATTGTATCTTAGATTTAGCTGCTGTAGAACATAATGAAACTAAACAATGTCATGGTACCCTTTCTTTTTAATTTTAATTTTTCCCCCCTCCACATTTTCTTTAACTTTTGACATCTGTTTCTCCCTTATCTACCTTGAATCCTGCATAAGGATAAATTTGTTAAACACTTTCTAATGTGCCAGATTTTATGGCAACTACTTTTTTTTAATGAAGCTGATACAATTTATATAAAGCTGATAACAATAGCACATCATACAGTACATTATTTAGAGCCATATACATATATGGGGGAAGAGGGGGGAGAAAATAAGCATTCAATTTTGAATATTATTTAATTCTGTAATAGGCACAGGGATTCATGGAGGAACACATAGATAACTTTGAAGATATTTGTAATATTCTAGTTCTTAAGCTGGGTGACACATTCTTAAGTGTTCATTTTATTGTGTGGGTGTGTGTATATGCTATTTTTTTCTATTTGAAATGCTACATAACAAAAATAATTTTTATTTTAATTTTTAAATTTTTAAAATTTAATTTCATTTAATTAACATATAATGTATTATTGGTTTCTGAGGTGGAGGTCAGATTAAGATTCCTTAATCTTTTTTTTTTTTAAGATTATTTATTTATTTATTTGACAGACCTCAAAAGTAGGCAGAGAGGCAGGCAGAGAAAGAGAGCGGAAGAAGCAGGCTCCTGGCTGAGCAGAGAGCCTGACGTGGGGCTCGATCCCAGGACCCTGGGATCATGACCTGAGCTGAAGGCAGAGGCTTTAACCCACTGAGCCACCCAGGCGTCCCAAGATTCCTTAATCTTATAGAATACCCAGATGGCAACTACTTTTTAAGAATTAATTTCTTAAAATAATTATGTAAGATAGATACTCTTACAGTCTTCATTTTGTAGTTGAGGACATGAAGGCAAAGGATTTATGTGACTTTTATGAGGTCTCGTAGTTCAACCCAAGCAGTACAGTTGCAAAGTGCACGCTTTTAGCCATTATGTTTACTACCACCCTGGAGAATGGGCACAGAATTACGTAGTTTAGTAATGTTAAGATAATATCTGTTTCATACTGGAATATAACGTGTAACTCAACAGTCTCAAATGATTTAATGCACACATTTCTAAAATTGATTTATTTTTTATTTTATTTTTATTTTTTATAATTTTTTAAATAAACATATAATGTATTATTAGCCCCAGGTGTACAGGTCTGTGAATCACCAGGTTTACACACTTCGCAGCACTCACCATAGCACATACCCTCCCCAATGTCCATAACCCCACCACCCTCTATCTACCCCCTCCCCCCGGCCACCCTCAGTTTGTTTTGTGACATTAAGAGTCTCTTATGGTTTGTCTCCCTCCAGATCCCATCTTGTTTTATTTATTCTTTTCCTACCTCCCAGCCCCCCGTGTTGCCTCTCAACTTCCTCATATCAGGGAGATCATATAATTGTCTTTTTCTCTGATTGACTTATTTCACTAAGCATAATACCCTCTAGTTCCATCCACATCATCGCAAATGGCAAGATTTCATTTCTTTTGATGGCTGCATAGTATTCTGTTGTATATATATATACCACATCTCTTTATTCATTCATCTGTTGATGGACATCTAGGTTCTTTCCATAGTTTGAACTAAGAGTCTCTTATGGTTTGTCTTCCTCCGTGATTTCGTCTTGTGTTATTTTTCCCTCCCTTCCCCCATGCTTCTCTGTTTAGTTTCTTAAATTTCACATTTTTTAAAAAAGATTTTATCCATTTATTTGACAGAGATCACAAATAGGCAGGGAGTCAGGCAGAGAGAGAGAGGGAAGCAGGCTCCCCACCAAGTAGGGAGCCCGATGTGGGGCTTGATCCCAGGACCCCAAGATCATGACCTAAGCCGAAGGCAGAGGCTCAACCCACTGAGCCACCCAGGCACCCCCCATGTATTTTTTTTTTTTTTTTTAAGATTTTATCAGTTGAGAGAGAGCAGAGTGAGAGAGAGAGAGAGAGCACACGTAGCGGGAGGGGCAGAGGGAGAGGAAGAAGATGACTCCCAGTTGAGCAGAGATCCCAACTCAGGGCTCCATTCCAGTACCCTGGGATCATGACCTGAGCTGAAGGCAGGTGCTGAACTGACTGAACCACCCAGGTGTCCCTTCAATTCCACATATGAGTGAAGTCATATAATTCTTTCTCTGACTTATTTCACTTAACATAATTCCCTCTAGTTCCATCCATGTCGTTGTAAATGGCAAGATTTCAGTGGCTATCTGGACTCTTTCCATAGTTTGGCGATTGTGGACATTGCTGCTATAAACTTTGGGGTGCACGTGCCCCTTCAGATCATTACATTTGTATCTTTGGAGTAAATACCCAGTAGTGCAGTTGCTAGGTCATAGGGTAGCTCTATTTTCAACTTTTTGAGGAACCTCCATGCTGTTTTCCAGAGTGGCTGCAGCAGCTTGCATTCCCACCAGCAGTGTAGGAGGGTTCCCCTTTCTCCGCATCCTCGCCAACATCTGTCATTTCCTGCCTTGTTAATTTTAGCCATTCTGACTAGTGTGAGGTGATATCTCATTGTGGTCTTGATTTGTATTTCCCTGATGCTGAGTGATGTTGAGCATTTTTTTAATGTTTTGGCCACTTGTATGTCTTCTTTGGAGAAAATGTCTTTTCATGTCTTCTGCCCATTTCTTGACTGGATTATTTATTCTTTGGGTGTTGAGTTTGGTAAGTTCTTTATAGATTTTGGAGACTAGCCCTTTATCTCACATGTCATTTGCAAATACCTTCTCCCATTTTGTAGGTTGCCTTTTGGTTTTGTTGACTGTTTCCTTTGCTGTGCAAAAGCTTTTTATCTTGCTGGAGTCCCAGTAGTTCATTTTTGCCCTTACTTCCCTTGCCTTTGGCAGCATGTCTAGCAAGAAGTTGCTGTAGTTGAAGTCAGAGAGGTTGCTGCCTGTGTTCTCCTCAATGATTTTGATGGATTCCTGTCTCACATTGAGGTCTTTCATTCATTTTGAGTCTGTTTTTATGTGTGGTGTAAGAAAATGGTCCAGTTTCATTCTTCTGCATGTGGCTGTCCAATTTTCCCAACACCATTTGTTGAAGAGACTGTCTGTTTTCCATTGGACATTCTTTCCTGCTTTGTCGAAGATTAGTTGGCCATAGAGTTGAGGATCTATTTCTGGGTTCTCTATTGTGTTCCATTCTGTGTGTCTGTTTTTGTGCCAGTACCATACTGTCTTGATGATTACAGCCTTGTAGTAGTCTGAAGTCCAGAGTTGTGATACCACCAGCTTTGGTTTTCTTTTTCATCATTCCTTTGACTATTATACAAGGTCTTTTCTGGTTGCATATAAATTTTAGCATTGTGTGTTCCAGCTCTGTGAAAAATGCTGGTTGTTATCTTGATAGAGATTGCATTGAATGTATAGTTGCTCTAGGTAGCATTGACTTTTAAACAATATTTGTTCTTCCAGTCCATCAGCATGGAATGTTTTTCCATTTCTTTATGTCTTCCTCAGTAGCTTTCATGAGGGCTCCGTAGTTTTCAGATCCTTTGCCTCTTTTGCTAGGTTTATTCCTAGGTATCTTACAGTTTTTGGTGCAGTTGTAAATGGAGTTGATTCCTTTTCTCTTTTTCTCTTACTTTAAGTGTATAAAAATGCAGCTATTTCTTTGCATTCATTTTATACCCTGCCACTTTGCCAAATTCCTATATGAGTTCTAACAATTTTGGTGTGGAGTCTTTCGGGTTTTCCACAGAGCGTATCACATCATCTGCGAAGAGTGAGAGTGTAACTTCTTTGCTGATTCAGATTCCTTTTAAGGAATGGGTTATTTTAATAGCCAGACAACAATTTTTTTCCTTCTGTTCTTTTATCTGGTCTTCAAGTGCACAGAACCGATGGTTATTATCCGACTCCCTGTTTCACTGGAAAACCTATTAAATGTCATCCTTAGCTATAATATTTGCATTAGGTCATTGGTAAATAAATATTGTGAAGCCAAGTTCAGAATTTCACTGCTCTTGGTTTGAGGTGTTTGTTGCTTGTTTTTAAAAATCATATATGAATGAGCTATATAAAGCAGATAATACAACTTAGAAGGTGGATACAATTATTTTCCTAATTTTTTTAGATGAAAACTGAGGCAAGAAAAGATTTTACACAAACTTACTCAGAGTAGCCTATAAGTTACAGAGCCAGGATTCAAATCCAGGCAGCCTGGCTCCAGACTGATGTTTATATTTTTAGTCTAAAATGTAATTGAATTTTGTAATATATATCTGATTCATGATCCTCTCTCAGAAAAGTTAACCAAGAATTTTTATGGTATGTTTCAGCCGGCTCATATTTTTTTAGACATGTTTGTTTGTTTGTTTGTTTTAGACCAAACTAGAAATCCAGAAGGCCCTTGCAGAAGATTCTACTGTATATGAATATGACAGTATTTATGATGAAATGCAGAAGAAAAGGGAAGAAAATAATCCCAAATTGCTTTTGGGAAAAGACCGGAAGGTTTGTAGCTGAAAATACAAATTTCTTTGACCTCAAAGATTTATTTAATTGTTTTAGAGACAGTCAGAGCATGAATGTACAAGTGGGGGGAGGGTAGAGGGAGAGAATCTCAAGCAGACTCCCCACTGACTGTGGAGCCTGACGTGGGACTTGATCTCACTAAACCCTGAGATCATGACCCAAGCCAAAATCAAGAGTCGGACACTTAACTGACTGAGCCACCCAGGTACCCCTTGACCTGCATTTTATATCTAATCTTCCTTAGCATGAGGAATGATCTAAGGAAAACCTTTTTTTTTTTTTAAGATTTATTTATTTAACAGACAGAGATCACAAGTAGCAGAGAGGCAGGCAGAGAGAGAGGAGGAAGCAGGCTCTCCATGGAGCAGAGAGCCTGATGCGGGGCTCAATCCCAGGACCCTGGGATCACGACCTGAGCCGAAGGCAGAGGCTTAACCCACTGAGCCACCCAGGCGCCCCTAAGGAAAACCTTTTATAAGGGTATTTGAAGTGTGAAGAGCCCCTAGTTCCTGATAACATAGATTTGATTTAGAACTCAAGAAGCCCTACATTTGGTATCCTAATAAGAACGAGTAAATTATCTAACAATAAAAACAGTTAAGTTTTGATTTTTTGTTTTATCACCTTCACAAATAAACTTTTTTTAAACAGAGTTTTATGTTTTGTCTTGTTTTTAAATATTTTATTTATTTATTTGACAGAGAGAGACACAGTGAGAGAGGGAACACAAGCGGGGTGAGTGGGAGAGGGAGAAGCAGGCTTCCCTTTGAGCAGGCAGCATGATGGCAGGGCTCCATCCCAGGACCCTGGGATCGTGATCTGAGCTGAAGGCAGACGCTTAACACCTGAGCCACGCAGGTGCCCCACAAATAAATTTTTGAAATTTTTCCTTAGAAAGTCTTTGTTTAGTAACTCTTCCTGTTCATATTTTGTGTTTTATCATCTTCTCATTTCTTTATTGCTTTCAGGCTGACAGCTGAATCATCTGCACATAGCATATTTTTAGTTTCAAAAAAATGATTGAGAGCGGGGTCTTAATATAAGTCCAAATTTTCTTTTTTTTTTTTTTTTTTTTAAAGATTTTATTTAGTTATTTGACAGACAGAGATCACAAGTAGGCAGAGAGGCAGGCAGAGAGAGAGAGGAAGGGAAGCAGGCTCTCCGCCAAGCAGAGAGCCCGATGCGGGGCTCGATCCCAGGACCCTGAGACCATGACCTGAGCCGAAGGCAGAGGCTTAACCCACTGAGCCACCCAGGCTCCCCGAGTCCAAATTTTCTAACATTCTATTTCTTTCACAAGCACAGACTGATTGTTAAAGATCTTTACATTTTATAGTAGTACGAGTAGGGTGGTGGTGTAAAATTGCAGCTTTTTTTTTTTTTTTTAAAGATTTTATTTATTTATTTGACAGAGAGAGATCACAAGCAGGCGGAGAGGCAGGCAGAGAGACAGGAGGAAGCAGGCTCCCTGCTGAGCAGAGAGCCCAATGCAGGACTTGATCCCAGGACTCCGAGATCATGACCTGAGCCGAAGGCAGCGGCCCAACCCACTGAGCCACCCAGGCGCCCCAACAGCTTTTTTTAAAAATAGGCTCCATGTAGAGCCCATTGGTGGGCTTGAACTTACAATCACGAGATCAAGACCTGAGCTGACTGAGCCACTCAGGCACCCCCATCTATTCTTTTAAATAACCATATTTCAACTAATGTGAAAAACTAGTAAGAACCTTTCTGATTTACTTTCTGTTGAAGTATTGAGACAATACCTGTAAAAAGGGTGAAACATAGTGGAAAAATTAGTTTGAGATTTTTAAAAAAGTAAAATAGCATTTTTAATAATTTGTCTTTACACTTAAATTTTTATTGAAAAGAATTTTAGTTTCAGTCTTGCTAATAAATTTATATTTTTTGAGAGGATGACAGTCCCACTTATTTGGACTAGCCATTGTTATCTTAATAAATTCATGATAAAAACAGAATATTCTTAATTTTTATCTTTGATTCTTCCCTGAATTATCTTATTTTTTCCTCTAGCCCAAATATATTCACAACTTACTAAAAGCAGTTGAGATCAGAAAAAAGGAACAGGAAAAGAGAATGGAAAAGAAAATACAGAGAGAACGAGAAATGGAAAAGGGAGAGTTTGATGATAAGGAGGCATTTGTGACATCTGCCTATAAGAAAAAACTTCAAGAGAGAGCTGAAGAGGAAGAAAGAGAAAAAAGGGCTGCTGCACTCGAAGGTGAACTGGAAGAGGGAGGAGGGGAGAAGGAAACAGAAGCAGCAGAATTCTGCCCTGTGGTTTCGCCATTTGCTCTGTCCCTGAACTTCTAGATTCTAGATGTTGTGGTACTCATTTATATGAATTCAAGGTGTAGATACGATAGTCTGTGATATTATAAAATGGAGAAAAGATGATTAAAAACTTAGCTGTACTTTTAGTAACTGTTACTTCTACTGGAATTCATATCTCTCGTTTTGTTGCTGAAAACTATAGCCATTACAAGTCATTGCCTTAGAAAATAATTCCAAATGTAAAAACCTTTATTACAAGTCATAATACCACAATATTTGTCAGAAGCACTATAAACCAAGATTTAAATCCTAGTTATATATTTTCTGGGTTTAGAAAACTTGAAGTAACATCACTCGGGAAACTGGGTAGGCATTTAGAAAAATAGTAACGTTAATTCAAGAAAGAACAAAGATGTGCAGGAGCCAGAGAATGTCTTAATGCTTTACTTCAGTATTTTGTGCTCATGGTCATTTCTCAAGACCTAAGTGCATTGTATACTTATAAATAGCTTAATTAGCAGATGCTCATCAATTTTAAATAGAAGAAAATAAAATCTATAATATTCTAAGCATGTATTATGTGTTTATATAGAATATCAGTTGGCAGATTTTCTGTGAAGGACTAGATAAGTAAATATTTTAGGCTTTGTGTACCATATGATCTCTGCTGGAGCTACTCAATTCTGCCTTTCTAATGCAAAAGCAACCTTGAACAATAAGTGAACAAGTCTACATTCCAATAAAATTTTATTTATAAAAATAGTAAGCCACATTTGGCCTGCAGGCTATAGTTTGCTAACTAGATCTAGAGAGTAGTTTATACACTATGTGTGTTACCTTCTCTGTATCTGAAAAACTGAACTATGTTATGCCTTGTTGAATATATTTCTCTCACTTTGCTTGCCTCCTCTTAGCACGTTTGGATGTGACCAAGCAGAAAGATCTCAGTGGATTTTATAGACACCTGTTAAATCAAGCAGTTGGTGAAGAGGAAGTACCTACATGCAGCTTTCGTGAAGCCAGGTAAGACGCGACGTATGGAATAGTAGACGAAAGATTCCATTCATGATCTGTGATTATGGGATCACTTTAACCCTCTGAAAGATAAAGGAATGCAGTATTGCATATTGTGTTGTCAGCCAAACCTGACCTAATGAAATTGTTAGGGATTTATACTTTCTTAATTAAAAACCCACAGATTACTTATTTCTGTTCTGCAGTAATCCTACATGTATATTCAAATAGTATATAAGGGAAGTGGTTTATTTTCGTAAATAGAACTTGGCCTTTATAAAACAGAAGATTCACTTATCAAGGGCTAGAAATGTACTACCTAATATGTAGCTACATTACAAATACTCAGTTGCCACATTTGGGTAGTGGCAACCATATTAGATGGAGCAGATGTGAACATTACCATTCTGTAGATACGCCCATTAGCATTGGCATAGAAAATAAGGATTGGAGGGGTTTTTTGATAAAATCATAAGGTATCGTAGGAATGGTGAAATGACTATCATAAGTATAAAGCTGAAGTTAAAAGGGAGAATTTGTCCCAAGCTTGTACCTGAGTAAATGGTTTTTTGGAACAGAAACATTGAGATTAGAGGATCTAAGTCTGTGTTGCTAGGAAAAGGAAAGAATAGAATTAGGGCTGAAGAGCCAGAATTAGATTTATACTCCACCTTCCCTCCCCCTGCCAAATTCTGGGTTTGATTACAAAACTGATGAAAATTAGGAGTCTAAGGAAGTGTATTTGAAGAGAGATTTTTGAGTAGAAAATTAGAATTTCTATTAGAGTTTCTTCTGGAATAGTTGTGAGGCCAGCCATGAAATTCCATAATGTCATTTTATAGTTGTACTTTTCTCAGAGTCTAATAATGGGATTCCTAGCTATTAAATAATCCTTTAGCCAAGACAGTTCTGCCAGCAATTCCCAGAGAACCACAGTTCTGTTAGTACTATTACTATGTAATCAGTAAGAATAAATGTGTGGCTAATGTAAATAAATTAGCCACATTTACCAGTTGGGAAAATGTAGGTGATGTAAATAATTTTTGGTGGTTTTTATTGTAATCCGATGAATTCATGTATTCCTATTTTGTTGTGATAGGTGCCAGAGGTTATATTAGGATGCTCATGCCTTTTTAATCATAAGAAATTATGTAGTGATATTTAGAGTTAGATTTTGCTACCATTTTGCTGTGAAATATCTTCAGCTATTTCAAGGACTATTCTTGAATTTTTTGAAAAGAGAGGAATAAGAATCTGTCGAAGCTACAACTTGAACTTCATGTTGTGAAAATAGCACTTAGATCCGGAATATATCTTACTATTCCCAATTATTCTTTATCATGCTGAACAAAAATGAAGACCTTACACAGACTTATGCTTGAAGGTTCTAGTGGTCCAATACAGAAAGGCTAATTTGCTCTGTTTACTTCTAACTTTTTCTGAAAATACTCTGAATGGTTGGAAAATACTAGTTTGTAGATGTTTACAGGGTAAATAGCACCTTTTTGCATTTAGTAGTTATATTGGTTTAAGTATTGAGAAAAATTACGTGACCACTTCATGTGCTTACTAAAGTGATAATGTTTGGCATTTTGTGTTATATTATCTGTTTTAAGATCTGGGATAAAGGAAGAGAAATCAAGAGGTTATTCGGATGAAGTAAGTTCAGAGAACAGAATACCACATGAGAAAAGCAGTGTCCAAACTGTTGTACAAGCAGAGGAAAACCCAGATGCAGACAGTGACTTTGATGCTAATAGGGAGAATGATGAAATGGAAGAAAATAATAAAGTGAACTGCAGAAGGAAAAAGGTCACAGAGACCTCCGAGAGTGACTCCAAGCATCAGAGAAATCAAGTGCACTCACGGTCTTCTAGTGAAGAAAGAGAGCATGGTACCAAATGCCACACAAAAAGGTCCAAGTCAAGAGTTCATGAGAAAAGGGAAGATCAGCACCAAGAGAGACAATCCAAGGATCATGAAAACTATTACACTGATCATGATTACCGAAAAGAAAAGAAGGAGTCTCACAGGCACAGAGAGGCCAAACATAGAGATTCTCACTGGAAGAGGCATGAATATGAAGATAAACTGAGGGGAAGAGACCAAAGAGAAAGAAGTGACAGAGATTGGAAAAGGGAGAAAGACAGGGAGAAATACTCCCCAAGAGAACAAGACAAAGATAGACAACGAAATGATCACAACCGACACAGTGAGAGAGGAGGAGAGAAGGAAGAGAAAAGCAAAGAAAAGGAAGAACATATGAAAACAAGGAAAGAAAGATATGAAAACAGCGATAAGTACAGAGATAGAGAACAACGGGAAGTGAGTGTTCAATCTTCAGAAAGAAGCCGAAACAAAAAAGAAAGCAGCCCAAATTCTAGGGCAAAGGATAGGTTTCTTGACCGGGAAGGATCCAGTAAAATGAGAAATATGGAAAAGGACAAAGAAAGAAACCCAGAGAAACCTTCCAGTTCTGAAACATCCCTAGGAGCAAAACACAGACTCACAGAGGGAAGCCAAGAGATGGGCAAAGAACAAGAGAGACCACCTGAGGTGGGGAACAAGTTTGCAAAGCGAAGCAATGCAGAAACTGTAATGTCGGCTAGAGACAGGTACCTGGCCAGGCAAATGGCACGGGTTAATGCAAAGACATATATTGAGAAAGAAGATGACTGATAACTGCCCAAATAGAAAGAACTGTGGAAGCACAAAAATCGTAACTCCTGGACCATACTTTGTGAAGGCATAAAGGAGTGTGTTAACAGTGGTTGGGACGGCATTTTTAAATATATTTTCAAAATTCATTTTTGGTTTAAGTAAAGAAATCAGTCCTTTTATCTTGAATGTTTGAATGAATTGATACATATTTAATTATCAGTACCACATTCTTGTTTGTATTCAAGCAACTTAAAGAATGTTAAATCCCTATAGTTACTTAATGAGGACAGTAGGCTCTACTATAGCCATTAAAAAATAATTTAAACAACCCCCTAATAATGTTGGTTTTGTTGCAGGAGGTATTTTATAAATACTGTATTCTGGATAAAAATATGTGGATTTGAACAATAAAGTAGAAACTGTTGTTATACTTTACATTCCGAAATTTGTGTTAATGGATAAAATATGGATCAGATATCCTAAGTAACTATCTCACAGCGCATTTGGCTTAAATGCAAATAAAAATAGTGATGTGTTTGTACATTTAATTCACGCACATAGTTTATTTTTAAAGTATGTCACTCATTTATGCCGCAATTCCTCTTTTTTAAAAATTTTTAAAAATCACTTTAATTGGGGCGCCTGGGTGACTCACTTGTTAAATTAAGCGTCTGTCTGCGTTCGGCTCAGGTCATGGTCCCAGGATCCTGGCATCGAGCCCTGCATCCGGCTGTCTGCTCAGCGGGAAGCCTGCTTCTCCCTCTTCTACTCTCCCTGTTTGTGATCCCTCTCTCGCTGTCTCTCTGTCAAGTAAATATATCTTTAAAAAAAAAAAATCACTTTAATTCCGAAACCCTGTCAAGTTAATTGGTTATGTTATTTCAGTCAGTTTTAGGTAAGGGTGAAAAGATGGAGGAGATTCAGGTAGCCGATTTAAGAGCCTGTCTTACTTTATATACTTAATAAACTTAACATTTGGGGGTACCTGCGTGGGTCAGTGGTTAAGTGTCTGACTTGATTTCAGCTCAGGTTATGATCTCAGGGTTGTGAGATCAAACCCCACGTCAGGCTCCTGTGCTGGATGTGGAGCCTGCTTAAGATTCGCCCTCTCTGCCCTTCCCCCTGCTCTCTCTCTTTAAAAAAAAAAAGACTTTTAGAAAAGACATATTAAGGATCAAATTCAGCATTCATAAATCATTTTATTAAACCTTTAAATCCAAGAAGGGAAACTAACAAGAAATCTAATGCCCATATCTCTTGACTGACACATTAAACATCAGTTGCATCCTAATAATTTAAAAAGACCAGTGATGGGGCACCTGGGTGGTTTTCAGTTAAGTGTCTGCCTTCAGCTTAGGGTCCTGGGATTGAGCTCCAAGTCAGGCTCTGTGCTCAGCCGGGAATCTTTTGCTTTCTCTGCCTGTGTGTGTGTGCTCACTCTCTTTCTCTCTCAAATAAAATCTTTAAATAAAAATAAAATAGATCAGTAACAAACAGTTAAAAAAGCACTGAATACGTGTACACAAGGGGAGTCCTATCGTAACTATGAAAACGTTAAGGTGAAATGATGGAAGACCATGAGTGACAGGCTAAAAATCTTCAACCTCTGTAGGGAATATGGTCCCTTTGTTGCAGTTGCTATAAGTAGAGCCATAGATTAGATTAGTTTAACCATAGTATGTAAGATAACAGTCAAGGAGGGAGAGATGAGTCAGATCTGATAAGAAACTTGATTTCTTTCCCCCAGTAGTTTAGAGACTTTTCACAAAGCAGTTTGGATGCTTTAAAGCTATATATTACTTTTATCAACAAAATTTGACATAATTCAGGGACAAACTACAAATTAAATACAGATGTTGTTTTGATCTCCAGATACATGGATGTTTTTGTCTCTCTGGCATTCATTTTACCCTTTTCTTGACTTGGGTGGTAATTACTTGGCTGTTCTTTTCATTGTAAATATGTTTTATAGATTCTCTATATGTAATATATCCCACAACATTTTTATAATCTTAAAATTTCTAATACATGTATCAGAGTAACAACATTGGCCATCCTGGTTAATCTTAGTCATTTCTACAGGAAGAATCTACAGAGATGTTGATTAATAGAATGGCTTACGCATAGGGCAGTGGTTATTTGAGAAGTATGATTTGGGCTAGTATGAGTAAGAAATTCATTAGATTTGTTGGTGATGTGTGGTTTTTTGGGGGGAGGGGGATTTAGATTTCATTTATTTGGGCGCCTAAGCATCTGCCTTTAGCTCAGATCATGATCTCGGGGTCCTGGGATCGAATCCTGCATCAGGCTCCCCTCAGTAGGTAGTCTGCTTCTCCCTCTCCCTTCTGCCCCTCCCCCTTCTTTTGCCCTCTCTCTCAAATAAAATCCTAAAAACAAAAAGGATTTTATTTATTTACTTGGAGGGAGAAAAAGATTCCCCACCGAGCAACACTCCCTCCCCTTGTTGATTCTCACTGCAGTCATATCAAATACATAGTGTGTTTCATGATAACCATGACTTCTACAGACTTGACTTTGCCTAGAATGCCACATATGTTTCTACCTAACTTATTTTTAAAACTGAACTAAAGTGATATTGCCTCCATAAAGCCTCTCTTAATAACCGTTTCAGTAGCACCCCTGTTTCCTTTGCGTTCTATGTGTTATAATATGACAGTATGTTTTTGGAGGGCAAAGATCCAATCTCAACTTTATATGCCTACTGCCTACTATAATGCAAAGTTTGTTTCTTTTATCTTAATATCCCTTAAGCATTTCTTTTTTTTTTTTTTAAGATTTTATTTATTTATTTGACAGAGAGAAATCACAAGTAGGCAGAGAGGCAGGCAGAGAGAGAGGAAGGGAAACAGGCTCCCTGCTGAGCAGAGAGCCCAACGTGGGACTCGATCCCAGGACCCTGAGATCATGACCTGAGCCGAAGGCAGCGGCTTAACCACTGAGCCACCCAGGTGCCCCCCCTTAAGCATTTCTTAAAATCAGAATTTTTAGACTGGAATGACTTTAGAGATCATCTAATGTAACCCCTCCAATTTAAAATGTTTTTAATGCACTATGACATCATGTTTAAGAGCTGAGACTTAGAGCTCTAGGGTCTACTAAACTAGCTGCATAACCTTGGACAAATTAAGTTCTCTAAGCTTCAGTCTCATTTGTAAAATGGGGCTAATAAAAGTGTCTTTGGGGGCACCTGGCTGGCTCAGTCAGTGGAGCATGCAGCTCTTAATCTCAGGGTAGTAAATTTGAGCCCCATGTGGGGTCTGGAGATTACTTAAAATTAAATCTTAGAAAATAAAAAATAGAAGTGTGTCCTTCATAAGATTGATGTGAGAATTGCTTAAAATAAGGCATGCAATGTTGTGCCTAACATTAGTAAGCACCCAGTAAATACCAGTATTTGTCATCAGTTATATTACTACTACCGTGAGGAGATGGGACCAGTGAAGTTGAGTGACTTATGTAAGGTTACTTAGTTTGGTAGTTGCTGAGAAAGGACTTGAGCGCTTGTCTTCTCAATCCCATCTGGTTGTTCTTTGCATTGGGGCAGGGGACTTCTTTGCTTTTGGAAAAATATATGGCATCACTCATACTTCAGATGGAGGGAAACTAGGCCAGATGAATGACATGAAATACAATATATTTTCATGCATTTAGCAGATTGAGGGGTATGTGCCAAATGTGTCAGATTCTTGTTCATTGTGTTAAGAAGACAAAGCCTAAAAGAAGAAATAAGGAATAGTTATCAGGAAAGATGGTGGGTTGGGAAAAAGAGTTTAAAAAATACACTTAAGTTTCTCCCTTGAAAGATGCTTTCTTTGTCCAAGCTCTGCCCATCCCATTATACTACTAATCCCCTTCCTCACTTTGCCCTTAAGAAAATATGATGGCTTTTTAAGGCTATAATTATAATTATGAATGTAACCTGATCCTCTCCCCTTCTGATCATCCCTTCCCTAGCAATTCAGTCCATTAAGTGGTGCTTTGCGGGGTAAAAGCTGTCATGGCCCAGAGCTGGGTGTCACTAAAACCACCCAGTGTTAACTGAGTGTTTAAAACACACCTAATTTTTAGTGAAGAAAAGAATTACATAGGAGAAGCCTACACTCTATCAGCCCAAATGAGGAGGGGGCGGTAATCATGCAAAGAGGAGGCCTATGAAAGACGTTGAGCCCAGGTGTGGTGGAGAAGGCCTCCCTAGAGTGGTGGTGTGACTGCGCAACACAGGTGGTCAGCCTGAGCAAGGTGAGAAGGGCATTCGCTCAGGAAACAATCCCAGCATGAGGTGTCAGACCCAAGTGGGATAAGGAAACCAGCAGCTGTAAAATATTGCTCACATTTCAGGGACACTGATCAAATAGGTAAATGTATTCAGGATAATGGAAGTCAAGTTTCTCATTGTCCTAGGAGGGGTTATACGTATATAGACAGAAAACTAGAGAGAACTTTGTAGTGTTGGGTTAGAATTGGAGATACTAGTATGAACTCAGTTTTCACAGTAGAGATGGAGAAATAATTATGGATGCAAGTGTGTGTGTGTGGGTGTGCGCGTGCACGTGCAGATGTGCGCACACACACATATACTTTTGTTCTGTCCAATGAGAGGACTTGGGATCAGTGACAGCCCAGTAGCAATGATCATACCTACCCCTTAAATTTTGGTTTCTAAATACATTATTCACTAAAAGGAACCAGGGCTTCCTGGAGGGAAGGCTGTGTCAGGGAAAGTACAAAATGATCCTTGAACATTTTACTTCAGAAAGTAAGGACGTGTTCTAACAGATGGGGGCATGTCAAAGGGACAGCTTGCCAAGACTCTCACTGACTAAATATGGGATGATTTGAGCATCAAAATTAATGATTATAGTCCACTGAACGAAATAGGAATCCATAAAAAATAAATGAATAAAAGAGGAGGAAGGGGATATTTGCACAACCTCAGAGAAACATTCCCTACAAAACACTAATAAAAAAAGAAATTTGACAGTGGAAAGCCTGGCAGACACCACCTTATTTGGGTGATTGAAGTTAACATCAATATGGGACAAAATCAGATTGTGCTCTACCAGATAGAGGAACACAGCAATATTCCCACAATAATCGCCAAAAATATGTAGCCTGAATCTAATCATGAGGAATTCATCATCAAACAAATCAAACTGAGGGACATTCTGCCAAATATCTGACTTGTAATCTTCAAAAGTATCAAGGTCGTGAAAGTCAAGGGAAGACTGGGAACCTGTTCTGGCCTGAGGGAGACAAAAGCGACATGAAACTAAATGAAACGTGTGATTCTGGACTGGATCCTTTTGCTGAAAGGACGTCATTGGGGTCTGAGATTAAATGGCAGTGAGGTATCAATGTCACTTTCCTGATTTTGATGGTTGTACTATGATTATGAAGGAGAATGTCCTTATTTGTTGAAAATATATCCATCATGATTTTCATTTTTGAATTTAGGATCTGTGTATTTAGGCTTTGATGGGTAATGATTTTAAAGACAGCATGCAAGTTAATAACTTTTGGCGTGAATCAGAAAACCAAGGCATACGTAAGTCCTGTCCTGGAACTTTTTAGCTGTGAACTTGAGCAAATTAATTGACTTTGAGACTTAGGCTCCTCATTGGCAACACCACCCAGCGCTCTGATGATCATGTGAGATGATACATGTGAAAACACATTATAAACTAAAGTTCTGCTCAAATTGCAAAGAATTGTAGTAATCTAGCTTTACTGAAATTTAATATTTCTAATTCTAGGTAGTTTTGATACTAAGTATTTGCAAATGACATGCAGTGTTGGGGAATGGTGTAAATGTTTTGATACTATACAGTTAAGATTGAGATTTTTATCTTAACCTTAAGAGTTTAGAAGTTTTGTTTTTGTTGTGAGACAGAACAAATCTATGTATCATGATGTTAAGAGTTATTACAGTTGACAGTTCACAACATAAGGCATTTGCTGAGATTGCTCATCTAACCTGGACCATTTATGACTAAACTGCATAAATGAACACAGAGGCATGCTATGTGTCTTAAAGAGGGGATTCTACTTTTATACAAATAAAACTTAGTTCTGCCACTGAAGTTTAAAAATGTTTATGTAAAAAATAACAGTGAGAAATTTCATTTTACCACTGTTAACAGAAGTGAATAGAAGAAAGAATTTACATCATGTTAGCTGTGGGTAATATGGAAGAAGAAAGTAAGGGTGAGGGGAAAGAAATACCATTTATATAATTCAATTAACCATAATCCAGGATTTGAAGTACCTCACTGATATGTCCAACATACAAAGTGTGCTGAAAAATTGTTTATAAGTAAAATCCTATTTATTTTAAAGTTTTACTTATTTGAGAGAGAGAGTGTCTGAGTCAGGGAGAAACAGAGGGAGAAGAGAATCCCAAGCAGACTCCCCACTGTGTGCAGGGCTCAGTGGGGGGCTCAATCTCATGACCCTGAGATCATGACCCGAGTTGAAATCAAGAGTCGGACACGCAACCAACTGAGCCACCCAAGTGCCCCAATTGAATCCTATTTTATTTTTAGAGATTGTATTTATTTATTTGACACAGATAGAAATCACAAGTAGGATGGCATGCAGAGAGACAGGGGGGAGCAATCTCCCCACTGAGCAGAGAGCCCAATGCAGGGCTCCATGCCAGGACCCTGAGACCCAAGCCGAAGGCAGAGGCTTAATCCACTGAGCCACCCAGGCACCCCTCAAATCCTATTTTAAATTCCACTGGAGAAATAACTGCAAACTCTTAAAGTCCCTAATTTTATCTTAAAATTTTTTTCATATATCAAGTTTTCTTAAGGTGCACTTCTACTATTTGAGTTTTAATAAGATGCATCTTTCAGAATAGCTTTTTTTTCTTTTTAAGATTTTATTCTATAGTAATCTCTACACCCAACATGTGGCTTGAACTCAAAACTCTGAGATCAAGAATCACATGCTCTATCAACTGAGCCAGCCAGACACCCCCAAAATAGCTTTTAAAAGAAAACCAGAAAAATGTTCTTATTTGATTATAATATTTTAGGTATTTTAGCATAAAGATGGAATAACTCCTCCTCCACAAATATTTGTTGTTTGGGCTGTCAGTGTTTACAGATTGCTAAAAATAATGATCTACTATAATTTCGTCGATCAATTTGGCATGGATATTGTGATGTGTTGGTAAGAGAAATACCATCTGAAATTCCAACTGAAATATATTGTGAATTGTTTAAAAAAAAAAAAAAGACTTCCCTTGAAAAGGTGAGTTATTTTGAAACACCCAGTTTAGAAACAATACTAAATAGATCCCAATTATATGAAACAGAAGGACAGACATATTTAAGATTCTATCCTAAAATGTTTATCTTTTTCATGGAGGTAAAGGCCCACTAAACCAATTGATTGGAGTTTTATTTCATTCTAGCAGAGGAAATAACTTCACCTTCATTTAGAAATTTCCATATCCCAGGAAGAGCAATTAGCTAGATCACCAGGTTTGCTCTGCCTGTAATGTAGTTATCTGAACTTTAAAATATTGTTCTAGTGTCAAAATTTAGAGAGAGTTAAGCAATGAAGGGAAAGAAAGAAAAGAAAAAATTTAGAGATTTGAAATATTCCATCCATGGAGCTAATCACACTGAATTTTAGTAAGATAATATACTTATCTCTGATACTGAAAAAAAAAAATGTCAAAACCCAGAACATTTCAAGTGGACCTTTCAAGCTTTCTACAGTTTAGGGATAATCTCTTCTGTAACATTTCTTTTCCCATATTTGGATTTATAAATTCTCTAACATTCTTCTCAGATAAGCACTTTATAAGCTCAACTTCCTAGTGAAAAGCCTTTTGTGTAACTCACCGTGTTTTAATGATGTGTGAGCTCCATGTTGACTTTATCAAGAAAGGATGCTGTACTTTATCAAATGCTTTTTCAGCATCTATTGAGAGTATCATATAGTTCTTGTTCTTGCTTTTATTAATGTATTGTATCACATTGATTGATTTGTGGATGTTGAACCAACCTTGCAGCCCTGGAATAAATCCCACTTGGTCATGGTGAATAATCCTTTTAATGTACTCTTGGATCCTATTGGCTAGTATTTTCATGAGAATTTTTGCATCCATGTTCATCAAGGATATTGGTCTGTAATTCTCCTTTTTGATGGTGTCTTTGTCTGGTTTGGATATCAAGGTAATGCTGGCCTCATAAAATGAATTTGGAAGTTTTTCTTCCATTTCTGTTTTTTGGAACAGTTTCAGGAGAATAGGTGTTAATTCTTCTTTCCAATGTTTGGTAGAATTCCCCTGGGAAGTCGTCTGGCCCTGGGCTCTTGTTTGTTGGGAGATTTTTGATGACTGCTTCAATCTCTTTACTGGTTAAGGGTCTGTTCAGGTTTTCTATTTCTTCCTGGTTCAGTTGTGGTAGTTTATATGTCTCTAGGAATGCATCCATTTCTTCCAGATTTTCAAATTTGCTGGTGTATAGCTGCTCATAATATGTTCTTATAATTGTATTTCTTTGGTGTTGGTTGTGATCTCTCCTCTTTCATTCATGATTTGTTCTTTTGGTTTCTATTTCATTGATTTCTCCTCTGTTCTTTATTATTTCTCTTCTCCTGCTAGATCTAGGCTTTGTTTACTCCAGCTCCTTTCAGTGTAGGGTTGGGTTGTATACGTGAGGCCTTTCTTATTTCTTGAGAAAGGCTTGTATTGCTATATACTTTACTCTCAGGACCACCTTTGCTGTGTCCCAAAGATTTTGAACAGTTGTGTTTTAATTTTCATTTGTTTCCGTGAATTTTTTTTTTAGTTCTTCTTTAATTTCCTGGGTGACCCATTCATTCTTTAGCCTCCATGTATATGAGTTCTTTCCAACTTTCCTCTTGTGGTTGAGTTCTAGTTTCAAAGCATTGTGGCCTGAAAATATGCAGGGATTGATCCCAGTCTTTTGGTACCAGTTGAGACCTGATTTGTGACCCAGGTTGTGATCTATTCTGGAGAATGTTCCATGTGCACTAGAGAAGAGTGTGTATTCTGTTGCTTTGGGATAGAATGTTCTGAATATATTTGTGATGTCCATCTGGTCCAGTGTCATGTAAAAAGTCTTTTATTTCCTTGTTGATCTTTTGCTTAGATGATCTGTTCATTTCAGGGAGGGGGGGTGTTGAAGTCCCCTACTATTATTGTATTATTGTTGATGTGTTTCTTTGATTTTGTTATTATTTGGTTTATATAATTATCTGCTCCCATGTTAGGGGCATAGATACTCAAAATTGTTGGATCTTCTTGTTGAACAGACCCTTTTAGCATGAATGTCCCTCTTCATCTCTTATTATAGTCTTTGTCTTAAAATCTACTTTATCTGATATAAGGATTGCCACCCTTGATATAAGTATTATAAGGATATCATTGCCATGATATAAGGATTTCTTTTGATGTCCGTTAGCATGGTAAATTGTTTTCTACCCCCTCAGTTTAAATCTTGCAGTGTCTTTGGGTCTATTAGTTTCTTGCAGACAGCATATCGATGGGTCTTGTTGTTGTATCCGTTCTGATACCCTGTGTCTTTTGATTGGGGCATTTAGTCCATTTACATTCAGGGTAACTATCGAAAAATATTAATTTAGTGCCATTGTATTGCCTGTAAGATGACTGTTACTGTATATTGTCTCTGTTACTTTCTGGTCTGTTACTTTTAGGCTCTCTCTTTGCTTAGAGGACCCCTTTCAATATTTCCTGTAGACCTGGTTTGGTGTTTGCAAGTTCTTTTAGTTTTGTTTTCCTGGAAGCTTTTTTAATCTCTCCTTCTATTTTCAGTGACAGCCTAGCTGTATATTTTTCTCATTTAATGCTCTGAATATATCATGCCAATCCTTTATGTATGACCTGCCAGGTCTGTGTAGATAGATCTGCTGCCAATCTAATTGTTGTATGTTACAGACCTCTTCTCCTGAGCTGATTTCAGGATTTTCACTTTGTCACTGAGATTTGTAAGTTTTACCATTAGATGACAGGGTGTTGACCTATTTTTTTACAGATTTTGGGGGGGATTCTCTGTGCCTCCTGGGTTTTGATGCTTGTTCCCTTTGCCAAGTTAGGGAAATTCTCTGCTGTAATTTGCTCCAACATACCTTCTGTCCCTCTCTCTTTCTTCTTCTTCTTCTGGGATCCCAATTATTCTAATATTGTTTCATCTATGGTATCACTTACCTCTCAAATTCTCTCCTTGTGGTTCAGTAGTTTTTTATTTCTCTTTTTCTCAGCTTCTTTATTTTCCATCACTTAGTCTTTTATATCACTAATTCTCTCTTCTCCCTCATGTATCTTAGCAGTAAGAGCCTCCATTTTTTTTATTATACCCCATTAATAGCTTTTTAAATTTTGACTTGATTAGATTTTAGTTCTTTTATTTCTCCAGAAAATGCTTTTATTTCTCCAGAAAATGCTTTTATTTCTCCAGAAAATGATTCTCTAGTATCTTCCATGCTTTTTTTGATCCCAGCTAGCATCTTGATGATTGTCATTCTGAACTCTAGTTCTGACACGTTACTATTGTCCATATTGATTAGGTCTCTAGCCATCAGTACTGCCTCTTGTTCATTTCTTTGAGGTGAGTTTTTCCACCTTGTCATTTTATCCAAATAAGAATAGATGAGTGAGAGAACAAAATACTAAGAGTGTAGCAACAACCCCAGAAAAATACACACTAATCAAATCAGAAGAGACCCAAAACCAGCAGGGAGAAAGGAGAAGAAAAAAAGTATATATATATAGATAAAGATATAGTGATATATAGATATATATCTATATATATGGTATCTATGGTATCACTTATATCTATGGTATCACTATATCTATAGCTATATATATATAACTATATATAGATACATCTAGATATATATCTATATCTATGTATCTATTCACTAGTCTAATATATATCGGATATATATATCTGTATCTATAAGACTGGTGAATAGAACAGGGCCACACACTTGATTTTGGGTACATTTGGGGCTGATAGAAGAAACTTGCCTCCTAAAATTATGAAGAAATATTCATATATATATATATATATATATATATATATATATGTATGTATATGAAAAAAAAGGTAGACACAATGAAACACAATGAAAGGATGGAATATGACTGTAATGATGAAAATTTTAAAAGATTCTAAAAAAGAAATTGATAAGAAGTTGGTTGAGGGCGCCTGGGTGGCTCAGTGGGTTGAGCCCTTGCCTTTGGCTCAGGTCATGGTCTCAGGGTCCTGGGATCGAGTCCCACATTGGGCTCTCTGCTCAGGAGGGAGCCTGCTTCCCCCCTTGCTCTCTGCCTGTCTCTCTGCCTACTTGTGATTTCTCTCTGTCAAATAAATAAATAAAATCTTTAAAAAAGGAGAATTTGGTTGAAAAAGGGGGAAAAAAGAGAATGTAATCAGGCTGGAGACTAGCACAAAGCCATGCACTAGATAGGGTACATTTTGATCTGTTAGAAGAAACTGTATCCCAAAATTCTAAAGAAAGAAAAACCTATATGTATACAAAAAATGAGGTTAAATACAATGAAGGGTTAGAATAGGACTATAACAATGAAAATTGAAAAAGATTTTTAGAAAGGTATTGATAAGATAAAATAGTTTAAAAAATTAAAATAGGAAAGAGGAAAAAAATTTTAAATAGAATAAGAAAAAAAATAAAATTAAGAAAATTTTAACTTTGAAAGACTAAGGAATGGGAAAAGAGCCATGAATTCTATGTGTTGCTTTCTCCTAGCTCTGGAGTTCTGCAGTTCTTATTGATCGGTGAACTTGGTCTTGGCTGGGTGTTCTTGCTGATCTTCTGGCAGAGGGGCCTGTTGCTGAGATTCTCAAATCTTGGCCTGAGGCGGAATTGCACCTCCCTTGCCAGGGGCCAAGCTAAGTAATTTGCTAGGGTTTGCTCTCTGGAGCTTTTGTTCCCTGAACACTTTCCATACCACTTTGGAGGGCGGGAATGAAAATGGCGGCCTCCCAATCTCTGGCCTGGAGTTGCTGAGAGCTCGGGGCCCCACTCATCAGTGCACCCTCAGAGAAAAGCAGTTAATCTCTGGTCTCCAGCCGCACTCCGTGCTCACCCAACTTGTGACCGAGCATTTCTATCTCTGGTGCATGGCCCCGTTTGGAGTCTTCAAACCCAGCAAATTCTTGCTGCCCTCTACCGCTCCTGGAGGAGGAAGGTGAGTCTCCCTGGATCTGCCACTTGTGGGGTCCCTGCTCAAAAAATAGTGGTCCAACTGTCTCCCAGATCATAGTTTAAGGTAACCCTGAAGTGAAAGCCCACTACTCAGGTCCATCTCTGCATCCGGTTTCCCTGCTCCAATACCTGAGAGCTCTGCTGCACTCAGACACCCCCGGTCTTTCTGTGACCCTGAGGGACTGAGACCACACTGTCCCCGTGAGGGCACCATCCCTCCTTAGCCTCTGGAATGACGTCCCTCAGTATAGCAGACTTTTAAAAGTTCCAATTTTGTGCTCTGCTTCTCTATGGTTGCCGGGAGCTGGCCCCTCCCATCCACAGTCTATCATCCCATAGATCACCTCTGACTCACTTCTCTGCACATCCTATTTTCCAGAAAGTGGTCGCTTTTCTGTTCCTAGAATTGCTGCTCTTCTCTTCAATCTCCTGTTGAGTTTGTAGGTGTTCAGAATGGTTTGGTAACTAGCTGAACTCCTGGGACCCAATGATATTTATGTCTCATAGTCCTCTGCCATCTTGCTCCATCCCCTTCCATGTTGACTTTAAAGTATATAACTCTTCCCACTGAGCATAGGACTATTTTGCTTTTATTAAATTACTTAATTACTTATGGGATGACAGGTTGTAACATAGTCTCTTGGGGGAACCTACTGCTTTTCCCCACTAGCCCCCGAACCAAGAAAAAAAAGGAATGGAGAAAGGGATGGTGAAAAATGTCCTCCGATTGCTGCCGTATGAATGACCACCATCATTCTGAACAATTCTGATATTTTATGCACCAGTTGTTGATTTACGAGTAGACATATGCTAAGAAGGGAACCAGGCTTGGATTGTCCAATTCTGTAGCTAAGCACCAAGATATGGGGTAAGAACACCACAGTTAAGCCATTGCATTCCATAGTTTTAAGCCTCGCTTTGACGGTGAAACCCAAATCAATTATACAACGGGTGGAACATATCAGGTCACTCCTTCTTACTTATCAGAGAGATGTATCCTTACTTCTAGAAGAGTAATCTTCCTTTTCAGGCTTGGGGATGGCATGGATAGGTTAAATGGAAATTCATATTAAAGCTTAAATTTTGAGATTAACCAAATTAACAAGTTTAGTAAAAAGAGGATGGTGAGGGGGTGACTCATCTCACCAAAAAAACATTTTTTTTGCCTTATTGTTAGATTTTTATTATTTGATATGATTTTCACTAATTTTGGAGCTATTGTGTTGACTTTGTGCTTCTCAGATGGGGCAGCCAGGGCAATGAATTTAGGCTACCAATCATATGCATTCTAAACAACAAATAGAATAAATTTTAAATAGATTGTAAGTTTTTTGGAAATGAGAGCGCCAAATCCTAACCACTAGACCACCAGGGAAGTTAGTTTTTTGGAAATGAGATGAATTATTTGGTTTCATTGCTTATCAATATAGGAAACAACCTTAATCAGTTGAATTCCCCTGGCTGCCTTCCATGCCTTTATCTTCTGTATTGCCTCTTTCCTGGGTGTTGCTTACTAATAAAATCACAGAAAAAAAAAATTAACTTCAGTTGTGAAATAACTTTACAATTCAATTCCATTTTATTTTTTACTTTTATGTAAATACTACATTAGATGTAAAAGGTCTTTAAAAGATTGTTTTAAAGTCCATCTACCTACTTCTAAGTTTTCCTTTAAAAAAAAAATCTGTAGTAGTACTGATAAATAGGGATCAAGTAAATGAAAATTGTGCAGAACAGAGATTTCATTATTTTTTTTTTAAGTCTAGTTAAGTCTGAAACTTTTCAAAACACCTATATAATCCCTTCAACACCTGGCTTGGCAGAACTTTAATTCTGTTTGAAAAAGTGCTTTTTATAAAATGATGTCTTTGGAACATGCATAAGTGTGTGTGGGACAGAAAGAATCCGTATCTGAGTATCTTCATAAAGTAGTTCTTTAAATTTGCAAAGCTAGTTACCACTGACTTACGCTGTCCCTTAACCCCTCTCCTCTCAGCATGCTAGAAAGTGAAGAGAATGGAAATAAGGAGCATGAAGGAATGAAAGAGTAAAGATAATGAAGGTAGGTCAGTGAGGGACTTTTTAATCCCTTTACTCTTTTCCTCTAATATTTTGGGAAACTTCTCAGCAGCTCACTTCTATAAGGAAAATATCCTGCTGGGAGAAGCAAAGAATCAGAAATAGAAGGATGTAGGGAGAATACAAGAAGATGGCTGGGGCAGAGATTGTGGGGGAAAGAAGCCAAGAGAGGAAAATCTATAATTGGATAAAACCAAGTCTCTGCTAGATGGATCTTCTTTCTATAAGGCTGTTAGAATTAAATGCTATATATATAGAGGACTGAAATGATGTGTAGCAAGATGATGGAGTCCTTTTATCATTGACTAGGTTTGTTCCCTTTAAGATTTTGGTGAGGAAATCTTACAAGGTAAATTTACTTCTTTACTTACGCATCTGAAAGCCATAAGCCACCTGGAGTCAAATTTACTTGATCCGTATTCAAGGTTTTATGTGGAATGCAAGGTTATTCATTTAACTGACCCTTTTCCAATTAGCCTTACTTAGTTTAGCCTCAATCTTGAATATTATCTGGAGGCTCACAATCCTGGTAGTCAACCAGCAAGTGTTGGGGGAATTCCATTTAAGGCTAATCCAGAGTCTCCAATTACTTCTGGATTGAGGGCAACCTCAGTTAAAGTCAGGGTACCAGACCTTTATACCCTGTAAGCAAGAATTGGATTTAATCCTCTCTTCACAAATTGAAGTAACCCGAGCAGTCAAACCAGGTCATCTGAAACAGTTTAAACGAGATGGTCACCTGAACACCAAAGAAGCATTTGTCAGTATCCACCTTCAAAGCGGTTTACGGCCAAGCCACAGTCACTAATGAAATGGGCCGGATTTGCCTGTGGAACATTATCCTGCATGTTTAGCTGGCAGGGGCAGGAAGATGGCAATGAAGTGCAGCAAACGCTGAACACGGGCCCATAAAGGAAGGTGTGCACTGAAGTGTGTCACTGGAAAAGGCAGAGGTGGCAATGATACCCTTATAATAACATACACACACAGTTGAGTAGGTGGAATTGTTAATGTAAGAAAAATTAGAGGAAATTCATATAGTTTGTAATGGGCCCAAAGTATTGGAATAGAGAGAAGGATACACCGAGGCAACAGTAGACACAGACACACATGCTCACATGAATACATTATTTTTCCATTTAGTTTCTACATCTTCCTCTCCTGACTCCACAAAGGCACACGGGTTACAGGGTTCTAGAAGTTCCAGTTATAGAATTCTATGCTACTCGGAAAATATATGGC
This sequence comes from Lutra lutra, assembly GCF_902655055.1. Classification (NCBI taxonomy): domain Eukaryota; kingdom Metazoa; phylum Chordata; class Mammalia; order Carnivora; family Mustelidae; genus Lutra; species Lutra lutra. The sequence goes on from NC_062293.1 coordinate 44,077,800, forward strand.
TAACAAAACAGCATCCCTGTTTTCTCCTACGTGGTTTATGCACTCATCAACAGTGACATCTTTAGAAGCAAGTGGATATCAGATACCAATGATCATAACAAGAAACGATGCAGGAGACTTGTACAAACTTGATTCTAAACCTAATCCTAACTGATGATATGGTGGCTCTCATCACCTCCATACACACCCTCACACATCCAAAAGAGTCCAGTTTAGCTGGTCATAGAGCTAACATGGTGATATGTCCAGGAGATTTCCCAGAAACAAGTACTTGGAGGCCATAAGAGTCTGGGCACCATAGTCTTTTGGGACAGTCTCTCCATGAAGAAGGCCCTTCCATTGTCAGGTGTAGCTGGAAACTCGTTCACTGAGAGGGGAGAAGGCGAGGCATGACTTGTCAGAATCAGAGGAAGAGGTTGTTGGGAAGCCATTTTCCTCTCACTGAAGCATGTTATATGGCATTCAAGTGGATGTCCCCATAGGGAATTTCTGTCGCTGTTTCTGGAGTGATACCTTTAATGATACGCTGTTGGGAAGAAAATGCAATGTTAAAAACATTCATTAAAACAATAGTATTGCAAAAATATTTCAACATTAATATGAAAACATTTAAATAGCATTTTAATGGCATTTACTAGTAAGTGGGAATAGTCTCATTGACTTTCCTTAAGAAAGGCATTCCCAATTTATTTGTTCCCAACTATAGATAAAAATGATACATTCAGAGAGCCCCTGGCTGGCTCAGTTGGAAGCTGTGACTCTTGATCTCAGGGTCAGGAGTTTGAGCCCCATGTTGGGTGTAGAGATCACTTAAATAAATAAATACAACTTTAAAAATGACATATTCAGAAACTATAAGCATCTGTCAATTAATTACAAGATCATTATAATATTAATGGGAGAAAATGATGAACTTTCAGTAGAACCTCCACTGGGGTATAACATGCTTTCAAGGACCTGGGAAAGCAAATCTTTTTCTCTGGACCAAGGAGGCTTCCTGTGGCCACACACGGCTCAGGGAGCAGAGAGAATGCTGGACTCTGTCCACCCCCTGCCCCCTGCACCCCTGCCCCAGCCAGGCTCCTTGCGCCCTGCACACACACCAGATACATGATGTGAACGCAGCCACTGCAATGGCTAGGATGTCCCTGATCTCATGAATCTGCCTGTGAAGAAGTACTGGTTAGTTCATACAAAGGTACAAATTATCACAAAATTTAAAAAGGTGTGATGATTTAAATCATCACTCCTAAAGCAAACTCATGTTGACATAGGACTCATTACAGGGAAGACTTTAGGAATTTTTAGTTTGGAAACAGCTGAGATACACAGAAGCTTTAAGACGATCTGAAATACACATGGGCTTGGGTATGAAATATATAGCCCACCATGTAAAACTTAGCATCAGAGTGACATGAAGAAGGGAAAACAGCAGCAACTCAGAGGCTTAGAAAAATATGAAGCTGCTTAGTAAAATTTTTGATGGCTGAGAGTATGTACAGGAAGTGGGCAAAAGTGGATCTGAAAGCATTTTTGATTTATGGATTGTAGGTGAATCTCTGCTACTCATCCTTTATATTTTGCATTGAAAATGAAAGTCTTTTTCTTTCTTTGAGTATAGTTCCTATACAATATTACATTAGTTTCAGTCCTTCAATCTTTTATTCCCTGATTCTGGGAGTTTGTTCTTCTTTACAGAGCAGGGCCTATGGAATTCAAATAGTTCCATCTGCATAGTTAATGACATTAACAAAACTGTATATTTTGTGTTCCTAATCAAGTTCACATTCAAGAACTAAAGTCTCACGCCAGAAATCCCCTTAAAAAGAAGTTGCTGTAGCCCACATCAGCCCTGGATGTCTCCGTTCATTGAAAACATAATTTCACAAACCATCCCTCCCTATAGATGAGTATTTGAGTATTTAAGCTGTAACTGATTAAGCAGAATTAAGTCTTGCTAATTGGGAACTGGACGCAGATCATTCTAACTAGTCTCGAGGGGAGCCGTGTTGTGCAGGAAGAGCAGAGAGCACTAAGATGTATGGTGGAACAGTATAATGAACAACAAAAGTAGAACTTTTGGCTTTTGTGTCCTAGTCCCCAGCCACCCGTGCTGCTGCCCTTCTGGCTGCTGATCTCCCAAAATGCCAGGCCCACTTTTGTTTTCCCTGTTTTGGTAGCATTCTAGTTGCCAGACTATCATTGCTCTCAAAATTTGCCAGGCCATGACCTTTTACAAGGTGACAATCTAAGAAACAGATCACCCCTGACTATGACCTCTGGATTGTAACAATGGAACCAAGGGACTGAAATAAAGGAAGATTTAAAGGAACAAATTCAACAGTTCTGGGTCTGAGTGTGTATTTCAAGCAACACCAGGGTCCAAGGCCCTTGGGGAGGAATGAGGTTGTGATAAAACAGAAAACATAAAAAGTGCGTATTGCTTCAGACGTGACAGATCTGATGTCCATGCCCGATGGCAAGCAGAAGGCAAAGTGGCCATCTGAGAAGTTTAGAATGCTATACACAGCTCAAGCTGTGGGCTGTGGTGCATGCAAATACCAGCTCTCCCTCTCATCACTGCATCGAAGGCTCCTGGGAGTGGCAGCTGTTACAGCTCACCCACTGATGTAGACATATAAATATAGAAGATTGAGAGCCAACGGGTGAGTTTCACATGGGGGATTCATCTCCTCTGAACCGAGCACAACCAGAGAATCCTTTTCTCCCAAAACAATTACTAGTCGGAACACATGCACAAGCACCTACCTCTTTAAATGTCCCTGGAGTGACGATCAGCCGGTACGCTATGTATGTGGGGATGCAGACGAAAGACGAGGTCCCTATGCAGTAACCCAGGATGATACTCCACTGAGGGTAGTTATACTGGAAAAGTCGGAGCTGGGGCGGGCTCATCAAAAAACTGCAGATGATGAACTGGAACCGGAATGCCAAGAAACATTACAAATTGTAATGACATCCTTGCAGATAGGGGCAGTTCTGATACCATGGACCCCAGATGCTAAAGCTGGGATCCTTTCAAGAAATCCCCCAAATGTGCGAGATCCTTGATTGAACCCTGATGCATAGAATCCACTCACTGCTCAGCCCGAGCTGCAGCCAGGAAACAGCCAGGTGCTTGTACTGATTCTCCTCTCCACCCCCCATCTCAACCCTTTGAGCGAGGATGCCAAGGCCTCAGAATGTTGTTTCTGAGGAGTTAAAGTAATCCTTTCGGGGCAAAGGGGAAAACACCGGCAACTATGAAAAGTGATTTGGGCCCTGTCTTGCCAGACAGTGGAAGAATGATCTGGGTGGCATCTCCACAGCATCTGCCCCTCCTAGGGCCCCACAGTTCTCTGGGTTCTGTTTTCACTTCCTCCTGCATTTCCCAGCTGTCAGATGGAAGTTACCTGTGTCCAGGAGAGATACTAAGGTTCTCAAGACCTGGAGAGGCCTTGGGCTCCTGGGTATATGTGTCCCCTCTTTTCTTGAGGTCTCTGCTTTCTGCATTGAGAGCCTTAGCCTGGTGTTTCTACAGACATGGCCCTGCCACGACGTGTCTCAGCCACGAGAGTCCACCCGCCCCGGCCCTCATCATGACCGGAATCGTGGGAGAAAGAAAATTCGAAAGAAAATATCTCCCCCCAAAAAAACACCACAGTGTGTTCCCAACACTCAGCTTCTAGGTTTTCTTACTTCAGTTTGGTTTCCAGAGGGAGAGCGTTAACACCAGTTTCTGCCTAGTAACCACAGGGCCGAAATCGTCACTGCTCTTGATTTAATTTTATTACTCCGTAGTCATAAAGAAAGCAGTGATGTAAACTATTTGTGTGGTTCAACAACTATTTATATCTTTCCTTCTTTGTCTGCAGGTAATAAAATGGGAAGTTGTTAAACACACATCCATCTTCCCAACAGTGTTATCCTAAGTTTGGGAGAAAGCTTTCCCAACGCAGACCCTTCTCAGGTCTCGCCGTCCTCACCCCTGGACCCAGCTACTCAGGGAGCTAGTTCTGGAACATGGCAAGGCTGCACCGTGAAGAGCCTCCCTTCTCTAACTCCTCGCATCTTCACGTCAGGTATGTGAAATCCAGCCCAGTTCTGAGAGGCCTCAGGCTCCTGTGGTAGCCAGTGTGTGCTACTCCAGACACACCCCATGCAGGGACGGCCCTGCCTCTCCCTGCTCATATAGATTTTCTTTTTTCTGAAACTTGGCTTCAGTGAAAAAGAATAGTTTTAGTAAGCTACTCCTTGTTCACTGAAGGCAGCCTTAAAAAGCGCAGAGCCAGGGATCTGGTACAGAGACCCAAAAGTGGAAGACGGATTTGCCTCCCCTTCGCTGGGCCCGGGAGCACTTGCCTTTAGAGGAAGGGAGTAAAAGCAAACACAGCAGGGATCAGGGGTGACGGGCCTCACCCAAGTCTGTGCGTGAGTTCTGCTGGGCATGGCAGCTCACTGACTGCACACCACGAGTTTGCCCAGGCTGCAAGACAGCCAGAGGCTCACAAAGATGAAAGTACTATAAAGCCCGGGGCCAGGACGAGGGGGTAGCCTGTGAGGCCCTCACCTTGGGCACAATAGTTAAGTCGATTTTAGTCATCAAGGGGGAATACTTTAGTGCAATATTTTTAAAAAAGACAAGATCTGACAGGGCCAGAGTAGGGTAAGGTGAGCGAAGTGAGACATGCAAGTTGAGGTCAGGCCTTGCGTTTATTTAAAATGTTGAAATCTGCTGACTGGGGACTTTCCTGCATTAATTTTGGTTTTTTAAAAGTGTTATATTAAAATGTAGTAGTTTTGGGGGCACCTGGGTGGCTCAGTGGGTTAAAGCCTCTGCCTTTGGCTCAGGTCATGATCCCAGGGTCCTGGGATCGAGCCCCGCATCGGGCTCTCTGTTCAGCAGGGAGCCTGCTTCCTCCTCTCTCTCTCTGCCTGCCTCTCTGCCTACTTGTAATCTCTGTCTGTCAAATAAAATAAATAAAATCTTTAAAAAAAAATAAAAAATAAAAAAATAAAATGTAGTAGTTTTGAGTAGTTTTGGCACAACCCCTCACCCCCCCCTTCACTTTGACACCTGTGGCAGAATGCCTTACTTGCCTCTCCCAAATCCCAGCCCTGGACATCCTTTCCTTACTGGGTTGGGGATACTGAAGTAGAGAGACAGAGCTTCTTCCCTCAAGGAACTCAAAGGAACTCTCCTCTTTCTTTGAAAACCAAATGAAAGGATTTAAGTAGATTATCAAGAAGCACAGGTAATCACATAAATTACTGATCCATCTATGTGAGAACTGAGTCTAGTGATGGCAGGCTAGGCCGTTCATGCCAACCCTCTCATGGAAAACAACTACATCTTCTGGATTTAAAAAAAAAAAGACATGTTTTTAAAACAGATGAACATAGGGGAAGGGGAAAAAGAGCAAGGGAAAGCAAACCATAAAAGACTCCTCAGGATAGAGAACCAACAGGGTGGATGGAGGGAAGGGGGTGGGAGGTGGGCTGGCTGGGTGATGGGGATTAAGGAGGGAGCTTGTGGTGATAAGCACCGGGTGTTACAGGCAAGTGATGAATCACTAACTTTACTATACTAAACATTACACGGTTAACTAACTCGAATTTTAAATTTTTTTTTAAGATTTTATTTATTTATTTGACAGATAGAAATCACAAGTAGGCAGAGAGGCAGGCAGAGAGAGAGGAGGAAGCAGGCTCCCCGCGGAGCAGAGAGTCCCATATGGGGCTCGATCCCAGAACCCTGGGATCATGACCTGAGCTGAAGGCAGAGGCTTTAACCCACTGAGCCACCCAGGCGCCCCTCGAATTTTAAAATTTTAAAGAAAAATATACACGTATTTTTAGTCTACCAGTGAGCTGATAAGGTAATAAGAACTACCAAGCCAAGTCTAGGGGAACACTAGAGCCCAGAGCACTTCCCAGAGCCGCTGGGCACTGAGAACTATCTCCTACCCAGGGCAATGGTTGGCTTTGGTTTTGGAAACCTGCAGGGGTCAGGGGAATGGAAGTCAAGAAGGGCTTCTGGGGTACAGACAGACAGACTCACGCAGCATCACAGAGGCAAGAGGGAACTTATGCTCATCTTATATGTTCATGTCCAGATGTACGGGCACAAAAAGTACCAAAGGGCCGCCCAGAGAAAGTCGGAACAGAACACACGAAGGGGTTTTCCCTTGTTGTTTTAAACAAGACGGGGAAGGAACAACGACCTCTGTGTCAAAGCCAGAGATGTCCCTAAGACAAAATGTTTGGCCCAGACATTCCTAACAAGCTAGAGCCGGATAGAAGGACCAGTCCAACAAGCTTTCTGGCTCTACAAGATTAAAAAAATTCCCTCCAAGATAAAATTACAGTTAAATGAAAGAACTGGACAGTGATCCCTGCTGACGGGCACGGAGCCACTTTACGCAGGGCTGCCTCGGAGCACAGCCGGGAGGTGAGCAGGGAGCTTCGCCATCTTGGGGCAAGTGTCTCCTTCGGAGGGACACCGGGAGGTATGCAGGGCCGCCTGCTGCCAGGGGGGGTGAGCACTGAAGGCAAAGAGGCAATGCTTGGAACTGAATGTTCTCACCCAGGTCCTTGGGCATTAGATGGATTCTATCTTGGACTCAGGTCCACACTTGAGGACTTTCGTGTGGGGCATCTTGAAGAAAATGAATATGAAATTACAAGGACCCCTCCTCCCAGGGCCTTCAAGAGCAGCTGAGGAAATCCTTCCCAGGTCTTGAAGAGCTCTTATACGTCACATGTGACCTGGGACCCTTCAGGCTTCAATTTCCTTAACTGTAAAATGGGGTATGAGGGCATGACCCCACTTGACAGAGACGGACTTGGACCATACATTGGAAACATTCAAGAGGAAATTTTAACTGCAGATTGCCCGCTCACATGCCAGATCAAGATCAAGGTTCTTCTAAGCTCCTTCATGGAACGGTTGTAAGGATTCACAGAGCAACGGGTCTAAGTTTAGCATGAAGTCTGGTATGGCACGTCATGTTCAATAAATGTTATTTATCATTCTCACTGAGCAGGGTTGTGATGGGCACATGCCGCAGGCACCCAAGCCCCGACTACCCTTCCATGGTGCTGGAAGCCAGAAAGCGGGGAAGCCTGGGGGACACAGTGACTGGGAGGGACACCAGAGGGGCTTCTCAAGGGCTGGTCATGTTTTTGTCTCTTAGCATGGTTCCTGCTGCGAAAGCATGCTTGATTTATAAAGTTGTGATGAGAGGTACACTTAAGATTTACACACTCTTCTGTAACTATGTTACACTTCAGCACGATTTACTCTATATAACAGTTGGGGTGAACCTTTCTTCGGGGCCAGGGAGAGGGAAATGGCCACTCACCAGGAGAAAGAGAGGGCTGATGGCAACCCAGCAGATCCTCCAAAACCACCCAGGGCTGAAGCCGAGCATTTCCTTCACGTCACTGCAGAACTGAGTGATGCCTAAAGTCACCCGCAAGAGAAAGAGAGATCGGCTGAGGGAGGACATGGACTCCCTCAGAGACAGTGAGCAGCTCTCAGTTTGTCATGGCGGGGGCTCAGGGGCACCAATCTGGTCTGAAAGTGGGACAGGGGACTTGTCACAAAACTGCATTTGATAGCCAGCAACGTTCTTTCTACATGGAGTGAGTGGGACAGGTAGACATTTGGGGAGGGACCCAAAGCCTCCTCTTGGTGCCCACACTGCGCTTGACTTCTGGGATCTCAGCACACATCTGATTTTACTGTTACTGTAGAAAAGAAAGTTACATTTTATCTAGGAACCGTGACCCCACTTGACAGAGATGGACTTGGACCGTACATTGGAAACATTCAAGAGGAAATTTTAACTGCAGATTGCCCGCTCACATGCCAGATCAAGATCAAGGTTCTTCTATAAAAAATATGTGCATGTGAGAACTGAGAACTCCGACTGGTGATAAACTGGAAACGGGAAGGCAGGGTGCCCTGCAGTCCATTCCCCAAGAGCCTCAGCAACAGCAAGGTCCACAACCACACCCGTACCCTGAACTCTGTCCTCAGAATCACTGAGGAGGTAGGGAGGGATTCTTTTTAAAAAACTGGGCTCATGTGCAACTCAAAATACGGGGCCTCCCCTTCTTCATGTTATGTGTAATGACAAACAGGCTACGGCTGTTCTATTACCATAGAAACTAGGGAAATCAATACATTTTCAGAATGAAATAATCACTTCTTGATTTTAAAGATGAAGAGAGGTATCTCTGAACCTGGTTTCTCTCTCTCTCTCTCTCTCTCCTTTCTTGCTCTCTTCAAAGATTTGAGTAATCTGTACATTCAATGTGGGAGTCAATCTTAGATCAAACCCCGATTTTGATTTCTCTCTTTCTTTCTTTCTTTCTTCAAATATTGTATTTATTTATTTTGAGTAATCTCTACATTCAATGTGGGACTCAAACCCTGAGATCAAGAGTCACACGCTCAGAGCACCTGGGTGGCTCAGTCAGTTAAGCATCTGACTTCGGCTCAGGTCATGGTCCCAGGGTACTGCGATCCAGTCCTACATTGGACTCCTTTGCTTATCAGGGAGTCTGCTTCTCCCTCTCCCTCTGCCTGCAGCTTCCCTTGCTTGTGCTCTCTCTCTGTTAAGTAATAAATAAACTTAAAAAAAAAAAAAAAAACAGTCCCATGCTCTATGAATGAGCCAGCCAGGAGCCCCTGAACCTGGTTCTCTTCATGTCAATTGCCCAGGTCATCCCATCCCCACCCACGGACTCTTGGGATCCCTGCCGATGGACCCATGTCAGCTTCCTCTCTCTGCTGCTGCGAGTTTCACCCCTATCAGATTGTATCCCGGCATCCCAGGGGCTGAACTGGGGATTTTACCAAAACAGATAATCCACACAGGAACATTCCTGCCTCTTCCCTGGAAGAGGATCTCCCAGACTCTATCCTGGGGCTTTACGGGGAGCTCTGTAAAATATGGGTATATTGTACCCTCTCCAAATGCATTCCCCGTGCACTGGTTCTTCGTTGTCTGTGCCGCTCTCAGACCCCGCAGCATCTCCAGCATCCTCCACGGGTGAGCTCTATGGAACTGGTCAGCCCGCGCCCGCTGGGTGAACATTTAAACTCAGAAGGAGACAGCGTCCTCCCATGAGCCAGGGGAATCTGTGGCACGGAGTGTAGAGGACATGGTGACCTGCTTCTGAAGAAGCCACTCTGCGGGCGTGGTTTTCCAGACCCCCAGGGAGGTGACGTTTGGTACCCTGCCCCAGCTTTCTTGGATGAAATCAGCCCTTCTCTATTCTGGGGGTTACAGGCTGGTGTAGAAAGGCTCACGCCTGGTGGAGGGAAGCATCTTACCATAAAACCAGTACACAGCCATGGCCTCTATGAGGACAACGGTGAGCACCGCGGGGCCCGTGGCATACTCCTCCAGCAGCTTCACCACGTAGGCCCCTCCCTGGAAAGGAGACAGCAAATGAGTTAAGGGCCCTCCGACGCACTGCCTCCTCTTCATGGGGAAGGCCGAAAGCTGCTTCTTAACTTTGATCAGTCCCACCTTGGACCTAATATAAATTTCCCAGAGCCTGCCTCTGAGACCAGCCCTCACAGCGTGGGCCAGACTGCTTGGCACCAGACGTCCCTTCCTGTGCTACGGAGCACTGTCTCCTTGCTTCTTCTCCCACTGAGCTTTAAGAGACAGACTCAGAAGAGTCCCTGGATCTGTTTTCAACGTCCTTCCACTTATGCAGCACCTACTGTATACTCTGCCCTAAAGAATCCCAGTCCCTAAAGACTGGACCTGGGCCAGTTCACAATACCAGACATGCTGAGCACATTGGTCCTGGCTTCACCTTCTGTCTTAACTTGCCAATCCCTTGGGTCCTCCTCAGGGTGCCCCCCGCACCCCACCCAACCCTGCTGGGGTCATAGCTTGAAGATGCAGATCTTCACAATCTGCCTTGAGTCAGGAGGACATAAGCCAGGGACGCCTGTGGGTATGATCTTATTCCGTTTTAACTGTATTTGCCTCCGCTTCAAAAAAAAAAAAATCATGGGAGGGGGTCTGACTTCTTCACCATTGCACATTCTCTGGAGGAGACAAAGTGAGATTACAAACAGGAGATGCCAGCCTCCAGATATTCTGGATATCAGGACATCAGGGCAGTAATTCCACGAAAGCAGCCCTCAAGACTGGAAAAGCAAACCTCAGTTCTTCTCCAGACGCGCTGTCAAGCCTGAAATCCAGCTGGGTTGATTGCAAGACGGAAAGCCCTCCAACTACCAAGCACAGAGCAGATTCCACACACAAACACTGCCAGAAACAACCTTCCTCCTGATCCCTGGTGACATTTTCAGAGCGGCATCAACCCTCTTACTTGGGCCCCAAAGCCAGGGTGCCACGGAGGATGGAAGCAAAGGGACAGGTTCTTGCGGGGCTCTGCTGCCCCCACAGAGGCTACTCAAAGCTGGGGGTTGCGGTACTCACGAAAGTCAGAGTGGCCAGGGAGCCAAAGAAGCACGTAATGACGACACCAAGCACAAACCACTCCCGGCGCTTGGCCCAGATGTGCGGAAACTCGTCGAGCACAGCTGTGATCACCCCCTCCAAGCCTGCAAACTGAGAGGGACACGCCAGCTGTCACAGGGGAGGCTTAAGGCCAGTGTGTTACCTTCGAGGACAGTGAACGGGAAGGCGGGTGGCTGGTCATGATGGGCTCCTCACAGACCCCAGCCCTCGCTGGCAACGTATCACCCCATTTTCACAGTCATAAAGAAGCCCCCCCGACCAAGCACATCAAGGAAAGAAACAGAGTGCCCAGACAGGACTGCTTTATGTGAGGCCTCCCGGGGAGACTGCGGCTTTGCCAGAAAGACCAACTCAAAGCTGAGAGTCTTCCCACATTACTAAGTGCCAGGTGCGGAGTCAAATGTGGGGCAGCAGGGCACCGAGACCCAAGAGGGACCTTTAGGGTCCCTCTGGTGCAGGGACAGCACCCAGTAATAGCAGTTCACATACCTGAGCCCTGGCCTGGGCAGACCTCTTACCCTCATTAGCCCCTTAATGACTCTCTCAGGTCCTAGAGGGCCATGAGCAGCTGCAGGGAGGCCTGAACCAGGGTCTGAGGGAGCATGGGAGGGAGCAGCCAACACCTCCTGGGGTGGCCAGGATGGGAAGTATACGTGCGCCTTCCTCCCCAACCCGCTCATCTCCTCCAGAAAGCCAGGCTTCCCTCCCTGTTCACTCACGGTGCTGTCCAGGCCCAGTGTGATTAACATCAGGAAGAAGATGATGGCAAAGAAAGTGGATGCTGGCATGTTGGCTATGGCTTCTGCATACGTGATGAAGAGGAGGCTGGGGCCTGAGACAGAGCGGGAGAGAGGAGGTGGTCACCAACACCTGCCCTGCGAAGACATCTCAGGGAAACGCAGCCACACCAACAATTACACTTCTGTCACGAGAACTTACATGTAAAATAGGCTTTAACACACCCCGAACACTTGCTCACACTCCACACCATCCCACCTGCCCATCCTGACATCACGTGAGGGAAGGAACCGCAGCCATCTTGAAAGGCGTAAACCCTCAGTCAGTTGGGGGTGGGGTGGTATGGATGGAAAGAAACCCAAGACCCTAACACTAGCAAAGCTACACAGGGGAATAAGAGTTTCCACCATATCACAACTCAGAGCTTTTTTTTCTGGGCCAGGACTGATATCCAGAGCATTTAGCTTTCTCTGACGGTATTAGCTAGAAAACAGTAGGAAAGGTGAAACATTCCAGAAGAGTCATAGAGGCCTCGGAATGAAGACCTCCCGCTATTTTTAAAGTCCCTTTTGATAGTGTGACTGACATGTCCTCCACTTCTTACGAGCTGGATCAAAGTGCCTGCGTTTGGGGTACAAGGATGATCACAGCTGTGCATTAGGTCAAAGACAGAAGTGTGTTGTCAAGAAAGCCCTGGGATTCCATCCACAAGCTTCCATGGCCGCTTCTTCAATATTTGTCACTCCTTTCCCACGAAAACCTCACAATACAATAGCGTGACTACATCATCTATATTTTATTTTTCTCCAAGGGGAAATTCTAAGGATTAATAATCATTTGCTTATTAGACTTGGACTCATTGCCAGACCCAAACCCAATGCTTTTAAAAGCCCAGTCATCCAGCTGCCCCATCGCCCCCCACCCCCGCCATGGCTGAGCACACAGAAGGCGGTAAGTTTCTCTAAAACCTTGGACAATGTTTAAAGAACATTTAGAAATAGCTCAAAAGTTAGATATCTGTAAGGACCCAAAGAGCAGCCAAGCCATTCAGCAAGGGACATAAAGAGAACACAGGTTCCCACCTGCATCTTTGGCTACCTCGGACACATCCTCGTTCCGCATCTCGGCCATATACCCAAGCACCGTGAAGATGACAAATCCGGAAACAAAGCTCGTCATGCAGTTCACCACGCTGGTCACCAGGGCGTCTCTGGAGCAGAGAACCCACCGGGACTGAGACACTTCCAAGAACAGAGTCTCAAGAGCACCAGTCTCCACCCGAGGCCCTCAGGGACCTGTCCTGGTGTCCCCCTCTTGTCTGCCCCAGCCTGGCCTCTCACACTAGTTGGTAGCTCGAAGCACGGGCTGCCGTTCGCACCATGCATGGCAGGAGGTGAGCCTGGGGCTGGTTATAGTGACGTCCTGTGGTGAATTGGAACCACCCAGACCTCCTGACTTCAAACAAGAATTGCTCTCGGGGAGCCTGGGTGGCTCATTGGTTAAGTGACTGCCTTTGGCTCAGGTCGTGATCCTGGAGTCCCAGAATCGAGTCCCGCCTGGTCAGGCTTCCCTGCTCAGCGGGGAGCCTGCTTCTCCTCTGCCCCTCCCCACCTTATACGTCCTCTCTCTCTCTCTCAAATAAATAAATAAAATCTTAAAAAAAAATTGCTTGGAAGCAGGGTCTGGATTCGAGGCAGGGCCATGAGGGAGCCTTGGCCTCACATTCATAAAGTCCCCGGATTTAGACTTTTGACACTATGTGCAAATGAGGTATGAGCCTGTCCCAGGGATATCCTGACACTTTTTTATTTTTTATTTTTTTTAAATATTTTATTTATTTATTTGACAGAGAGAGAGAGAGATCACAAGTAGGCAGAGAGGCAGGCAGAGAGAGAGGAAACAGGCTCCCTGCTGAGCAGAAAGCCCGATGCGGGACTTGATCCCAGGACCCTGAGATCATGACCTGAGCCAAAGGCAGAGGCTTAACCCACTGAGCCACCCAGGTGTCCCTCCTGACACTTTTTTAAAAGAAGACCTCGTCATCCAACTTCAGGCTGGTGTCCCAGTGCAATGCCACATTGCTTAGGGCAGTTGTGGATTCCTTTGGAAGAGAAGGTGAACAGCACAATTAGATTGCTAGTCACTGTCTTCTGTGAGAGGGCACTCAAAGTTAACTTTAAAGATGATAAGCAATAGTGAAATCGTAATTGGTAAAACACTCCCTGTTTCATCTAAATTTCTGAAATGAGACTTTGCCACAAAAATCATGGTGGCATTTTGCCTTGTTCAAAATAGCTCAATACTTTTGTGAATATGTATATAAATAAATAATCACATTACAATTCTTGTTAAACACATTAATAAGTAAAATCGAAATATTTACTATATGTTGCAATTTTAAAAAATCTGCTGTGGAATTTCTTAATTAAAAAAATTTTGTGTGTGTATGAGAAGCTCTCACAAAACGGAAGTGGCCTGGGCCCCCTCTCAAACCCTGACTGGCCTGGGGAAGGCTATGGACCTGGTGGGTGCTCTGGCCATGGGGGAACTGGTCAGGGACCTGTGGGGTGCCTGGGCCCGGCCAAGCCTAAGGCCATTGTTTTGAGCACCTTCTTCTGGGCCAGCTGACAATGCTCACCCCACTTTCAAGCTTTGCCTGGGGAGCCCCAGATACTCACTGGTAACAGTTGTTGTTGAACTTGTTGTAGCTAGCGAAAGCCAACAGGACCCCAAAGCCAGGACCAAGAGAGAAGAAGATCTGAGCGGCAGCATCCACCCACACCTGGCAGCAGAGGTGAGGGTGAGGGTGAGGGCCAAGCCTGGGCCACACTCTGGCCTCCAGCCCTGGCTCCACACAAAGCGGAAAGACCAGCTCTCAGAGCTCCTCCCAGGGGCGACCACATACCATGTGCAAACCAATATGATTTCTATTCCTCACTTTGTAGCATAAGCCAATCCACTGCCCTTGACTGTACTTTTCATGCTTGTTCTTCTGATTTAAAACATTATTGCAGACGTGCCACTGAGCCTACATTTCTGTTGTCCCTACTGGAGGGACTAGTTTCCCTTAGTAAAATGACAGGCAGGTACCTCTCGTTTTCCCTGTTATCTTACCCCCGTCTCCAGCAGTTTCTGCCAGTTGGGTTTCAAGTAGAAGAGAACACCCCTCCAGGCTCCAGGGAGGGTGGCCCCCCTTACCAGCAGGACCAAAAGAATGATATAAGGGAAGGTGGCTGTCACCCATACCACCTGTGAGGGAAGGGGGCAGAAACACAGATTGTCAGCTTGTGGGTCTTGGTAGCTTTTATGCTTGAAAACCTCTAGGAAAGGAGATGGACCTCTTCTGTAACTATAGGAGGCAGGGTGATGTGGCAGAAATATCAGAGCCTTTAGAATCTGACGGGGATCTGATTCCCAGCTTGCCAATACTCCCACCTCCAGACCCACTTCCCACCTGCAATATGGGAAAACACCCAGCAAAGGACAAGACAGTAGCCAGTGGATATAAAGCATGGATCACAGCCCATCATGGGCTTTCAACAACTTACTGCCACGATTATTCATTGTGACACCATAGGAAGGGGTTAAAGGAATTTTTTTAAAAAAATCATACAATGGTTCCTGGGATTGGTCCATTTCTAGAATTCCTGAACAGATTTGGTGAAGAGAAATTGAGCATTGTGGATCGTGTTTGGTGTTGAAGGACAACAGTGCCCCTCTCTGTCTATGGCTGTCCAGGCTCCCGAGGGCCCCTTGGCAGCCAGAGTTCTCCTCACCTTGCCAGACATTTTGACACCTTTCCAGATGCTGAAGTAGATAACAGTGAAGATGCCCATGATGCAGAGGGTGAGCTGCCAGCTGATGCCCCCCAGGTCCTGAAGTCCCTTAGACCGATGGATCTGCAGGACATGGCGCCTGGAGCCAGTGAGAAAGAAAGGCGCGTGAGATGGCCTGCGCAGTGAGCGGCCCAGGCAGCATGCCAAGGGAAGGGACCGACATCGCGGCTCAAGGACCCAGCACTCGCTGAGCCTGAGAGTGGTGGCCCTGCCCATCCTGAGGGACAGAGCAGCAGAACAGCACATCCAGCCCACAGGCGCTGGGAAGAGTACTCAGCACCACCCACCCTCCCCCCACCCGGTAGACGACTCTCAGGCCCCCCCTTTTCTGGCTGGGGCAGCTTTTGGGTGTCTGGGTAGTAGGCCCCTTCCCACCCCAAAATCCCGCTCTCATGGTTGGCAGCTGCGGGAAAGCCCCGCATTGAGGAGTACGACGTACTCCAGGCATCCTCTTCCAAAGGGTAGGTCCCGCTTGTGAAGTGAACACATGAAACCAGAAACTCCTTGAATAGCGGCGGACTACTGCAGCAGGGGGAGGCTTTGATTCCCTGACAAGGTGCCAGGGCCAGAGCGGGGGCCCAGGAAGAAGGCTGGTTTTGACGCGGAGGAGTCATTTTGGAATGTGAACCAAGGGATCGGCCTGGGCACCTGGGGGCAGCCTGGCCTGGCACATTACAGAGGGCGGGGGAGGAACAGCGCAGAAGGCCAGATTAGGGAGCACTCAAGGTCGAGTCTCCCAGCTCCACATCAGCGTGGTGCCGGCCCTGCCGCTTGCTCACTTACAGGTACCCCTCTTGCCCTAAGGGCTTCATTTCCGGGACACCAGGAAAGAGAAGAGCCCCTCCCTCCCTCCGCGGAAGCCCCACCCCCGGGGGTGTGGCCTGCCTCTACCAGACCACCCCTCACTTACATGCACTTACGTGTAAAATTCTTCAGCGGGAGACGTCGAGTGCAGCGTCCAGGTGACGTTGTTCCCCGAGAAATAGTTGGTGCAGTTGCCGGTGTTCCAGGAGTTGGTGCAGCTGGTCCAGGGCAGCTGGTCGGTGAAGGAGGAGATGAGGTAGTAGAGTGCCCAGGCCATGATGGTGTTGTAGTAGGAGGCGATGTAGAAGGCGATGATGCAGATGGCGTAGCCGATCCCTGGGAGGGGAGTTGGGGGGGGGCACGTTTACAGGGCAGCCTGACAGTGACTGACAGACCCGGGGGGCCTTGTAGGGCCCTTGCAGCTCAAGGGAGCGGAGTGGGGGTTGCTGGGGGCTGCCATCCCCCTCATTCCCCAAGGCTCTGGGAGGTGGTGGACAAAGTGGCAATGTGGTAAATTCCTTAGATGTATTTGCAGGATCACACGTTTGAGAAACACACACACGTCTGTGCTGTTACTGCTTTAAACTCTATTTTGGTTGCTTTAGATTTTTTTAAAGTTTTTTTTTAATTATTATTTATTTGAGAGAGAGTGAGAGGGAGAGCACAAGGCGGGAAGGGTCAGAGGGAGAAACAGACTCTGCCCGGATGGGGGAGCCCCATGCGGGACCCCGGAATCATGCATGACCTGAGCGGAGGGCAGTCACTAAACTGACTGAACCACCCAGGCATCCCTATTTTGGCTGCTTTAAAAAAATACTTTTATTTGAATACAGCTGACACACAACGTTACGTTAGTTTCAGGTGGACAACAGGTGATTTGAGGATATATATGTAACGCTCTACTCACCACAAGTGTGGCTACCATCTGTCTCCACACGACGCTATGACAGCAGCTGTGACAGCACTATATTCCTGATGTGGTGCCTTTCATCCCCATGACCGATTCATACCATAACGGGAAGCCTGTACCTCGCAGTCCCCTTCACCCATTTTGCCCATCCCCCACCTCTTGCCCTCTAGCAACCATTAGTTTATCCTCTATAGTTATAGGACTCTATTAGATCTACTATTATTTATTTTCTAAAATGCTTATTTTTATCATTACTATTTTTGTTTATTTATTTATTTAAGATTTTTATTTATTTATCTGACAGAGATCACAAGTAGGCAGAGAGGCAGGCAGAGAGAGAGGGAAGCAGACTCCTCGCAGAGCAGAGAGCCCGATGCGGGGCTCGATCCCAGGACCCTGAGATCATGACCTGAGCCGAAGGCAGAGGCTTTAACCCACTGAGCCACCCAGGCACCCCATTAAGTTTATTTATTTTTTAGTAATCGCTACACCCAGTGTGGGGCTCAAACTCATGATGCTGAGATTAAGAGTCACATGCTCTAGTAACCAGGTGCCCCAGGTTTGCTTTTAATTGCCATTTATTTTGTTTCTCTTTAACAACCGCATACCACTCGAGCAGTCAAAAACTTAGTACTCAAGTCATCGCCCAGAGATACCTTCAGGCCCAGCTGATTCCAGAAGAAGGTCCCCAACTCCCATACTCTCCCCTGCAGGACCCACCTACCCACCCACCCACTCAAGCCTTTTGGTTACCTTTGAAAATCGGGCAGATTTTCCTCCATATGGAAATGCATCCGTTTCGGTGGTACTGGCCCAGCGCAAGCTCCATGTAGAACAGTGGGATCCCCCCGAAAATGGCCATAATCGTGTAGGGCAGGAGGAAAGCCCCTGAGGCAGATGAAAGACAATTTCACCCCCTGCCCACATCTGCACCAGGACAGCCCAGCTGATCGGGACACCTAGGGTCGCGCTGAGATTCACGGGGCGCTAAGATGCTCAAGTCTAATGAAGCCACTCTGTGCTGCGTGACCTCACACTGTGGTCTCCTGGACTTAGCACCTTCCCAGAGCTCCATGGTCAAATGGGGCTTTAAGAGAGTTAACAAAGGCAGCTGAGAGTACATGGAAAGAAAGCTGGGTTCAGGATCAACAAGAAAGCCTGGGTTCCGGGCCCTGGAATGGGTTGCACATCAACCCACCCTGAGAACCAGGGTCACTGCCCCTCCTGGAACATGTTTCCTCTCCTATGAAATGACAGTGGCACATGAAGCCAGCCACACACGGAATCACTGGTGAGCTTAAGGACACAGATCCACCCACACCCCCGACACGGAAGTTCCAGGTGTGGGTGTCACAACAAAAATGTGCGACCCGCCCAGGTGATTCTGATGCAACCAGAGCTTAGGACCCTTGAGACAGATCACCTGTGACAACCTGCACCAGGGCTCCAATAATCGGCAAGTTCCTGAATTCCTATCTGTGGCCGTCCCTATCGTTCCTGGCTCAGACCCTTGTCACTGATATGTGACTCTATTCCCGTAACTCCACTAAGCCAGAACGCTCCCTTCGGAGCAGCCTTGGCAGGTGTGTCTGAGAAAGGTAGTTTGTCACAAAAGGAGGACGCCTGGAGCTGCTGCATCACCAGGGATGCTGGCATCCCCAGCTCTTGTAGTGACACAGAATTTGGGAACACCGAGGTGGGGATTGCTCACCTGTCGCCTGAGTCTCAGTCCAAAGGGTGGGTCAGCTGTGATTTCCCCCCCTGACTTTCCCTTCCAGAAATTGCTTTGAACCTAGAAACTGGAAGTTGGGGCAACTTGGAAAGGTCCCACCTCACTTACAACTGCTCTGGGTACATCTGGCTTGGGAATAAGAACCACATTGTGTTCTCATGGTGGCATTTGCCCAACGGGGCTTGACTGGCTGAATGGTGGGGAATGAGTGTGGGACAAACGTCCCCAGCGCCTTATAGAAGGTGAGCCCTCTCCAGCTGGAGATAACTTCCCTCCTCCTGGGCAGGGAGGGCTGGGCTTCCCACATCCCCCCCCCCCCCCACCAGTCCCCAGCTGCCTTTGCGGCCACGTGGATCTAGTTCCTTTAAAAATGAGGCAAACCTAGGCAACTCCACGTCAGGCCATGGAGGAAATGAGGACACTAATGAATTCTCCCCAAGCTTCATTTCAGCCGCCCTCCCAAATCAGCTACCAGAGCTTCTGTCAAAATAAATAATGACTGATTTGACTTCCATTTCTCGTCCTTGTCCCATTTTTGATAGCCAGTCCAGCGTCAACACAGAGGCACCGTACATTACTCACTCCTCTCCACTCTACTCTCTGCAGCTTCCACAGCCCTGCCTATAGTCCGCTACTCTTTTTGATAATCTACCAGTTAACTGCTCTGAAGTGTTGGGGGTGGAAAGAGGAAAAGGAGATAATCTCTAGCCTCAAAAATCTAACAGTCTTGGAGGAGACAGAAGGCAGATCCAGTGTCTGGCTTGGGGTTATTATTAAGGCCATGCTGTGGCTGGGTTCAACTCTGGGTCATGCTTAGATTCCAACTCAAGACTCCGGACCTGAGCAGAAGCCCTTCTCTGACCACACACAGGTCCAAAGGTCCCGGAGGGCCTGGGACCCTGGAGCCACTTCCCAGTTTCTCCTCAGACAGATCTAGCCTCTCTGGCCTCTGCCGATCAAAGCCCACACAGGGCTGATGGCCATTCTCACATCCCGCTGTGAACGTGCAATTGGGACCTACGGGGATGGGAAGGGAAGGGGGCCCTTCCACACATGAAGCACAAGCACGCAGAGAATCTGGCAAGGTCAGGTTTGGGAGAGCTTTTATCTGACTTCCTAACCCAGGGAGCCTCAGACATGCTGACTGAACATTGGGCTTACTGGGAACCCATCTTTTGGACCAGTTTGAAAGTCCAAGCAGTCATGTTCTGAGACTCATCAGTTTAGACAAGACAGAAAAGACATGATCTCTGTTGTGGCCTCCTGAGAGGACCTTAAAGACCATCACCGGCTCCGAGCCTCTGTTTGTGGCCCAAGATACTGACCCCCTCCATTCTGGTAGCAGATGTAGGGAAAGCGCCAGACGTTGCCCAAGTCCACCGCATAGCCAATGACAGAGAGGAGGAAATCCATCTTCTTGCCCCAGGTCTCCCGCTCCCCTTGGTGAGCCTCGGCGACTAGGGCGGTGGTGGCAGCTGGAAGGGCATGCTGAGTGTCGTCTCCGGCACCAGGGCTCGGCACCGCTGAGTACCCATTGGAGATGTGGCCAGACTCCACCTTATCCTCAGGGACAGGGACCCCCTTCTGCAGAACTCCATTTTCCTGACAATCGTCTTTATCCTTACACGCGGGCAGCTCCTTCTGGGAATTTAAGGGCGTGGTCTCCATCCTGCTGGCTAGGGGACTATAACGACACCCATCTGCGGAAGTCCCCAGCTGAATTCAGGGCTCAGATCCTGGGATCTCCTCCGAGCTTTGTTATCAGCGGGATTGAGAGCTCTGTTGGAAAGGCACACAGTGAAGGGAGAACAGAATTACGCATTCTCCTTGTCTTTGGTATTAACAAACATGGTAAACTCCGTTAATTAATGGGATTACAAAAGCATCTGTCAAGCGTAAAACATCCTGTTTGCTATAGGGCAGTCAATAAAATCAACCCAGTTTTCAACCTAGATGAGGTATCAAATCACAGTCAAGTCATCTGAAAAGGAAAAAAACCTGAAACAATAAAACAAACAGGAATGGACAGCAAATCACCCAGGTCTCGCGTCAGCTTTAAGAACAAGGGACCGACTTCAGTTTGAGGGACCAGCGCCGCATCCTGGAGCTCACCAGTCACCCAGAAGAAGGTAGGAAGAGAGCTTGCTTCACCAATGCTCTGCAGAGCACTTACCTTGTCCTGGATGCTGTGCGGGGAAAAGAAACCCAAAGAAAGGAGCTGTTGCTGCCTGCCAATAAATTAGGACGGTCCTAAGCCCTTTACGCCAAGCATGCCGTGTATTTTACATAAATTATAGGTATGGCTTTGAAAGGACGAGAGTAAAGGCACCCCTAGCTCCTCAGCTGTAGACTTTTCCCCTCTTCCCGGGCTCCAGCCCTTAGAGATTCTAGCTGCTTCTGGGTGTGTCCAATCCGTCTGTGCTTTGCAGAGCTGCCTTCGCCTCGTGCCTCTGCGGGTCTGCCCAGGCTTTGAAGGGCCCTGCTGCTCACCGTGGGTTCTGCCAGCCTCTCCCAGCGGTCCTGAGCCAGATACACCTGTTATTCGGCAATAGTGGGCAGGCAGGGAGAGCCGGAAGAGCCAAGGAGAGGAGCGTGAGGGTTACAGATGCCGGCATGGCCGGTGTCTCTGAGCCCACACAGCCTGGTGGCGAGGGCTGGCCGGGACCTCGGCACCTCCACAGCCCTGCTGGGGCCTTGGTGCGGGGAAGTCAGAGCAGCAATCGGGACCCAGGCCTCGTACATCAAATGTGGAGCAGAAATTCGAGCCCTTTTGGACTTTAAACCTATGGCCTGTTGTAAAGTCATCAGGAGCCAAGACCTGCCAGCTCACTTCATTTCATCTGGGCCTGAACTCTTCAAGCTCTTGAAATAATCTGGGAGTTGAAACAGGTTTCTGTTTAGCTCAGGTCACATTCTACCTTTCGAGATGTCCAGGGTGAGCTATTGCTGTTCACAGCTCCAAAAATCTGCTATTACCCCTTCAAATCCAACAGCTGGCGGATGGCTAGAAATGGACGGCTAATAAAAAATGGCCATGTCTGTCTCCTACCTCTCTGGGGCTTTCAGTGACCAGAACTGAACTGTCCACACGTGGAAACGTGAAGATAAAAATGTAGCAAGGAATGAGAGCAGAGGAATGGATTCACACCGATGACTGCGTACATAAATATTGGCAAGGGCAAGAAATGACCGAGAAATGACTTAGAGCTCTGTGTTCACTGGGTTCCTTTCTCTGTAAAGCAGAAAATAAAAATTTTAAAGGGCTTGATTGTTGCCAGAAAGATTACAGCCACAAGAGAGAGACCAGCCAGCTCCATGACTCTAGGGGACAGGGTGGGTGTCCCGTGTTCTACCCTTTCTACCTGCTTGGCCCCCACCCCTGACCCCACCCTGGGCTCAAGGTTGCTCACAAATGAACATGAATTTTGATAAGGAGTGATCTAGATAAAACCCCATTGTGCCCATCTTTATGCTGCTCTCAGCCTCTCCCTGTCCCCCTCCGTGGAGCCCTCGGGTTAACCACCCATTCTCTCATCCACCATAAGCCACCACGTACCAGGCCGAGGGATTTTTTTAAAGTTCATTATTTTTTCGAGAGATGATGAGGCGTCAGAGTATTTAAACTCAGAGCTAAATTAAACCTGCCCTTTGTGGTCTCTGGTTGTGTTGTCTGAAGCAGGCCTCCACACTTGCCTTCAGCCTCAATCATCGGCCTATTGTCTGCATTGAACACTGAAGAACTTGAAGGTCAGATGACAGAGATAAAGGGCTTTACCATGTGCAACCCCATGGCACCCAATGGGCAGAGCCAGCCTTGACCAAGGCTCCCCCTCCCCCACCTTTCTTTCTCCACCTTCGAATTTTTACCCCGAGCTTTTGCAGGAACTTCTCCCTATCTGGAATACCGCATTGCTGCTCGCATTGAAACTGCCGCTCAGGGGACCTCACCCCCAGCTGGCTCAGTGCCTGGAGCGCGTGACTCTTGATCTCAGGGTCATGAGTTCGAGTCTCAGGTTGGGTGTAGAGATGACTTAAAAAACAAAACAAAAAAACTGCAGCTCAAGGAGCAGCTACACCATCCAGTCATTCTCTGGCACATTTCCCCATGGTCTATGGGAGAGACACATCACCCATCTCCGAAGAGTATCGTGGTCGGGGGAGCCTTAGCCATACTAGTGACTCTGTGAACTTCCTCAGGCCTGGGTCGAGTTCTAGGTTTCCTGTACACTCTCTCCTGGGGAAGCTTGCAGGGAGGCTGGACAATGCGCGTGTGTTGCTGAATTTTTCCGAGCAATGTATGTTCTTCAGTATCTTCAGGGGGTCCGTCCCCTAAAGCAACGGATCTCGATTTCTTGGCACTGCCCCGACCAGCTCCTAGAAGAATAGTATGTGCTTCTCTATTTTTGTTGTGAGCATTACAAAGACCTTGCTTCCTGATATATCCCCCAGCACTTTTTTTTTGTTTTTTTAATTACATCAACAGGCTGAAATGGCCCAAGTCCTAAGAAAGCAGGTTAAGAGGGATCCTGTGCTGACTCATGACTTTAAGCCGGTCACTGTCCAGCCAGCTCCGCTCTCTGGCACTCCTGATCACAGACCCTGGGGTACAAACGCAAGTTACAGCCACCCAAAGCCACCAAACGGGCAGGAGATACACATCTCTTTTTTTTCTCTGCTTCTCCCAACTGGAAAAAAGCTCCTCCCGGAGACTCATCCAGACAGCCAGGAGACCACGGCCTGGCCCGGACCCCCTTCTGCCCGAGGCTCTCGTGCTCCTTTCCTACTTTTATGATTCTATAGAGCACTGGCCACCTTTTCCTACTGAGTCCAGCAGATCACCGTTGAGAGCAGGCTGCCCTGGGAATATAGAAGTAAAAGTTAAGAAAATTGGCTTCTACGAATGTTCTCTTCAAAGCTTTCTTTTTTAAAAGATATTTTTATCCTGCTGGGTAGAGGTTGCAAACGAGGTCACTGTTACAGCTGTGACCTCCTCCAGGCAGCCTTTGAGTTTCTCCGTGGCCAGAGAAAGCCCCAGAAGCCTTCCTTTGCACCTCAAATGTGGGCTCTTGCACCAGCAGACCAAGTGACAGGCTGGGGTGGCATGATGTCATGCTGCTCCTGGGTGGGATGACAGCCTGACACGTGGGACCCTCATCCCCAAATCTCCGGACACAAGCAGCACGGTGATGCCTCTGGCAGGCTGACAGTCTGCTTTCTGTCCACACTCCTGCTTCCTCTCAGCCCAGGGGGTGGCCTAAGATACCCCACTCCCCCCCCCCGCCCCCCCCACACATATACCCTTCAGGAGAAAGGATTGTTTCTATTTAAACTTCGGGTCAAATCTCCATTCCCCTTCCCACAAACCCTGCTTTTGGAACCAGGGGAACCAGCATCAGAACAAGCACGTAATTACAGCAATTAGTCATGAAACCACCCAGACCTTTGGAAATGGCCATGACCTGACTTGTCCGTTGGACATCCATCAGCACATTCTAAGCAGAAACACTGGAGAAAGTTTGTACTTTGACTTCACTTGTTGAGATCAAAGTGAGTTCATGTCTTGGGACACTTGGTTTCCATTTTCAAAAACCAAACCAGACCCAGCACGGATGATGGGTGTACCACAAGAACAGAGTAATTATAGGTCAGATGGCCAAGTGGAAATTTGCCTTCTCTCTTCAGAGAGGGCGTCTGACGTTCCCAACACACCTCCCTGAGGACCAGAGCGATGACAAAGCTCTGGTGCCCATTGCTGGGGAGCCCCTGGGCTTGGCAACACTAATTCTGCAAAGGCACACTGTATGCCTACTACATGCCAGGCAGGCTCTCAGAGGCAAGGCAGGTGCAGTCCTGCCTGCATGGAGTTCATGGAACAAGGCCAAGCTTCGACTGCGGGAAAACAGTACTTGTGCCGAAGGAGGGAGAGGCAGGGGTGCTCGAAATCCCTGTTGTGCCTCCCTTTGAAAACAGAGCTTCCTGTGGACTGATGCAGCGTGTTGAGGTAGCTCACATTTCAAGCCCCAAGATGCCTTCAGAGTCTACAAGTCATCCCTTTTTCCCTATTGTGCAGTTTCTGTCACAGGAGGCCCAGATGTGAGTGGGTTCTGACTCACAGTCGCCCAAAGCATAAACGCCCAGGAGCCCAAAGGGACTCCTGGCTCACCTTTCAAACAAAACAGACTTCACCATGTGAATGGGGAGCACAGGGAAAACCTGCCTGTTTTTGGACCAAAAGGGCTAGAAATGAACACTGCTTTCCCAACCAAAGAATTCTTTGTGTGAGACCGACAGTTCAATTTTTTGGAGTGGGATTAAATAGTCTCTAATCCTGAGGGCCGTCTGGGCCAATCATCACGAGAAAGGACAAGGGTCTCCTGTCCAGAACTTGCCCTGCCTGGGGGAGGGGGGAACTTCGAACGTCTCTGCACAGAGTGCTGAGTAGAGAGGATGAGCCCTCGGTGGTGTAGTCGACATCGCTCCAGAGGCCGCACTAACATGCTGTGAGTTGTTTACCTTGTCAGTGTCTAGCATAGGGACAATGTCAATAAATGACAGGGCGTTGACAGCCACTGGGCCACCACACGTATGCCGTCCCTCCTGCCATCCAGCTTCACACCCCAGTCAGGCAGACCGGGGTCCAGAGGTGAAGTGACTGCACCCCATTCCACGAGCCCTCCCTGTGATCGTTCCTCCCAATCAGCTCCTCTCCATGGGGTCACTGGGAAAGCTGTAAACAGCAGAGTCCTGGGCTGCCGTCCCAGAGATTATAATTCAAGAGATCCATGTGGGTGCTGCATGCTTAACGGGTGCCCCTGTTTCATCAGGGGCAGGTGGGCCATTGAGCGCCCCCAAGTGTATCCCCACCCCAGGCCATTGCTGCCCGAATTATCCCGCATCCTTGGAGGCCTGGGTTCAGTTTCTATCCACGAAGCTTCACTCACCACCCCAGCCCAAAGGATCTCTCTCTACTCTGTATGATCATCAGAATGTCACTCGTCACTGATTAGTAGGTGTCATTAGTCATCCTTTTACGTCTGTTCGCTTTGGATGCCTTTGGTAGCAGGGGTCGTGACCCACACATCTCTGGGCTCAAATACGGGCACGGCCGCCAGAATGGAGGTTGTATTTTGGGTTCCTTGGGTGCAGGGCCTGGGGAGCCCCAGCCACAATGCTGGTGGTTTTGAGCCTCAAGTGAGGCACAACCCTTTGGTCCCCAGGCTCCCATTCTCAGGGGCCCTGCCCCAATCCTCACCCATTGGCAAGATGAGCTGCGCATCTTGGCTGGAGGAGGGGGGCTGTCACAACAGTCATTTCCATAGACTCTGGACTAGAAAAGACGGACATGTCTGGGATTAAAGAAGAGTCTGGGTTGTGCTTTTAGACTCTGAAACAAGTACCAGCAGGCACACCCATCAGCGGTCTGTGTTCCAAATGTTCATGCATGAGTTGCTTGTTTGGAACGTGGGATGTGTTTTCTCCCTACAGAAATCCACCTTATAAAGGGCGGGTAGCCTCCCAAACTCACTTACAGAATCCTGGTTTGCCCGGAAAATCCAGAAACATCTAAAATGTAAGCTGTGGGACACAGCTTTGTGAAGTACGACAAAAGGGGGTGCGGGGACAATGAAGCTGATTGGGAGGTATCTGTCACCCATCATCTCTCTGGCCTCACGCTCTTTCTGGGTCTTGAGCAGAACTTCAGGAGAGGACAGGAAGTGGGGAGACTCTTGGCAGGTTCTATGGAGGGGTCTTTGGGCAGCCTTCTAAGAGCTGTAGAAGGTGAAGACACACAGTTTCTATCACATTGAACCCCACAACTCACAACTTTTTGCTGAAAACGAAACCTCTGTCGCTGTGTCTCAGCGTGGACAGGCCAGGAGAGGACTTGGGAAACTCAAACAGCCGATGTGCTAGATCAGGCAGGCTGAGGAGTGCCCCTTATACCTTCGAAACCCTACTTTATTGTTGTAATGCAATCTACGCCATAAATAGAAATCAAGATCAAAAAATGGGGCAGATTCCAAACACAGATTTTCTCGTCCTTAATACAAAGTAGATCACTACAACTACTTTTGCGTAAAACAGACATGATTAGGCCCACAAACAGAGCCGGTGGTGGGGAGGGTGGAGAACACCAGCCCCCACCTTACCCCAGGGGCGGCTGGGGGTGGGTGTTAGGAAGTGAGGGTAGATTTACCTGTGGCAGCTGAGCCAAGCAGAGAGAGAGGGGGCAGGGAGAAAGGGATTTGAAGTCGAATTAAGTACAGTGGGAGTGGTGCAGGCAAGAGGAAAGGGGGAGCCACCCGTTTTTCCAGGCGGGGCAGGGAGGACACAGCAGCCCAGGGCTGAGGTCAAGCAGCAGAGAGGAGGGGCCCACAGAGGCCACAATATGCTTCTGCTTTAGGAAATGTTGCCTGCAGGGACCTACACTCTTAGGTCAAGAAGTTCTGAAATGTGCTTTACAGTGTGTTGTGCACGCGGCTTGGGGACATTCATGAAAATCAGTTCATCGTTACATAGTACTGACCTAGGCCTCGGATGCACAGAGGTGGGGGCAAGAGGTGGTTTCCGACCCCTGTGAGTCTCTGGTCTCAAGAAGTAACCCTCTATCCTACAGAGGACACCCTTGAGAGAGTGGGGGAAATTTAAATAAGGGCTGTGATATTTGTGTATTTCATAAAAGTTGATCCAATTGTGTCCCAAATGTGATAATAACGGGGCCATGCCTATGTAGGGTCAATGTCCTCGTTCTTAGGAGACAAAATGTCAAGTATTTAGATGTCTGCAAACTCTTGAGTTTCAACAACAAAAAAAATTATGTGCTATATAGATTGTCTCACTGTTACACAAATTATGTCATACATATTATACAGAATGAATCAAACTACATATAGTACACGTGCAAAAATTAGAGCAAGTGGACACACAAACATGACAAAATGTTAATGACTGGCAGCTCTGAGGGAAGAAGTTTCACCAGGCCATTTCTCTGAATTTTCAGTTGAAATGTTTTAAAGATTTTATTTATTTGACAGACAGAGATCACAAGTAGGCAGAGAGGCAGGCAGAGAGAGAGAGGGAAGCAGGCTCCCTGCTGAGCAGAGAGCCTGATAACTGGCTCAATCCCAGGACGCTGAGATCATGACCTGAGCTGAAGGCAGAGGCTTAACCCACTGAGCCACCCAGGAGCCCCTCAGTTGAAATGTTTTAAAAGAAAAAACTGGGGGGAGGAAAATCATTCTAGTCTTCAGAGCGCTGGGAAACCTCCAGTCAGTCAGATCTCCCTGTGGGCCCAGGGTGCGCCCAGAATAGCATATCTACTTTCTCCTCTCTCTCTCTGGGCAGAGCCTCCCTCCCCTTTCCTCCGGACTCTGCTCCTTTCCTCTGAAACAAGAAAAAGAGCCAGCTAGCTGGATTAGTGTTCAAAAAAAACCACACCCGGGGGAGAGGAAAGAACAGAGGTGCAGGAGACACAAGTTCCAGGCAGGGCTGAGCCCTCAGAGCCAAGGGTGAGCTGGAGTAAACCACAGGGGACCTGGAGCCCTGCCAGCTTGGCCCCTCCCTAAAATCGAGGGAGTCCCTTAGTGAGAGGGAAAAAATTCCGTTTATCTTCATTCAGCAGCTCAGTAGTAATGGAAATAAAATGTTCTTTTTCTTTGAATGTGCCAAGAAAAAAATCATACAAAAACATAAGGGAAAGGCCCCGCTGACTTGCTCCCTCTAATGCAGCCTGCCTCCCAGCCTCCAGCTCCGCATTCCCCCAGAGCACACAGCTGGCTCTCCCAGATCTGCCTTGGCCTTGTCGCCACGTCCCCCCAGCCCCACCCCACTTCTTCCCTCCCTACCTCAAATAATGGCATAAAGAGCTGGACCTCAGGATCCCAGGAGTCCTTCCCCATGCCATCTCCCACTTGTCAGTGTCTGGAGACCCTGGTCACCGGGCCAGCCCCAGAGGATATGACCCCCACGTCTCCATACTGCTGGGATTCATCTCTCGCTCTGCAGTCCAGGGGGTTCGGGGATTACTGACAGGATATCCAGTCCTGGCTTTTAGAAAGCCTATCACTTGGGGGCCCCTGGCTGGCTCAGTCAGTGGAGCCTACGACTCTTGATTTCAGGACTGGGAGTCTGAGCCCCATGTTGTGTGTACGGATAACTTAAAAACAAAATAAAATAAATGAATTAAAAGTAAAAAATCTAGGGGCGCCTGGGTGGCTCAGTCAGGTAAACATTTGCCCTCAGCTCAGGTCATGATCCTGGGATCCTGGGATCAAGTCCTGCTTCTGGCTCCCTGCTTAGCGGGGAGTCTGCTTCTCCCTCTGCCCCTCCCCTGCTCATGATTTCTCTCTCAAATAAATAAAGAAAATCTTAAAAAAAAAAAAAAAAGTAAAAAAGCCTATGGCTTAAATACCCACTAATGAATAACATTGGCTGAGGTTGGGGTGGTAATCAGGGAAGACAGAAGGCCAACGGCCTCATACCGACCTCATCTCTAAGCATTTTGTCACCCCACACAAGGCTGGGAGCACACTCCCTTGCTTTAAAAACGTGTTCTTGACCCCCAGTAAATGAGGAGTCATCTCCCCAGTCACCAGCAGCCAGTTCCAGTCAGGCTGAGGGAGCGCCCCTGCACAGAGTCTGTACTCAGAGATCATTTCGGAAAATGGACCCAAGTCAGTATGATAAGCTGTGCCTAGAAAGAGGGGGGGTGTGTTCAGCCTCTGGTGGGTCTAGCACCCACCCGAGAAAAGCAGTTCACCCTCTGCTCAGGGAAAATCCCTTCTGCCAGGTGTCTCCCACAGGCCACTTTCATCTATTTTCCACCCGGGTCCCTTCCGGCAAGATGCCCACTTTTCTTTCCTTAGGGTGCTAGAAGGTTCAGCCCAGAGACTAATTGCCCCAGGAATGGAGAAGTAGGGCGATTTATCAGATCTTTGACTCCACACCAAGCCTGTGACTGTTACGTGGAAACACCACAGTCCTCAGAGGACCCCGGCGCTGACCGGCAACAGATGCGTGACTGGAAGGAAAATGGGCAGAACCCAGATCTTACTGCCTGGAGGCCGTTGCTATCGCTCCACACTCTGGGTGTCCTGCAAAGGGGATGTGGGGGGTGGGGAAACCCAGGCTCCTGTTTCCTGTGGGTGGTTGAGGTGCAGGATTTGACTTGTGCAAACCTCTGCCTTCCGGTGACCCCTGGGGGTCCCCAGGGAACCCTGACTGGACGGCAACATCTGGGCAGAGTCCCGGGGCTCGGGCATTTGGCAGCATCATTTCCAGTTGTGTTTGCTTAAAGCAGAGAGATTAGGGTCACAGTCACAGGAGTGGAGGGGACTCGGACATCTGGTTATGCGGGGCCCTCTTCTGCCGCTCACTTGGAGCTGAGGAGCTGAGCTGTGATGGGAAGAACTAAGGTGTGAGGTAGCTTCTGACAGAAAAATTACTCCCTTTGGTCACACAGGCATCTTTCTTAAAAAAAAAAAAAAGTGAAATCATGACCGTATCCTGTTGGTTTATTAAGCCAAATTGAAATTAAACTTCTTCAGGCAGCCCTGCCTTTTTTCTCTCAAATTAAACCATTTGGTGATATGAAGGAGAAGGGACTGCCCCTCACTGGCTTCATTCGTGGAATCATCTGTTTCTCTTCAGAAGGGGATATCGGGGATGTTTCTGCAAGCCTGCCCTCGGAGACGACCCCCTCCAGCCAAGCACCCCCACACCATCGCACACAACCCATTTGTGAAGCTCTTGGCCATGCTTCTCTGAGTTTCATCAAAATACTCTCCCAACTCTAAATATCCCCCACAGAGGAATTTCCGAGGTTTTCCTGATTCCACTGAAGCTTCAGCATCACTCTGTCCCCACCCTCACCCCTCTGCCCACCCTTAGTATATGTTTTTTAAGCAAGAGACGGAGAAAAATGGGTTTGAGGAACTGCCCTGCTCTTAGATTCCTGAAATGTCCCACGGGCATCACCAGAGCACTGAGGGGCCTTCTGATGAATTGTGAAGCAGTCTCAATCTGCTCTTGCTCGAGTTCAGTGAAAAAAAAAAAGAAAGAAAAGCCCATATACAAAATGGCTTGCTTAGTTAGCCCTATCAGAACCGGACTCTCCTCAGGGCACTGGGAGCAGCCAAACCCACCCCAGTCCGTGGTAGGAAAACCCCCTTTGGGCACCAGCGGCTCCACACAAAAGCAAGGACTAGGACAGAGTCAAAGCTGTGTGTTTCCCTCCACTGCTCAAAACCCAAATGCTAATGCTCCTCCGTGTCATTAAACCTAAATCCCAATGTTGCTTCCTTAGACATTTTTCCTATGTAACTGAAGGCAAAACACATTAAATATTTGATCCAGTCTTAGCATGATGAGAGCTAGCGGACTCATAAATAATCCACTGACCTGGTTCATTTTTCTGGACAAAATTGAGCATAAAAGTACACGCACACACACACACACAAGTGCTGGTAACGCCTGACTCTTAGAAGTCTCCCCCTCTCAGATTCTTCAGAACCCCAAGTGAACCAGAAATTCTTTACGCAAAAGACCCAGTGCCAAAGGAGATGTGCTCCCTCGGGTCCTTCCACTCCAGAGAGTGTTTTCAAAGATATTTAAATGCACACGTTTTCTTCAGCAACTGACGGTTCCACGCTTGAACCGTGTAGAACAGCTCGCTGGAGTCTGAGTTTCCCATAAATTCTGAATGGCCCGGGAGGTGGCTGAGCGTGCACCAGCTCTGCCAGTGGGAACAACCCAGGCGCACGGAGACTCGTCCCACTTAAGAGTCCATTCAGAGATTCCTCTAGATCCTTGGGCATTTCTGTCAACCAGAAGCCTCCCTGCAGAAACGCCTCTGCACGCAGCCACCTGCCCGCCACGGCGGTAAGGGACCAAACCCGAGCTGCGAGCTGAAACTAAAGCAACTTTTCCCCACGAGCGGGACAAAACGCTTAGCCTAAAGCACATCTTCACAGGGTCTTGCTCTGGTCCCCAGGCCATCGGAACAGCCCCCGCGGGTGGCAGACTAAAGAGCCCTCCAGTGTCCCCCAGTCCCCTGGGCCGCGCCCTGTCCCCGGGCGCGCCGGCTGTCCCCACCCGTGCTCCCCTGGAGGGCGGCGGCAGCGCCTGGAGCCCACCGCGCGCCCACCGGCCAGCCAGCGCCCTGGGGAGCCCCCGCGGGGTGGGGTGCGGCAGGAGCGGGGATTCGCAGCTGGGCAAGCCGACCCACCTGCCGGGAGTCCGTGGGGAGGCTGGTCCAGGGCCCTCGGAGGCGGGGCGGCCCTCACGCCCTCGAGGCACCGGGGGCGCGGCTGCCTGTGCGGGAGCGGGTGCCAGAGCGGCCGTATTTGTACTCTCTCGTTCCCTCACATGGTCTGATCTCTAGATATCCACCGCCAAAGAGCTCTTTAAGAATTTTTGCGTCACTTTGAGCTGCAGAAACTTTACGTTTCCCGCGTGGCCGCGGCTCTGCGCTCCCCCCGGGGTGGGGGTGGCCGCCCCGGGCGCTCGCGCGGGGTGGGGAGGGGTGGAGAGGCTGCGCCGCGTAGGGAGGGGGTAGGGGGCGGGGCGGGGCCCCAGGAACGGGAGGGGAGGCCTCCCTCCCTGGGAGGGACAGTGCTCTAGGAAGCGAGAGAGCCCGCGCGGCGGTGGCACTGGCAGAAGGCCCAACAGAGCCAAGAATCCCAACTTTTTCGCTCTCACCTCGCGGGTGGGCGGGCCTCTCCCTAACCGACAGGTATATTTCCACCCCCACCAGCTGCTCCCCAAGTTTAGGGTTCTGCTCAAAATCACTCCTGCAGAGCGATCTTTCTGGACCACTGACACTTGCCCATCACCCCCACCCTGAATCCTGCTCTGTTTTCTTCCTAGGACTTGGCACCTGGCATTCCTGGGGTTCATCGGCCCCACCGTCTGATGTGCGCTGGGCCAGAAGGGACCTCGTTTCATTTCTGGCCATCCCCAAGGCCTCTAGCAGTCCCTGACCTAGTGGCTCAGTAGTTACTTGCAGACAGACAGAATGAATGAATGATTTCTCCTTTGGTTAACTAGCCATACTTCAAAGCTGTATCGAACTGATTGTCCGGGTGGTGATGCTGGAGGGGATATGCCCCTGGTGTGGCTACAGTAAAGAACTTTCTACAGTATTTTAATTATCTCAAGAGGTTCAACATGGGCGTATTGTTTTGAACCGTGTGAAAACATTGCTTTGATAATTAAAAAAAAATCTAAGTTTAAAAGTGATTTTTAGGGGCGCCTGGGTGGCTCAGTGGGTTAAGCCGCTGCCTTCGGCTCAGGTCATGATCTCAGAGTCCTGGGATCGAGCCCCGCATCGGGCTCTCTGCTCAGCAGGGAGCCTGCTTCCTCCTCTCTCTCTGCCTGCCTCTCTGCCTGCTTGTGATCTCTCTCTGTCAAATAAATAAATAAAATCTTAAAAAAAAAAAAAGTGATTTTTAGTAGAATTTTTTTTTTTAACCTTTGAAAAGAACAGATGGAGTTCTTGCTTTGGGATGCCCCTGAGGCAGAGATGAGAGGGCACAGACTAGCCCATCACCCTCCTCCCAAAGGCGGCCAGGGACCGAGCAAAGTAGAAGGAAGAAAAGAATCACAAGCTTGCAGCCCGTATGTACTTGGAGGAACCGAGTCAGCACACATACGCGGTGCGGTTGAGCAGGTGTCTGTGCCCCCCAACCCCCGCCTCCCCGCCGCGGCCTCTCCCGCCCTGGAAGGAATCAGTGTGAGGCTTTGGTGCCCCCTAGACGTCAGGGGGGCGATTGCAAGGTTGTGGTGAGCCAACTGGCATTTAGGGCTGCAAAGCCAGGCTGGTGATTCCTGGGCGATCTTGGGAAATTCATCTCGGGCCAAATCCCCAGGGATCCCCTTTCAGATGAACAAGTTCCTGCTCCCTGGGTTCTGCTTGGCCTTATTAAACTCATGCGTAAGCACAGTATGAACAACGGGCTGCAGAAATGTAGGGTGCGGTTCCAAGGAGGGGACAGGGCAGAACCAAGGGAAGAGGAGACTGGGGTGGGGCACAGGCTGGGGAGGGGGGTGACTTTAGCCCTCGGCTAAGGCTCTCCAGAATCTGTCCTCCACCTTGGTTCCAATGTGGCTTTTTAACACGACTCCACAGTCTCAAACTGCTGGCCTTCTTTCCAGATCCTGATACCCACTCCAGGGTGGGTACTGCCTTCTTTGGTGCAGTGCTGGCCTAGAGAGTAGGGATCCCACAGGCCTGGGTTAAATCTCAGCTCTGACCCTGGACTGTCTATGTAGGTTTGTTCCCACACAGGGTAAGTTCCCTTACCTCAATCCGTCTGACCTTCGGGTCCCTTGTGTGTAAAATAGGGATCCTGTGAATGGTGGGCACCACCCAGCTCCGGGCTGTGAAGAGGCTGACGGATGCATGGCCTGCCCCCCTGTGCGCCTCTCCTCCCAAGGGAGACTTCGGTATCTTCTTTCTTTGGCCTTGGACCACCCAGGCCAGGCTTCTCTCCTCTTGCTCCTCCTCAAACCCAGCCCTCCTCTCCTCCCTAAAGCGAACCCTTCCCTATCATTCCTCTCCCTGTCATTGTCACCACTTCCCAGTCATCTCCAGGAGCTGACTCTCCCTGGTGAAATCCCTGGTCTCACTGCCCATCCTCCGTCCACATGGGGGGAACGGACAGACGTCACCGTCTACTGGTGAGAAATCAGCATTTTGGGAAGGATCCCATGTCTGCTCCAGCCAGGCTACAGGCAGCAGAGCGGGGGTACTGGAGGCAGACGGGGTCCTCAGATCAGAAGGAATGAGGCCAGGAGGTACCAGTACGAACAGGGAGGAGGTGGAAGTCGGAAACTGGAGAACCTGTGAGTCTCAGCGACTGGCCAGTGTCCAGAAAGCGATGAGTCTGTCGAAGATGCCCGGAACTGGGGTGAACCTGCGTGACCATGACCGGGAGAAAAGCCCCGCTGGGCAACCTTGGTTCAGCAATAATTTCTCTCAGTTCGACCGGCTCTGGCCTCTGCAGAAGAAACACAGCCCTCTCTCCCTCACCACACATAAACACGGCCATCAAGAACTCCCAAGTTCTGGGTCTCTCAAGGCCCAGCAAACCGTTCCCCTGTGGAGCCAGACCAGGAAAAACCCTGTAAGGCCAAACCTCTCCCTCCAGAAGTCCTGGGGCCATCCGTCTGTCCTGCCTTCCTTCTGTTTAATGCATAGATGCAAGACGAGGCCCACCCCTTCTTCTGGGCCTTTCCTCAGCATTCCCAGCCCTGGCAGTGGATGTGTCTGCCTGTGGCATCCCTTCTGAGGCACAAACTCCCACCCCGCCCCCCGATTCGCCAGGGAGGTGACATAGTTTGGGTGACTCTGTTCACATTCAGCTGTGTGTGGAGGCCGGTGCCTGGAGGCCAAGCTCTGCTGCCCAGTAAGAGGCCTGCGCTCATCCCCTCAGAGGGCAGGGCAGGCGTTCCCCTGCAGCTGCTCCTCCTGGACCCAGAAGAAACAAGGAGAGGGCACGGGAGGGGCAGCCCCACCTGGAGTCCGGGGAGGGGGACGTGCTAGGCAGCGGCAGGAATGGGGGACTGGCTCATGCTCGGCCTTGAGCAAGATGCTTTGGTCGCCTTTCCTGGCCCCTTCTGCCTTGTTCCTGAGGAGCCGCCTGCCTCAGATAAACAAGGCCTCTTCCTGCACGTTTGACAGCTGTTGTGACTACCCTGTGCTCTAGCTGTAACATCTCTGAACCGGGGTTTTTGGTTTTTCCTTCCTTCCTTCCTACAGAATTCTCTCATCTGACAGTAAACACCTAGAGCTGAGGCCACATTCTGGAGGCAAGCTGGTTTGTTTGTTTTACCTCTGACCTTGGCAGAGAAGTGGAAGCCAGGAGCAGCATGGAGCCCCAAGAAGGGCCCCCGCAGCCCTGTGTGTGTGCCCCCCAGTATGCAGAGCCCCCGTGCCCCTCTCCTACAGGCCCACCTCCTCTGCTAGGCCCCGAGTCCCCACAGGAAGGGGCTCCACCTCTCCCCACAGCTCCACACACAGCAGGCCCCGTGACCGGAAATGCCTTTTACTCTCAACAGACTCTGGGTGTCCTTAAAACCAGGGCCCCGGGGAAAATCTTGGCACAGCCAATGCTGGGGTACCACACAGCTGTTGGAAAGAGTGAGGCAGTTGATCTGGGCTTATTTGGGGAGGTTCACAAGATTGTTAAATGAGAGGGAAAAAAGCAAACGCAGAACAGGTGTTGCTCAGTTTGCTGGGCAGAGGAAAATGAAAATATGTGTTGAAATCCAAGAATAGACAGGTGAGGAAGAAAAAGAATTAGGAGGAGGAAGAGAAAAGAAAGAAGGAAGAAAACAGCTGAGGGAAAGACAGAAGGCAGGAGGACATCCTGGGAGCCCCAGCCTTACCACAGAGCAGAACCTGGAGGCGCTTCCAGGGGCGCAGCTGTACCTCCCATGATTCAGACGTGTTTCCTCCCCAAAGGGGGCCAAGTTACTCAGCGCCATTGTGATTTTGTCTGTTCCCTTAGGAAGGGGGCAAATATTTGTACTAATTTACTAGTGAGGATGCCAAGAGCCGAGAGGTGACGTTTAGGGCTTCACTGGGGTTGGGGTCAAGAGGGCCAGAATTATTCTTAGAACACCTGTCTTGTGCTTCCAGGCTCTGAGGTCCTCCTGCCAGTTTTCCTTTGCCGGTTAAAATTATAAAACACTCACCCTCTCTTTCGCTTTTCTTCCCTCCTAGGAACTTCAAGATAACTCGTGCCTCTGTGTATGGGGAGGTTTCCCCTTCATCTCTTCTTGGCAAGCTCGTCACCCTCATCCATCACCCTCACTGAGGTCTGTGGTCACCAAGGTTAGAAGTTAGTTTAAAACCAGGCAGCATTTCTTCCCTTCTCCGAGTTCAAGCCCCTTTGCAACCGGAGGGCACTTACTAGAACTGTTGTTCCCAAATGACAGCAGCTGGTGTGAATCAAACATTCCCTCCCTCCCGTTCTTCCTTTCCCTTTGTGATAAAGTGGAAAAGGCTGAACTTGAAAAGGGAAACAAGGGGCACCTGGGTGGCTCAGTCTGTTAAGCGTGCGACTCTGATTATGGCTTCAGATCATGATCTCAGGGTCATGGGATGGAGAGTGGATCCATGTTGGGCATGAAGCCGGATTAAGATTCTCTCTCTTCCTCTCCCTCTGCCTGCACCCCCCCAACTCTTCCCCTAATCCTCCACACCCACTTACTCTCTTTCTCTTAGGGATTAAAAAAAAATAAAGGGAAACAAAACCCAGGCTGGTTT
Source organism: Lutra lutra (assembly GCF_902655055.1). NCBI lineage: Eukaryota > Metazoa > Chordata > Mammalia > Carnivora > Mustelidae > Lutra > Lutra lutra. The sequence continues at coordinate 44,114,608 of NC_062293.1, forward strand.
ATTCCTAGTTTTAATCAAATTGTAGCATGGACCCCAGGGAGGAAGGAAGAGTTGGTGTCAGGCAACAACGGTTCGAACAAGTTGTCCTAAATATGCGAATGCTCATCTGGAATTACTTAAAGAAGTCCAGCTTAACTAGTGGCGTTGGCTGTGATCAACAGCAGCACCAGCTAAAGGACTTCGTTAGCGCGAGGGCCCCGGAGCTGCCCGCAGCCCATTAGAATCAAGCTGTTCTTTAAGGACAAGCTGGAGACAGCACATGGGTCCGTGACCACATCCTGAAGGCACGTCTCATTATCAGGTCCTGGCTTCTTGGGTGTGTGGGGTCAGCATGACTCTACATGTCCCCAGAGTCCTCTGGCCGCCAAGGACCTTCCACCCGTCAGAGCAGCAGTTAGAGGAGTGCCCAGCCATGCCTTCCTATTTCTGCTCTCAGCAGTCCCCGAATATCAGCAAGGTCCTCCAATTCAGGTCTGGCTAAGCTCTGACCCATTTCCCCATAGGCACTGCTGTTTGCTTCTCCCTACTTGATCCTAATTTTGAGAAATATTTTTTATTAAATATTTGGTTATAAAGATAATTTTTTTACATATTGTGGATTTGGTTTATAATTTGTTTTGGGACTTCTGCATCTATGTTTATGGGTGTGATTTACATGTAATTTTTCCTCTTACTATCCTTGTCAGAGTTATGCCGGTCTCACAAGACAATGCTTTCCACCATAATAGTTCCTTACATCTATCCTTTTGGGCTAATCGAGATTCCCCAGAGATTTCCAATCCCCTGGGCACTACATTTTTTTGTTTGTTGTTTTGTTTTTGTTTTTAAGTTTTATTTATTTATTTCTGAGAGAGAGAGGGAGAGCAGGGAGCAGGGGAGGGGGGAGGAGCGGATGGAGAGGGACAAGCAGACTCTACACTGAGCACGGGCCTGATGTGGGGCTCCATCTCAGGACCCCGAGATCATGACCTGAGTTGAAACCATCTCTTGATGGACGACACTTAATTGACTGAGCCCCCTGGGCACCCCTGCCTGGCACTGGAGTTCTAGGAGCACAAGATGGCAGAGAACATTCAGAATGCAAAGACTCAACCCTCTTACGGTACTTTCATCCCCAGCTCTGTTGCTGACCTCCAGACCATAAACTGTTTTTCTCTCGAGAATAAATCTTGAATTGGCTGAAAGAGCAGGGGAGGGACACTTACCCAGCTGCCCAAGGTGAGGAGGGGATCTAACAGACAGTCAACCCTCCAGTAACCCTCCTTTTGCTCCCAGTTCCCTTAGTGGCTATCTGGAGATGCCATATTTGGGGGTGGGGTGGGTAGTATGCAGTGTAGATTGGTTTGCGGAGCACTGGTTGTCTCCGCCATGGGCTGAGGATTCAATGGTTTCAGCTCTGCTAAATTTCTCAATGTCTCTGCTTTCCAGCTTATTGTGTTTCTTCTGTTGCTCTGGAGGTTGTGGAATTAGGTCTTCTAAATGAATCATTTAACAAAGTTTATCTTCCAGTTTTTAAATATCTGCAGTATCTATAATAGGGCTCTCCTTTTAATTTCTTGTGTATGTGTTTTCATTAGTCTTGTCAAGATCTGTTAATTTACTTTTTTTTAAGAACCAACTTAATGGCTTTGTTGAACTTTAGTTTCCGCACATACATTTTATTTCCTTATACCTTTTTTTTAAAGATTTTATTTATTTATTTGACAGAGAGAGAGAGATCACAAGTAGGCAGAGAGGCAGGCAGAGAGAGAGAGAGAGAGGAGGAAGCAGGCTCCCCACTGAGCAGAGAGCCCGATGCAGGGCTCGATCCCAGGACCCTGAGATCATGACCTGAGCCGAAGGCAGAGGCTTTAACCCACTGAGCCACCCAGGCGCCCCCTCCTTATACCTTTTTTAAAATTTTACAGTTCTAATTTCTTGACATGGATGCTAAGCTCAAATCTCAGGCTTTCTTCCATTCTAATAAAATTTTAAGGCTATAAAATTTATGTACTGTTTTAGCTCTACCTGCCATTTTGAATATGCAGTATTTTTTTTAAACCATTGTTTGGGTTAAATTTCCTTTATGATTTCTTCTTGGACCTATGACTTAATTTCTAAACATATAGGAGCCTTTTAGTTAGCTCTTAATTTTAGTTTCTATTAAGAACTATTGGAAATTTGTTGAGGTTTACTCCCCAGTATATGGCCAGTTTTTGAAAAAGTCCCATGTGCGCTCAAGACTGTGCAGTTATTAGAGCAATGCCTTATAGATGTCCACTATACCAAACTTACTAAATGCTTAAATCTTTTATATATTCACTTGAGGTTTTGGTTACTTGATCTATCAACAATCAAGAAGTGTGTTAAAATCTTCCATTATGATATTATTTTTCCATATAGTTATGTTTTTGTTTTATATAATTTGAGGTTATTAGGTACATACTAATTTAGAATTTAGAATCTTTATATTTTTCTGGGGAACCAAGTAAACATATAATTAATGCAGTGATTCTATCTCTGGTAATGATTTTTTTTTTTTTAAGATTTTATTTATTTCACAGAGACACAGCAAGAGAGGGAACACAAGCAGGGGGAGTGGGAGAGGGAGAAGTAGACTTCCCATTGAGCAGGGAGCCCGATGTGGGACTCAATCCCAGGACCCCGGGATCATGACCTGAGCTGAAGGCAGCCGCTCAACCGACTGAGCCACCCAGGTGCCCCATGCTTTTTGTTTTAAAGCCTATTTCCAGGGTCGACATGTTATACAACTCCAGGGAGACTGTGAATAACAGATCCTGGCATGAGTCTGTTTGTTATTCAGAGTAGTCCTAATTTTGCTAATTATCAGTATAGCCACACCAGATTTATTTTTCTTAGTATCTGCCTTATGTATCTTTCCTATCCTTTTCATATCCCAGGTTGCCGATGTCTCTTGTAATTGGCTTATGGCTGAGTTTCTTTTCAAACTCCAGTTTGAGGGGCTCCTGGGTGATTCAGTCTGTGAGGTGTCTGCCTTCGGCTCAGGTCATGATCCTGAGGTCCTGGGATCGAGCCCCGCCCGGGTCGGACTCCCTACTCAGCAGAGTCTGCTTCTCCCTCTCTCTCTCTCTGCCGCTCCCCCTGTTCATGCTCTCTCTCAAATAAAAAAGTCTTTAAACACCCCCCAAAACCCTCCAGTTTGACAATTTGCCTTTTTTCAGGAACATTTATATATTGTACTTACTGACACATTTAGATTTATCTCTTATTTTGGATACTCTATTTGTTTTGCATTTTTTTTCTCTCACCATCTTGTCTTTTCATAGACAAAAATACCCTGCTTATTTTTTAGTAGTTCATCTAGAAAATTTTGGATGTATCATTAACATACCAAAGTCTAAAGTCAATCGATACACTTCTCTTCTTCCTGAATGACAAAGGATATGTTTAGTCCAACCACCTCCCTAATTATCATCATCTCTTTTCAGGTATTTTAGTCTCATCTTTCTTTGAACCCTGTTAGACTTATCTACAGGTACTTTCTGTTTAGATGATGCACGTACTTATCACATTTCCTATCTTCCATACTGGATCACCTCCCTTCTGTTTGACTGAAAGTGTATTTTATTTCACCCCTGAAAGACAATTTCATTGAGTATAAAATTCTAGGCTCACGGTTAACTTCTCCTAGCACCTTGAAGGTATGTTTCACTGTCTTCTTGCTTACAGAGTTGCCAATGAGAAGACAGTCGTCAATCTAATGGTCTTTTCTTTGGAGGGAATGATCTGTGTTCCTGGATGCTTTAAAGATCTGTTTTAGCGTTTTGCCATGATGTGCCTAGAAATGGGTTTATTTAACTTGCTTGAAACAGAAAGGGTTTACAACAATAGTGACACTTCGATTAAAGCTTGATCTTTTATCTAATGTTATCTTGGAAAGTGCTATGACAGACAGTATCCCCTGCTAGGACTGAGAAGATTCTAGGAAAGCCAGAAAGGTAGGGGGCTCAGGCGCTGATGGAAATGTTGATTAGGAGGCTATATTTATTTGCTTTCAGTGAATTTGCTTTTCAGTGAAAGTAAAGCACATACTCTCCAGCCAATTCCAAGGCAGAACCCAGCAAAGCTTCCTTTCTTACTCTTCTAAGATCTGGATGAAAAAACAGTAAGGTGGCAGGGACACAAGCTCTCCTAGATGCGGTGCCTGGACATCCTCTGCGGGGAAGCCAGTGAGGGTCAGCACTGGCTGGGAAGGACCACGAAGACCACACAGAAAGTGAAGCAGGGAATCCCTGAGCGAT